>NW_027655885.1:609635-1209635 GCF_964235325.1 Thermobia domestica | reverse complement strand
TCTTACCCGTCCCCCCTAATGTTGAAGACAGATTTGCGCTGTTGCATACATACCTGTCGTTTCTCGTTTCTTTTTGTCCATGAACTCAAAATCCTGGACAAGGCTTGCATAAATTTCTCGCCGTGCTTTTTGCTTTTCAATCCTGTCCTTGAAAGAGTCTGTTATCTTATCCCATATGCAAAGTCTACATTACACAAGTTCAATAACGGTTAAAATATCGAATGGAAAAATTCCTGCCATCTCTAAAAATCTAAGGAAAACCAGAAAGGTAAGAATGCAATAATACACAACCTTTTGATCCAGTCACTGTAGCTAAAATGCAGAACTCTATCAGGGGGTAGATCCCTGTACAAAGGGGAGAGGAAAAACTTGGATACATAGCTTTGGTCTTTGTTTTCAATTGCCATTCTACACAGTATTTTTTAAAATGGGAGATTTCTGATAGTTTTGGAAGTGAGAGAAAAAATCTGTAACAAGTGAAGCATGAAGTCACATCCCTATTGTTGAGATCACATTCAAGAAAATGCCAAGTGATAACTTGTCCTTGGAGCTTGGGAAAGAGTGTTTGATTGTGTTGATTTCGTTTCAAAATAATAATTCTACTTTGACTTGTCAAAAAATTATGTATTCAATCACTGCTTATTGAGTGGAACCGGGAAAAGTGATCTGCACACAATTGTAATGAAAATAGAAGGAAGTAATAATAATCAGGATTTTTTTCCATATGCTTATGTTCACAGTGTAACAAAATTTAAAATTTAGGCTTAAATTAATTTCCAGAATGTATTGAAATTTAAATGCATTAATAGATTAAAAAATATACCATCAAAGTGTGTGTGTGTGTGAGAGAGAGAGAGAGAGAGACAGAGAGAGAAAGAACAAAAATTAAAAATTAGTGAAAAATAATCAAGAACTTTGTTATCTTAATTTTCTATATTCTATTTGGTAATAGCTATTTAGAGGGAAACCAGTACTCTTCAAACTTCCCACATTTTATACTTATTTAATAAAGGGAATTAGCTACTCCAAAACAGAGACTGTAAAAAATAATAAGCTGTTCCGAAGTTGTTTATAGGACAAGATAAAAATAATAATATTATACAATTATAATAGAAAAAATGGAAACAACAAAATTCCAAAGACAAGAAACGAAACAAAAATATACAGCGCCTTGTCACTCACTCTCTTCATCTAACCCACTGGCCGGCCGACATTATCGGCCACATGTGCATCCAATCATAAGAAAACATTGCTACCGACATTATCTGGGGCTTGGCCGACAGCATCTGCGTGTCGGAGGATCGGCCGATAATATCGGTGGTATGTGTAAGCTACGATTTGAGTACATTGAAGTGGATTTCACCGCCGACATTATCGATGCTTCCACCGATATTATCGTTGCCGTGTGCAAACGCACTAAGACTTCTCTTTGATCTGTATGTAAACTTTTGTCAGTTGATGCAAAAAATAAGTGAGTTTGTTATACAGTTCGAAACTGATTTTATAAGATGAACAGACTCCCCACACTTGAAAACAACATAGACAGATTTTCTGAAACTTTCGTACATTGTTAGCTGCAATATTCCTGTACAGGTAATTATTCGCGGAGATGTTTCCATAGAATCAAGGAAATCTTTACGATCTATGAAGAGAAAGAAAACAGACTTTGTTCTTATTTGCTGTCAATCTGCATTCCATCGGTTTCTTTTTCTTCGCGGACAATCCTAAGTTCACGCACGTGACCTAGCGAGGGAAGAGAGAGAAAGAAATCTACCTTTTTAGATTCCTATCTGCTGTTCTGCACTGTTGCAAAATGCAGCCAATATCTTAAACAGCTTTTAAATGGAAGAAAATTAATTTTTAATTAGCGCGCTATAATATTACCTTAGCAAGAAAAAGTAAAAGTGAACATGCAATATTAATACTAATAAACATTTGGCCGAATTTTGAACTCTATAAAATAAACAGTTTTTATAAAATTTTGGAAAGAAACATGCTATGTTATTATATATATTAGGGATGGCCAAAAATTTACGGATCCGGATATCCCGGATCCGGACCTAGATCCGGATCTCGGATCCGAAATTCAAATCTCAGATCTTGATTCGTATCCAAACCTACATCTGAAACTATGATCTTATAAAATTGAATATCTAAAATTCGTTAAAACTTTTTCCGGATTCACTGATATAGTAGGTTGCTGTGCTTTCGGTAACACGTTTGTGCTACCTTTGTTCTTTATTTTATTTTAACCTTGCAATATTTACATGTTGCACTTTCTGTCGAAGTAAAATGTTTCCAAGTTTGATTTCTTCCCATTTCAGAGTATGTTGAACTGTCTGAACACTGATGTAAATGGTAACAAATTCTTCTGTTTAGCTCCTCTTCGAAACTTAATGTTAGCTTCACATTGATAATATTTATTTTATTCTTACAAAATAAACTTTCTCCTTTTCTCATATACAAATGAAATATCTTTTAGATAAGGCCCTTTTAATCGCAGGAATACTAGACAAAACAAACTCTTTATTAATAGTAGTTTCTGACTCACTAGAGTCCAACCATCAACAAATGTAATAATGAATATCTTTCACTTCGAAGGTATATACAACAAAAAATATATACTGGTTGGCGTGAGAATTTCAGGAGAGAGATATGGTTGTGTTCGTTGTATGACTTTATTACCTAACTTATGGCTTGCCCTTCTGAGGTTGGTCGTTTGTTGAAGGAGTAAATATAAAAGAGATTTCTATTATTTTTTCTTCACATTCCATGTTTCTTTAAACATACATTGCAGGAGGTAACCAAAACATATCCATGCGTGGTATCATTGAAGCGTTTTGTGTTTTGTATATTAAAGTGTTCAAAAATATTTAACATATTCGCATTTGTTCATGTGATCTCAGGTTCAATTCTAGGTGGGAACATACATGAGAAAATTGAAAGCTGAAACAATATGAAAATAGTATTTAAAAGTCAGGAAATTGATATTAAAACTTAAGCTATATATTGGGAATGTAAGGCTGTAGTTAAATTAACCCACACGCTTCGTGAAGATATATTACGTCGTAATTGTTTTTTCACTATAAGCTACCAGATACACCCTCAAAGACTACTTTACACTGTAGTAATCAACAGATGAAAACATTGGAAAAGGAATGGAAGGAAGGTCTCCAGAGCCTTAGATCAAGTTACTAACCTAGCATTTGCCCAGTATAACTGAGAAACAACCCTGCAAAATCCTCAGTCAGGATGGCTGGTCTCCGAATTCAAATTCGGTATTATCCAATTGCGAAGCAAGAATCATAACAAGTAGCCTGAGCTTGCTCCGGATTATTGTTATTATTATTTAATTAATGTAATGTTTTAAAATTAGTGCAAATTAAACCGTACTTTATTTATTGCTGATGTTATAGTTAATAAGTCTACATGAGGCATCAGTCCGCTATCAAGAAAGAATACTAGAACAGGAATTCAGGAAGCGGGGGTAAAGAAATTAATGAGGATGAGGAAACTATGTACGATGCAAAAACTGAGTAATTATGATTTCGTCACAGATATATTCACTTACATACGTCAATTAATATTTCTCTGATACAGTGCACTCTTACTTTCTATAGTGGTAGGAAAATGGCCCGCTTTTGTAAACGAACACACTAAGCAGGTGGGTATAGGCGCAATGTCCGTGCAAAGAAATATAGGTAAAACTAGAAAAAATAGGGAAAGCGAGGGGAAATGATAAACCGTCCTTCAACTTAAAAAAACAAACTAAAAATAACTAAACTTAGAGCTACGAAAGACGCGAGACGAATTTTATTGAATTTTATTGACGATTGTTTTTCCTTAGTGATTAGTTCTTCTAACTATGAACATGAATTAAAAAGAAAACAAGTAGCTAGCTCCGAGTTTCGCAAAATAGTTGAAAAGAAAATATTGGATAAAATTTAATAATAAAGAAGGCATTTATGATAATTAAAACAAACTAAATTCTTGGCACGACAGTCCTTTGGTTCCTAACAGCGGCCTTACGTTCAAAGTGGGGATGTGTAGTCAACGCATCGACACACGAAGTCCTTATGCCGGCTTTCTAGACTGGAGTCCGCTAGCTCTTACTTAAGATAACTCCCCCACGATGCTGGGTCAATATCAAAATTGTTGAGTGCCTCTCCGGAAATTGAACCCATGACCACGGGCACCGAAGGCAGGCTTTCAGTCTTCTATAGACGAAAAGCTATAGTTACCCACATTATCTAATACAGAAATAAGTTCTGATTCTCTAATACCTGCTGATGGTGATAGTCAAGGTTCACCGAAGCATGAACCCAAACCCAAACTGAGATATTGATGTCACTGGAACGCCTGAAAAGTCATTGTGGGTAAGTGAATTGCCCCGGATGTCCGGAATTGTCAGGATGAAGGGCGATGGTGATTTGAAATGCGGGGCTGTCAGAGGTACTACTTATGATAATTGGATTTATAATCTATGTTGCCATAAACCCTCTGCAAGAACATAACTGTTAATCTTAGCTTTGAAAATGTTACATAAGGAGTGTTATTGCTATTAATAGGTTGCATTAGGAATTATCGGATTTATTTTAACGCTTAATTTTTACATCTCTTCTAATTTACGAATATTTAAATCGCGATTATACCCTTAAGGTCAATTAGTGATATTTTAAATCATGAAATAAAATGAAATCTTTAAGTTTAACGTCCGCGGTTATGCCGATTAAACCAAAGGAGACTTTGATAATGAGAAATGAGTGAAATGGTGGAATGAAGGAAGTGGGAGGAAACGGGAGAACCCCGAGAATTCCCACGAGCAGGATGTTTGTCCACCACAAAGTCCACACGGCGCGTGCTGTGATCGAACCAGAGACCCCAATCACCGGAGGTGAACGCTCTACCAAGGAGCCACCACGCCCTTCATTTTAAATCATTTCGAACAAACTTTATATACGGTTAGTCTTACTATATTTGAATAATTGAGACCAGAAGCAGTCTACACGGTAAGTCCAAAAGAATCTTGGCCGACCTCCTGATAAACCACGTCTTTCAGAAAGGTGAATTGTGGCAATCCGATACCCACATGAGAAAATCTTCGGTTCAGTGTGAAAGCTTCCATAAGAACCAGCACTCTCATCAGTGAAATGTGCTTTGTTGATTTTTATTCAATGTGAAAGTACCTAACTTTATTGCTAAAAAAGGAATGGCATTTATTTCAAACAAGTCACCATTACAGTTTTCGTATTTAAACACAACAATCATGAAAAGTCATGTTAAAGCACGACTTGCCCCTGAAAAAGAATATATATCTGTTTTTAGTTTCTCGTGTTCCCCAAAGTTCACCCGGACTTAGTGCAAGTGCCTTCCGCTCGCACTACCTAGGTACAAACGGCTACGATCTTGGTACTAGCACTTGCTTCGGTTTCCAGATCTCAAATATCTATTTTTCAGCCTGATTCTATGTATGAATCCGAAATTTCAAATCTAGATAAGGGGCACAAAAATTCATAGTTTATTCTCGGTGCTCATATTGTGAATTATTAAATAATTATTAAATCTAATTGTAAGTTATACATTTGATATTTTGAGCAGACTGAGCAAGATAAATATACGTAAAAACTAGTCAATACTTATCTTAACTGTTTATGTTTTCTTAACTGTCAATGAAATAGGTGTATTGAGGAATTTTAAATATTCGTGTTTTGTATTCCGGTTTCAAATATAAATATGTATGTATTTCATCTCGGTCCTGGACCTACATTCGACATTCGAACTCACATCCGGATCAAATCAGATTATTTTTAGGTAGGCAAGCATTTAATCTTTAGTGTAGATTGAGGGAGACAAATAGACTTGCCAGTATTCTTCTTAATTTTCTGTTTTCTTCTTCACTGTCAGGACTTCGTGAAATTTCTTTCAGGGAATTTTTGATATTCAAGTTTATCACAATTTGGGTGTGATGTGGGTTTGGATAAGAATCAAGATTTGAGATCCGAATTTTGAACCCAGATCCGAATTTCGAATCCAGATCCGGATCGAGATCCGAAATCCGAGATCCGGATCCAGATCCGAGATTCGAGATCCGGATCCAGATCCGAAATCCGGATCCAGATCCGAATCTTCGGATCCGACCAGATCCGGATCCGGCCATCCCTAATATATATAACGTTACCCTCGCGTTCCCCCTCAGTTTTACCCCTACTATATATGAGAATTAACATTTCCCTTTATACTTATTATGGACATAACAAAATGGATACACAGAACAGTTTTGGTTTTCAAACACTAATGCCAAGAAGCAAGCATATCTCCACGAAACAAGCATATCGTTTTGTTTATTTCTTTCTTTCTTTACTCTTCTATCTAGTCGATCGCCTGAAGGCAAAACATCGCACAGCAAACAAGCTGCTTCGACACGTGCCAACGACGGAACGAAAGTTTTGATTTTAGTACTGAAACTACAATCAGACAAAAAAAGCAAACTGCCCGCACGCTTCTCTGAATTGTAACATTGTGATAAAAAAAACAGACACAAGGTCAGCTGTCAGACACCTGATAAGACATTTATACAAATCTTCGTTGTTTGAAGCCTCTTTATTAATCATAAAAACAATATATCCAGATTCGCGAAAGCCCAGAGAGATTGTATAAGAAAGTTAAAAAAATATCTTTATCATTCAGATCATTTATTATTATTATTATTATTATTATTATTATTATTATTATTATTGTTATTATTATTATTATTATTGTTATTATTATTATTATTAACATTATTATTATTATTATTATTAGTAGTAGTAGTAGTAGTAGAATTACCACAGAATATTTTTCGTTAGTCCTTACAGCAATTAATACTTAGCAGCAGAGGTAAAAGTGCTTGGGAATGCAGGGGACGCGGTCCCCCACCTCCAAAAAATGTGTACGGCGTCCCCCCAGTTCCTAAGAAATTACAATGGGCCAAGATAGGCATGGGGGACGGCGTGATGTCATGCCGCTACCTACCGTTCCGCTACCTTTTCAGATTCACTTTATCTTTGCTTAGCAGGAAATCGATACAAGAGTTAGTAGGACAGCTACTCTTTATTGATAAAAATCGTAATTTTGAGGTTATTAAAAACAATATTTCTGTGTCTAGAGGTAGAAGAGAGGGGACCATGGAAGTTACTATTGCCACCTACAAAAATGAAACCTGTATTCAACACTGACTACGTATAATTCAAGGATTTTTTTTAAAAAAAAGCAAAATGCTTACACCTTTTCAAAAGTAAAATTAAAATAATTACTAAGAAATACATTCATTGAAAAACTCAGGGGTGGCAAGTCCACCGTTTTAAATTAGCTGCAGAGCGTTCGAGTCCAAATTCTAGTAAAGTTAACGCATGGAAGACCCAGGTTCGATTCCCGGTGGGAGTTCATGTGATTCGGATTCGACGTTAATTAGTAGGTCCACGTTTTATATAGCTTCGCTGCTGAAAGGGTCGTTAAGCTCAAAATCAACTCAAGAAATGTTAAAACAATGAGAATGTTTTCTACTGTTTTGTCGCATGCAATTCTATGTTAAATAAAACTACATACACAATTTGATAATGGAAGCATCGTCAGAAATACAGTATCCAATAAATAAAACTTTTCACGGAGGGTTTATCTGAAGATACATACAAATATTGAAAATAGTTTAAAAAGGTGCATAATGCGGAAATACTTTTTTATCGCGTATGAACTTAAGGCTTCTAGAACAGCAAGTTCTGACCAGATAATAACACCGCAGAACCAGAATATGATCAAGGGATGGACTAAACCAGCGTTTCCCAACCGGTGTGCCGCGGCACAGTCGTGTGCCGCGAATGGGTCGCTGGTGTGCCGCGAGGAAATCGGAACAAAATTATTAATTCTATAGCAATCAAATTGCAAGACATACAGAAAAAGGTATATTTGTATTTCAAATTACTACTATGGATCTAAAATTTAAAGTTTCATACTGTGTTACTTTTCTGTAGAACATTTTTCTGTACATTTCTAATTTTGAAAAAAAAAAAGTATTTGTTATCATTGTTATGACCATTATTGCAGACTATTTCGTAACTTGAAAGTTTAAAATATTCAATCCTTCCGGCAAAGTAAACATGCATACGAATTACCTATATTTGTGTTTTAAAAGTAAAAGAGATTCGTTTGTTCGTTCGATATTTAGTGATACTCCTTCTTAATGAACGGTTGGATACAGTTTTCGAAATAAAAGTGTATTTTTAACAACTTGAGCCCTATATCTGATTGTAATTGTTCTCTATTTTTAAACTAAAATGAAAAATAAGCATAGTGATTTACCACGGGGAAAACAGAGTGGTCTACCTTTTTTCTCTGTGAGAAGGATGTCAGTAATCAAAAAAAACTACTTCAGTATTTTATATTTTCAAATAATAATAATAATAATAATAATAATAATAATAATAATAATAATAATAATAATAATAATAATAATAATAATAAGAGGAATATGTGTGCCGTGAGAATTCAAGTTACCCTGAAGTGTGCCGCAAGTTGAAAAAGGTTGGGAAACGCTGGACTAAACCATAGTTTCCAACTTTACCCGGTGTAAATAAAGTAGGATTGAAACCCACTCTATCCAGTGTACACCTGAGCGTCATGGGGGAGGGCTGTATCCCTATCCCCTATAAAATTCCTCTTGGATCCGCACCTGTTGAAACCAATTCATATTTCATAACTTCATACACGGCATGATCAAGCACTGAATCTATTGAAATCTTACTACATAAAATAATTATCAAGTGTCTACACTTTTTCCATTAAAGTTCATAGTATATTCTATCATAATATAAATTGTCACTCGTGTAGTGTGTGCTAATATAACTAGGGATGCGCACGAGACAAGATTTGTGGCTGTCTCGTCTCAAAAATGTGCTGTAAAAGTGATGTCCCGACTCGAAAAATGTATAATTCTCTATTGGAAGTGCCATGTCTCGACTCGAATTTTGTCAGGAAAATCCTGTCTCGATTCGTCTCGTGCGCATCCCTAAATGTAACTCATGAAAAAAAGTTTTGTTTTAAAACAAAATTAAACGGTTGAAGTGGACTCAGCCTAGTAGAAGACATCCAATTTATTAAACCGCCTCGCAACTTACTTGGCAGCACACTTAGGTTACACTCTTCACCTTTTTCCCATGCTATCTAAAGTATCGGCTAATCTTAAATTCGCATTGCCGATTCGGGTCTTGTTGCAACTTAATTTAGATGTGAAGTCCTGACTTAATTAGCATTTAAGAACTTCGAAGTCTGCATTAAAATCATGACAGAAATATAGTTAAATCTCAGTTCTAAATTTTATGTCTACCTTGCATCTAAATACTTGTGCTGTCTTTTCTTTCAATGTTGGTAGGAGCCGAAGTTCCAATTGATCCCAATTTTTCGCTTTAATTCCCTCTATTTGTTCACAAAATTTTAGAGAAAAATTATTATTAACAAGCAACACTTCTGAAGTGTAACACTCCGATTTTGATAAAATTTGGAAGGTAGATACTATACATGAAATAAACGAATACGTGTTTCTTATTTTCTGCGGAGAAAATAGTTTTAAGGGGCAAGAGACCCCACCCACAATTTTGAAAGTTTACGCCCCAAAGGCAAAAACCAAGGAAACCGAAGTAAACGAAATTTTACACACACATTCCTGATATAAAATGAGGGAACACGTGTTTCGTATTTTCCTGGAAAAAACTGTTAGGTGGGGACCGGATACCTCCAAAACTTTCTTCACGAAATATCGAAAGTGATAGTAGCAATATGACAAATGTGTGTAAAGGACACAAAGAATTGCAACGAAACTTTGAAAAATTTTGAAAGTTAAGGCCCGGAAGGCCAGAGGAAGTGAATCGAACTGAATGAAATTGTGCACAGATATTGTCGACATAAAATGAGGGAATACGTTTTTCTCATTTTCCAGAGAAAAAAAGAAAACCGTTTAGGTGGGACTCACACACCTCCAGAACTTTGATCATGAAATATCAAAACTGCTAATAACAGAAATGTTTGAAGGACATGGCGAATTGGAACGACACATTGTGTAGGGACAATACGCAAAAAATAAACAAATACGGTTTTTCTTTTGTTTTCTGCGGAAAAACGGTTTTAGGGGATCCCTCATCCCAAATTTTGAAACTTGAGGCCCAAAATGCAAGAAGAAGTGCACCGAATTAAATGAAATTGTGCGCAGATATTGTAGACGAAAAACGAGATAATTGGGTTTCGTATTTTCCTGGGAAAAGCGGTTGAGTGAGGCACGGACCTTCTAAACCGTTGGTTACGGAATATCAAAAGTGCAATTAAGCATACGGAAAAGTTCCTAAAGAATATGGAGAGTTGGAACGAAACTTCGTAAAGGGACTATTTGCAAAACAGTATATAAAACATGTTTTAATTTTTGCGGAAAAACAGTGTTGGGGCCTAGGTCCCATTCAAAAAAGAAAAAAGAAAATATTACCGTAATAGCTCAGAAAGGAGTGCACCCAAGCAAACCAAATTGTGTGTAGATATTATATGTAAAATAAGGGTTCTCGTGTTTCTCAAGTGTTCCTATCCGTTTTGCTTCATATTTGGCATACCAATAGCAAACTGGAAATAAATCGACACGTGTTTTTCTTTATGCTCAAAAAACATTGCAAGGGTTAAAGATGCTTCGTGAAATACTATAAAATACGCTATACTCTTTGTGTTTGCTGTTACTTGATCTGCCAAATTTGAAGAAATCGGATGGAGACACGATACTTGTGAAACACGAGAGGCCATATTTTAGATATCCAATATCTACATACAATTGCTTTCGCTTCGGTCCACTTCTCCCGCAATTCAACGCCTCGGTTCACTCACAAGTTTTTTTTTCTTTCAGGAAAATACGACACACGTATTCCTTCACCTTACGTCTACAATATTAGTGGACATTAGTGGCGCAGTTCACATCTTCTTCTCTTTTGGGGTCAAATTCCAAAATTGTAGGCGGGGGCGTTTGCCAACCAAAACCGTTTTTAACCAAAATTAAAAAATGTATTCGTTTATTTTTTGCGTATTGCCCATAAGTGGCTCCGTGGCTAAGCGGTTAGCGTACGCGCCTTTGGCGTGGGAGACCCGGGTTCGATTCCCGGCGGGAGCTCATGTGGTTCGGATTCCACGTTAATCAGTAGGTCCACGTCTCATATAGCCTCGCTGCTGAAACGGACGCTAAACTAAAATCAACTCAACTCAACCCATACACGCAGTTTGATGCAATTCTTCATGTCCGTTACACACATCTGATATAATGTTACTAGATATTTTGATATTTCGTGATGAAGGGTTTGGAGGGGCCCGTGCTCCACCTGGGCGTTTTTTCCAAGAAAATAAGGAAACTTATTCCCTAATTTTGTGTCTACAATATCTGTCCAAATTTCATTCACTTTAGTTCACTTCTTCTTACCTTTCGCGCGTCAACTTTCAAAATTTTGGTTTTGGGTTCTTTTGCCCCTAAAACCGTCTTTCCGCAAAAAAGAAAAACATATTCTTTATTTTTTGTCCACACAGAAAGTTTTGTTGCAACTCTTCATGTCTTTTACACACATCTAACAGATTGTTACTAGCATTTTTCATTTTTTGTGATTAAAGCTTTGGAAGGGTCGGTGCCTCACCCATCCGATTTCTAAAGGAAAATACGAAACCAGTATTCACTCACTTTATGTCTACAATATCTGTGCACAAATTCACTCCCTTCGGTTCATTTCTTTTTGCCTTTCGGGAGTCAACATTCAAAATTTTGTTTGGGAGGTTTTGCCCCCCAAAAACCGTTTTCCCGCAGAACATAAAAAATCCCGTATTCATTTACTCTCTGCGTATTGTCCGTACACAAAGTTATGTTGCAATTTTTTATTTCCTATACACACATCTGACATACTGTTACTATTACTTTTGATTTTTCGGGATCAAAGGTTTGGAGGGGTCCGTGCACCACCCTACTGTTTTTCCCAGGAAAGTACGAAACTCGTATCCTCATTTCACGTCTGCAATATCTGTACACAATTTTATTCACTTCGGCACACTTCTTCTTGCCTTTCGGACGTCAACTTTCAAAATTTCGGGTGGTGGCTTTTGCCCCTAAAACCGTTTTTCCACAGAACAAAAAAAAGTATTCATTTTTCTGCGTATTGTTAATACACAAAGTTATGTTGGAATTCTTCATGTTGTTTGCACACATCTTACATACTGTTGGTAGCACTTTTAATATTTCGTGATCACAGGTTTGCAGGGGTCCATGCAGCACCCAATCCTGTTTTCCAGGAAAATAGAAAACCGTATTCCCTCATTTTACGTCTACAATATCTGTGTAGAAATTCATTCACTTCGGTTCACTTCTTTTTGCCTTTCGGGCGTCAATTTTCAAGATTTTGTGTGGGAGCTTTTGCCCCCTAATACCATTTTTCAACGGAACATAAAAGAACCCGTATTGCTTTATTTCTGGCGTATTATCCATACAAAAAGTTTCATTGCAATTCTTCATGTCCCTTATACACTTTCTACATACTGTTATTAGCATTTTAATTTTTTGTGATCAAAGGTTTGGAGGGGTCCGTGCCCCACACGACTATTTTCTCCAGGAAAATATGAAACCCGTATCCTTATTTTATGTCTACAATATATGTTCACATTTGCACTCACTTCGATTCACTTCTTTTTGCCTTTCGCGTTCAACTTTCAAAATTTAGGGTGGGAGCTTTTGCCCAATAAAACCGTTTTCCCGCAGAACTTAGAAAAAACCCGTATTCGTTTACTTTTTGCGTATTGTCCATACACAAAGTTATGTTGCATTTTTTCATGTCCTTGACACACATCTGACATACTAGCATTTTGATATTTTGTGATCAAACGTTAGGGAGGGTCCGTGCCGCACCCACTCCTTTTTTCCAGGAAAATAGCAAACCCATATTCCCTCATTTTATGTCTACAAAGTCCGTGCACAATTTGATTCCCTTCGGTTCACTTCTTTTTGCCTTCCCGGCGTCAACTTTCATAATTATGTGTGAGAGCTTTTGCCCCTAAAACCGTTTTTCCGCAGAAAAACCCTTCTCCTTTTTTTTGCGTATTGTCCGTACATAAAGTTTCATTGGAATTCTTCATGTCCTTTACACAAATCTGATATACAGTTACTAGCACTTTTGATATTTCCTGAGCAAATGTTTGGAGTGGTAGGTGCCCCACTTAACAGCTTTTTCAGAAAATACGGAACTAGAATTCCCACATTTTATTTTCACAATATGTGTGCAAAATTTCATTCACTTCGGTTCACTTCTTCTTGCTTTTTCGGCGTCAAATTTCAAACTTTTGGGGTGGGTTCATTTGCCCCCTAAAACCGTTTTCCTGCAGAACATTAAGAAAACGTATTCTTTCATTTTTTGCGAATTGTTCATACACAAAGTTCCGTTGCAATTCTTCATGTCCTAGACACACATTTGACACATTGTTACAAGAACTTTTCTTTTTCGTGGTCAAATGTTTGGAGGGGTCCGTGCCCCACGTGGCCGTTTTCTCCAGGGAAATACGACATTCGTATCCTCATTTTACGTATTCAATATCTGTGAAAATTTTTATTCACTTCGGTTTACTTCTGCTTTTCTGGGGCCGCCGTGGCTCAGTGGTAGAGCAATCACCTCTAGTGCTTGGGGTCCGGGGTTCGATCCCAGCCCCCGCGAAGTGAACTTTGTGGTGGACAAACACCATGTGCATGGGTTTTCTAGGGGTTCTCCGTTTCCTCCCACTTTCTTCATTCCACCATTTCATTCATTACTCATCATCAGCGTCTGTCTCCTTTAGCCTAACCGGCATAAGCGTCAGACGTAAAACTCAAAGATTTCATTTTTTTCTTCTGCCTTTCGGGCGTCAACTTCCAAAATTTTGTGTGGGATTTTTTCCCTCTAAAACCGTTTCTCCGCGGAAAATAAAAAAAAACAATATTCATTTATTTTTGTCCACACATAAAGTTTCGTTGCAATTCTTCATGTCCTTTACAAACATCTCAGATACGGTTACTAGCACTTTTGATATTTCGTGATCAAAAGTTTGGAGGGGTTAGTGCCCCACCGAACCGTTACTTCCAGAAAAATACTAAAACCGTATTCCCCCATTTTATATCTACAATATATGTGCACAATTTCATTCACTTCGGTTCACTTCCTTTTGCCTTTCGGGCATCAACTTTCAAAATTTTGGGTTTGAGCCCTTAAAACTGTTTTTTTCACAGAAAATTTAAATAAATGTTTTCCTTTATTTTTTGCGTATTGTCCATAGACGTAGTTTGATTAAATTCTTCATGTCCTTTACACACATCTGACATGCTGTTACCAGCACATTTGATTTTCCGTACCACGTTCCGTGCCCCACCTAACCGTTTTCTCGAGGAAAATACGAAACTCGTACCCTCATGTTACGTTTGCAATATCTGCGCTTAATTTCGTTCACTTCGGTTCACTTCTTCTTGCCTTTCGGAAATCAAGTTTCAAAATTTTGGGTGGGAGCATTTGCCCCTAAATCCGTTTTTCCGCAGAAAATTTAAAAAGGTCGTATTCCTTTAGTTTTTACGTATTTTCAATAGAAAATGTTCCGTTGCAATTATTCATGTCATTTACACACTTCTGACATACTGTTACTAGCAGTTTTGATATTTCGTGATAAAAGGTTTGGAGGGGTCAGTGCCCCACCTAACCGTTTTTTCCAGGAAAATACGAAACTCGTATTCCCTCCTTTTACGTCCACAATATCTGTGCACAATTTCATTGACTTTGGTTCAGTTGTTCTTGCCTTTCGGGTGTCAACTTTCACAATATAGAGTGGGGATTTTATATTAAAACTTACGTAATTTTATGTAACTTTCTCTTTTTTATGAGATTCTTTTTTTGGGAGGTGAGGAGAGAAATGTTTTCCTCTGATATCTGTTTCTTGCCATTCATCTTGTTTGAACTGCTTAAGTAAGATCATTTTCTAACTTTTGATGTCATCCATCTCCGTCAGTATAATATTATTGTCATTTTTAACAATTTGTTTTATTCCCTTATTTGCAGTCTGCCACACTGATATATTTATTACAAAATTGAGGTTTGGTCCAGCGCCTTTCGAATTCACAACCAACCCAACCGCCGAGCTTTTTGGGTTGCCTACTATTGCAGGAAAACGAGAATTGCAGGTGGTAATGCACTTTTGGAGTCGTGTACACATGCAATTAAATTCCAATGTGCGTCTTTAGTCCACTTAACAAGAGACTCCTGTTTCCACTTTTGTTGAATATATTGCATCAGCTTAGGAATGTTAAACCTTGTTAAGTATGGATGAATAACATTTTAATAATGAAAAGCGTTCACCTCGTAATATATCATATAAGTGGTCAAAAACATATTTTTATAGGAAAATTGTATGCACAAAGATATCTACATATTTATTATTTTTTTGAAATAATTGTTAGAGTAATGCTGTAATAAAATGACAGATATTCTAATTTTAGGTTTTCTTAAAGTGGTAAGTATAGGATTGAAAATATGTTGTATACTTTATTATTTCTTTTTGCAGTTTTAACATGCAAAACTCGATGTAAATGTCATATAGGTGACTACTTGTTAATTTTGAAATCATTTGGGGTGGTAGGGCGTTCACTTCCGGCGCTTTTGGCCCCTGGTTCGATTCCAAATCGCGCCGTGTGGACTCTGTTGTGGACAAACACCGTGCTTGTGGGTTTTCTCGGGATTCTTCCGTTTCCTTCCACTTTCTTCATTTTACCATTTCACTCATCTATCATCATCATCGTTTCCTTTAGCCTAACCGGGAGCTAAAACTTAAACATTTCATTCCATTTAAAAAAATCATTTGAAGTAGGACGACCAACAGTATCCTTTGATAAAGAACTCACCATATATATCTTCTTTTTTTTACTGGTATATACAAAAACTACGCCATCATTATTTGCTAACGTGCTAATGAACATGGCATATTGGACGTAATCTCTAAATATGAGATCTATATATTAAATGTGGAAAGGAATTATTTCTTTTTCGATCCGAAATACTTCAACCGCGAAAAAGCACCTAGTGTAACGAACAGATCCAAGGAGAAAATGTTCATTTTTTCTCTACCTGTAAACTTTCTGCAGTAATAAGAACTAATCACATATCATCGACTCTTGTTTCAACACTGTCCAACGTTGTATTAATTTATTGCCGTCAACTACAGAATAGAGTTGTTTTGGCTTCATCTAGGAGTGGTTTCAAGAGTTTTTCTTCATTTCTAATAAAGCTGCGTACTCTTCCTCGTTCCCATCGATTTCCTCACATTTGTTCATAAGAATTTTTAAAGGCTCTAATATATTCTCAAGAATTCTTTAAATATTTTTTGTTTGATCAATTAACACTAAAATGTACTTTATTTTTTATTAACAATATTGCAACGATCTTACGACTATGTATAATTTAACCGAAATACCATACACATATCGAGTTATACTATAACTTAATGAAATTACTTTTTCAGAAAAAAAAATGCATTTTTCAACCGATACATTGCGATTAATTTTTTTCTGACAAAAAATATTTTGAATAATCATAAACATTTTTACTTGCTCGTTTGCGGTCATATCACTCACATAAGGCACACAATGTATAAGAATATATTGGTATATGTCATTATCATAATTTTATTCAATACACCGGGGAATTCAAATAGCTTTCGTGGAAAGAGAACAAGAATGCTAGATCCAGGTTTGTGACATATTAGATGTTGTAACACCAGTACAATTTTCTGCAACTGAAATGGGTGAAATCTATTTTTGACGTCGAATCTTGAGGAAAAATCATCTTTCTCCAATAGTAGACAGAATGTTAGTGACAAAAGTTACAAGTATAATGGATAGCACTGCATGCTTTCTTTAAAAAAAAGTTGAGCTTAAACGTATTAGGTATATAATATTTTTCTTAACAACTAAAGTGTATTCAACGTAAGAACCACACCTGAGATAAACAAAACAGTCTGTATCACTCCGCGTCAAGCACGTGCTTCATGGCAAGATTTGTGCTTCGGACAGCTGTTCTTTTTTCCGTGCGTTCCTCGATCTCAAAACCAAGATATATCTCGGTTATAAAGCAAGCATAGGTAGAAAGTAATTTCGGGGCAGGGGTGTCCGAGGTTCCCCCCAGGAAAATTTTTGGGCGAAAAACGCGATTTTAGACTTAATTTTAACAAGTTTTCCAAATTTTGGGGAGGGGATATACCACCTCCTGGCTACGCTATTGAATAGAATTAAGTAATAGCGCTAAGTAAATGTTATTATAAACTTAAAGAAATAAAAGATAAAATAATTATGAATTACTCACATTAATCTGATGTTTCTTCTGAATCGCTCAATTCAGTAACGTGCAGGTCTTCATCAGAAGATTCATCAGATTCGTTGTTTATGTTAATTACAAGGCGATCCACCAAGGTGTCAGAAAGTCCGTCCAGATTCCACATTTTCTCTTTTTCTTTCAGCACATGACGAATAATGCTTTTCCGCATATCTGGTATCACTTGAGTCAAGGCAGTTTCTAGCAGCAGCCGAACGTCACGTAACTAAAACGTGGTATTGTTTCCGGCTACAATATCCTTAACAAACACCTACACAGTTTCTATCGGGTTCAAATTGCTGTAGTAGGGTGGCAGTCTCTCAATCATTCTCCCAGTCTGTTTTGCGATGCTGTCTACTACATATAGGTTTTCGTTGTTGAGAGCAATGCTTTGCGCTTTATTAGTAGTTCCACTTTAATATCGGACTCTGAGAAAGACACTTTCTTTGCTGTTAACCACTCAATTATTTCTTGATTTCGCCACGAGGAGTTTGGACGTCGTTCGAGGATTACGATATGGTATGAAGCATTATTCATTACAATATTGTTTCAAACCATTCATGAAACACGTCACCATTTATGTCATCATAGTAATCACCACCGCGTTTAGATTCAAAGATATGAGCACTACCATTTACAAATCCACTATCACTGCCTGCCTATATGCACAACTATTAGTCTTTTTCCTTTGCCTGTAAGATTTTTTAGGCCGGTTGATTTTCCAGACAAGAACGCCTGTTTTTTATAACATACAGTTGTGTCTACCATACATTGGATGCAGTGTGACCTTCGTTCACCCAGGTTTCGTCTAAGTAATATAAGGTTCTATTTTCCGTTCTGTGTTTACGAATATTTCTAAAACATCGTGGCCACTGCAATGTTTTCCCTATCTACAATAACGTTCACTTTATTTCTCTTGAAAAACTGAAAACCTATATCCAACAACAATATGTAGAACATAGTTCGTTTGAAACAGGCAACATAGGGTCACTATTTACAGAACTCGAAATTTTGTTTAGTGTAGGTTGTTCATTTCTTAGAAAGAAATCATGCACTTTGCTCCGAATAGCACATTTCACAAAGTCATCCGCCTTCACTAATTCTGTTTTCAGTCTGTTTCTCTTTATACCCGGTGTATTCAACAACCCCGTTTCTTTGAACTCTTTACTTACGTTCACAACACTGGACTTACAGACAACAGTATATACTGCCGTTAATTTCATTGTCATTCACTGACACAGTAGGATTGTTTTCCAGCAGTTTATTGAACACGTTTAAAACAATTCGTTTTCCCCCGCTCTTCAATGGTTTTCCTTTTGGATGTTTCATAACTTGACACTGAACAGAAGCACTACATGTAACCGCCATGTTTTCACATTGCAAGGTGACTGTTGGGGGCGGGACTTATAATGACTGTTACAATCTCTGCGCTTACTTAAGGACAGCCATTACACTTTTTTAAAAACGATTTTTCTTTATTATGTTTATTAAGAGCAATTCAAAATATATTAAATTTGTACCGAAACATATTATATAAATGTTTATTCTCTACTACATTTAGTATCTACTCTCTCTCTCTCTCAAGTGTTTAACATTTGTTTTTATAGATACATGTCGGTTTGCATGTTAGCAATACTGTGACGATTGCTTTCTCTCGATAACAGAAGGTAAAAATCACAGAATATGGCATATATTTGGTCAGTAATGTGTAGTAGTATATTTTGCTCCGTGAATTAATATTTTTTCGTCTCATCTAACAAACGTGTGAAGTTAATTATGGGAAACAATGTGGAAAAAAATAGTTCCCATCTTTAACCAATTAAAAATAAGCAATTACGTCTATCAAGAAACTATATTTATAACTCCAGGCAATTACATTTCATTATAGTACGTCATTTCTTTATCCCATGTATGTTTCTTACATTGAATACACTTTAACACTTTCCGCGGTTTCAACCAAATCGTTATCCTACAAATTATTAATTATACTTCTGTGTTTGACTAATCTATCAGGCTTTGTTTTTATGTTGTCTAACTAAACATAACAACACACTAAACAAGACTATGTCATAATCTCTCTTTCTCTCTCTCCCTCTCCCTCGCTCTTCATATATAGGGGTTTCAAAACAACACGTTATTTGACAAGCTATTTGGAAGTTGGTCATCTCTTATATACTTTCCGTACGGCAATTTTTAATTAGGTTCCGATCCTTTGTCAAAATGAAACACTTCCGTTTTTCACTTTCACATCTTCAGCTGCACACTTGTCTATTTAAAAATATACCTCTTTTAACACATTCTTGTCCTCTAATTGTCATTAGTATACTCCCTTGTTAATATTTTTCCTTTTTTCGTCTTAATTTTCCTTTCTTCTCCTTTATTAGTCATATTTCCATTGTTTCTTGATCGCGAATTCTGCATTGCAGTTCATCAACTAATATCCTGCCTTCATAATTTATCTGGCTTCTTTCCGGCTTCATAATTTATCGGGCTTTTTTCACCAATGTCCTGTTCTGTGGTTCTGTGACTTCTGCTCCTCAGCATCATCTCATCTTTTGTTTCTTTCTGGTGCTTATAAATTTTAGTCCATGTTCAATCATACTTCATCCTTGTGCGATTTATCGTCTCTTACATTTTCTCTTGTTTCCCTTATGAAAATTGTGTTATACTCCCTCCTTCCCACTCTATATATTAATCCCATTTCGTCTTTGCCCACTACTGCTTTTCTCATGCTTTTCCCACTACTACAATTATTCTGATCTCTTTCTTCCTGTACGTCAATATTCCTGGTTTTGCAAATATAATTTTTATCTTTCTTGAGTCTTTGCCTAGATTCTCTATACGAAACTTTTTGTCAGTTTCTCCTTCTTCCTTCCTCTCTCCTGCAACATTGTATCTTACTATATCCTCTTCATTGCATCCACTCCTCCTTACTTGGGTCCAGAACTTTTAAAAATAACTTTTTCTATATTCTTCATCTATGTTTATCTCACATTTTTCCACAATGCTTTTTTACAAAATTTCTTGGCACCTTCATACACATATCCTGTTTTGTGGCAAACCACTTCAGCTGCAGACTCTTTTTGCTATTAGAATGTAATACACTCTCATCCTACCGACTTCTTTATTTTTATCACCTCGCCTACAAGTCTTATTCCCTGCTCTAATGATTTTATCTTCTCTTCTATGACTGTCATGAATTTTTAAAGTTACCTTTATATGCCCTTTCATATTCTTAAACTGTCATCTACATAACGGTCAAATTGTCTCCTTTTCCAACTTTTCCAATCGATTGACTACTATATCCTATATTATGTCTTTCATTTTAAAACTTTTGTCTCTGATAGTACCGTGTCCATTCTCGCACAATGCCTTTAATCTTCTTACTGTCCTACTCCTTCATTTTGGTTTAATTCATTTCCTAACTTATTATCCTCAATATTTCTTTTCTGCAAAGACTCAGAAGCATACTTTTAATGTCAAGGCTAAATAACAATGTTCTCTAGTTCATTCTCTGTAATTTATTCCGTATTCTCCCTAATCGCTCACCTAACCCCTTTGCAATTCTCTATCTCCTACTTTCCTGTCCTTTTGTCACTGCGTCAGGTATCCTCTTACTTTTTTCTTCCAAAGAATAAGATTTTCTTACATATTATTCTTGTAGTTAAACACTGGCTTTAGCTTCACACCTTCTTGTGGATATGCGGAAATCCTTTCATCCTAGATAGACTTCTGTCTTCTCTAACAAACATCTTAAACATTTTTTATTGCAGTCCTCTATAATCTTTTTCTTTATTATTTCTTCTCTCTTCTTTTCCATACGAAAATATGTGCATGCGGCTGAATAACGGTTCGCGATAAATAAAATATTTTAATTAGCCCTACATGCACCAAAGTATGTAAAAAGGAGTGTTCACCTTATCCTAAATGATGATTTTTATCTTATGTCGATATTATCATATTGTAGCAATTATATTTTCGATGTTCTGGTTTTTAATTGTAAAAAGTAACAGTTTAAAATTTTTTTTGTGTTTCACACAAAGTGCCTAGCGTTTGTTCAACGTGTCACCCTAAAGTTCAGAATTTAAATAGAGTTAATGTTTAAAATTCTGGCGCTGGATTTCTGCTAACACAACTCGTACTAAATGTCACTCACCAATGGCATTCTCCCAATTGCAGTTTCCAAAGCACGTCTTCACATTAAATCTAGTATAATATATTTGTTATAAACAATTGTGAATTATTGTTCTTTAGTGGAAGGTGTAAGTGAAGTTAACATCACACGTTTTTAATTTCTTTTGAAAGCAAATATGGCATATTTTGTTTCTGATAGTAATATTGAGCTTGAACCGGCAATGAATGCATATGTCAGTGACACTGTGTGTAGCGTAGGTGAAATTCAAAGTGAAAGAAAAATCACTTCAGCGATGTAGGCAATGGTAATTATGATCAAGAATTCGAAGAAACAAATAATGGTGATGGCTGTAGTGACGATGAAGAGGGAAGTTCCTGTTCATCGGGCATAGCATATATTACTAAAGTAGCCATGTGTACACTAAAGAAGTTCCCCGTCATTCACGCAGATCGTAACAGACTATTATTCGTAAAAATTCAGGCTTACTACCATTAGGAAAGGTAAGCAATAGAACCGAGACATTTTCTAATATTTTTTTTTACGAAAGACATTTTTCACTAATTTTTACATACACTAACGAAGAGTTTCAGCGAAGAAATGTCTCTGAAAAAATAAGACTGAAATGCTTGCTTTGATTGGAGTTTTGATTTTGATGGATGTAAATAAACACAGCAATTTAAACTATCGTGCTTTATGGTCAACAGAACACGATAGGGCGTCATATATACAATATAAGAGTCGAAATCTATTCACCTTACTTCTATGTCTTCTTAGATTGGATGATAAAGGATCATGTATTGATAGAAAAACTACAGACCAATTTGCTACTTAATGTGAAGTATTCCAGCTTACAAATGAAGCTTTTAGCATGCATTAAAGATCTTGCCAAAACACTGTTTTATCTTTCAGGAAAATTATTCCATTAAAGTATTTCGTCTTTTGAGGGAAAGATGCACTTTCAAAGTGTACCTGAATGTTAAGTCCAAAAACAATGGAATATTGATAGGAATGTTAGCAGATTCTGAACAGCGTTATTTACTCAATCTGGAAGTTTATGTCGCAAATTGGAAGGATCGATTCCCCAATCAAAGTCATAAAAAAATAGTGAATCAATTGGTTGCTCCAATCTAAATAAATATCAATGTGACAGCTGACAGGTACTCTAGACACGACTGCAAAACTGCATTCCCAGCTGCAATTCTTTCTTTCTTGCAATAGTAGGCAACTCAAAAGAGGGATTGCTGGGGCGGTTGAGAATTGGAAAGGCGTTGTACCAAATATCAATTTTGACTCAAAGTATTTTCAATTTTGGTTAAATTTTGGTATGGCAAACTGCCAATAAGAAAATAAAATAAATTGTTAAGAATGACAATTTTATTATCGTGAGGGCAATAGATGACATGACATCTTATTTAAGCAGTTCAAACAAGATGAATTGTAAGAAATGGATATGGGAGGAAAGGAGTTTCTATTATTTTCCAAATAATAATAATAATAATAATAATAATAATAATAATAATAATAATAAAACTAATAATAATCTAATAAAGAAGATAAACATTACATAACATAAACGTTTAATATAAAAGCCTAACAGTACAAACATTCACACGAAACAGAAACAGAGGCAAACACAGCATAAGGGAGACCAGTATCATAGCAGATTTGGGGTCCTAAAGTTGAAGATAAAGAGATAATAATAATAATAAGAAGAAGAAGAATATCATTATTATTTGATTTTATAAATACTAATATTTTATTGTTTTTATTCTAACTCTTATTATTAAAACATTGCTTCCTTTTCAGACACTGTTAGCGTATATTGTGTTACCCTTCAAAACGCCCGTTATAGTATATTTGTCAAAACATTCATCTCCAACATTGTTGGGCAAAATCAATTGAAATCAATTGCAATTGATCAACCAATTAAAGGTAATTCCTCTGGAAATTAATTGCAATTGATTTCAATTTGTCCTTTGTAATTAATTTCAATTGCTATTAAATTCAATCATATTTGCAATTAAATTTTCAATTGTTAATTGGTAATTAGCCACCAGGCAATTTAAATTTGTAATTGTTGATCGTCAATAACAAAGGGTGCATTTGAAACATTTTGTGTTAATTGCAATTAGCAATTTAAACTTTTAATTGTTGATTGTAATTGTTAATTGCAATCGAATTCAGCAATTAAAAGTGAAGATAAGAGGATGAGTGTATAGTGTTGTCCACTTGTTACTGTTTTACATATTTTAAATAAAGTACTTATATGAATTCTGTATAACTACTATCTCTTTGCCCCTCTGACAAAAAAGCCGTGAAACTCAGTATTTTAAAACATATTATGTTTATGGTTCTATCCCCCTCGAAAGACCTCTACACCGTATATGCCCATCATGCATACAATTTACGAACAAACCATTGACTTCTAAAAAAACGTCTGAAAAAAACAGCGAATACTTACAAAATCAGTGATTAGGAACAAAGGTCCTATCAATAGAAAAGTCTCAAAATTAAGATTTAATGCGGAATAATACAGTTTCCGCGAGAGGAGTATTTCCAATCATTACTCATTTGCAGCATATATATCAATCAACTTGGATTGAGGAAAGGAAACAATCGGTACTGGAATTGGTCACTTGTGCTTAACTACTTCCGGTACAAGGTATCTAATGCAGTTTCCATAGGGTGGGGAGTTTCTATCTTATAGAGGCTGGGGAGTGGGTTCTATAAGCCCACACGCGGAAAGTAAAGGTATATATGAATTGATCCGTTCTGACGAAGAAAAACAGTCGGTACCTGACCTGCTCATTTCCGGATAACTACTTCCGGTACACAGAACATAAGACATTTCCCGGTGTTAAGATACTTTCAACGAATGCACACGTGGAACAAGATTATTAATCAATTTATCTTGACGAAAGATAACGATTGGTAACAAAATTTATTACTTCTAGTCGGCCACTTTCGGTACATGGCACCTAATACTCTTTCCAGGATTTTGGTAACCCTAGTGTTTGCACACATGGAACGTGTATATTGTAAAACTTTGTTCCATATAGGTATAGGTAGAGCGTTAATAAAAGGAGTATCCGGAATCGACTCCCATTACCGACTTTTATTATAATTTTTTTTACTATAAAAGTGTACAAAATACTGTACAAATAATTTCTCTAGTATACAAGGTTAGTTATAGGTAGTCTTTGACCGTAAGGTTGCAGACAGGATTTGTGCAGAGCCCCATAGCAGGCGAAGCAGAGGGGAGTTCCGTAGCAAGCACAGGAAAGTTAAGTGGCCAACAGAGCCCCGTACCAGGATGAGCGGCTTAGGTTACGATTCCCAGTCAGTGCTCCACAGCAGGCAAAGCCAGGAGATAGGATAGGCCCAGTCCGGTATAGTGATGGGTAAATTCCCGGGAAGATATTTTTCGGGAATATTCCCTGTAAGATTCCCAAAATGGGAATTTATCCGGGAATTTATGTTCAATCAGAAATAAAATTGCATTCTATTACTATATTATGATTTCAAAGTTTAATTAATTTTTTATATCACAGCATATGATTACTGTTGTCCACAGAGCATTCTTTAAATTGTATATTCTGAACGGTGCTATGTTACCTTATTTACACTTTATTATATTTAGAGAGTACGCACAAATGTATGTTTATTTACAATATGTTCTATCAATTAAATATGTGTGAAAAAATTATATAGTAAATTATATAGTAACAGTTTAAATTTATATCTAAGTAGATTTGCTCAACTTGACTCTATTACTGATATTATAAACACATTAAATTTATAAATGTTATAAACCAATTTGATTGGGTAAATGCTAGAAGACACATGTCTCACCAATTTATCAACATTTGCGCATACATATTTACGTTCTCAAAATTTGCGAGATACTTACATATCTTTATATTTTAGCACGTAACATTGCCATGCACGACCTTTTATTCTACCTATTTCTCGAAATTCCATACGTTTTTTCACATGTAAAAGAAGTCCGAGTACCTCTTTGGAAATTCGAGTCAGAGAGAGGAGACAGACCGACGTCTATTACTAATGGTGGTTCAGGGTTTATTAACAGTACTTCATCTCTATTTCTACATAATTCTAAATTACTTTACAAAATGGTTCCTTTTCATCATTTGTAAATTAGTACTTTGCTAATTTTGGCTGTTCTTTAGCATTGGGGGCCAGCTTTTGCACCTACTTTTTGCGATATTCTATTCCGATGCGGTTGTTTTATGGTTTCATACGTTAAGTTACGTTACCAACATTAAATTCAGACAGCGTGGCAGAGCGAGCGTTAGCGAGTGAAGGCGGGTGAGAGCCCCACATGGCACGTTGTTTTCTATCTTCGTTACCAAAAATTCACTTTCTTTTCTAACAGAAATCACTTCCACTTACCTTTCCGTTTTGTATAAATCCCCTACTGCTCTAAAAAATGAGTTCGATACTTTCTTGACTACTTGAACATCACTATCAACTCATTCCTTCCGTAAATCATCCTACTTTTTGCTACCCCCAAATTCTAAACAATTACCCTACTTTTTGGTGCAAATGGAAATGGAACTTAAAAATCATATTATTAGTTATATAAAGTACCGTCAAATAATTTTAAATTTTTTAACCTCCAAATTCTTTAAAACCTGGAAGTAAACCATAATATATTAAAATAAAGTAATTAGTCATATGGTTCTTATAATTTGGAAGATAAAGTAAAGAAATGGAAATAATTTCCTTCCCGGGAATTTATAGACCAGGGAAAAAACCGGGAATATTCCAATTTTTTAAATTCCTTCCCACCGGGAATATTCCCACTGCCCATCACTAGTCCGGTAGCAGACCAGAGGCCTGGGTTAGGCAGATGGCTCATCCCTACCAAGCCAGTTCGAGCCAATGGGTCACCCCAAGTGAGCCGGCTCGAGCCATCCTTTTAGTTGAGCCGAGCCGAGCTGAGCTTGTTATGAAAAGTCTCTTGTTTTTTCGCTATCGAGACGAGACGAGATGCGAGCAGTGTCCCCTCTCCTGAGCAACACTAAAAGTATTCCACATTACTGTTTAGCGTACATTTCTCATGGCTTTCGTTTTCCAGTGTAATCAGGCCATGATTTCAAGACGTGTTAAAACGAACGAACCATTTATCAAATTCGACTGAACTCGACGCTAAAAACTGAATCGGCTCGGAACTCGACTCGAGGTTATTACCTTTGACTTGACTCGAAACTCAATTTGAATTCGAGTCGAGTAGTGTTTAGCTTCACTCGTGCTCACCCCTATGCGTTATAAAAAATGGTGTTTATTGTTATTCTGCTAAACTAATTATATAATAATAACACTGTTGTTATGTAAAATTAAAAATACAGAATATAGAGAAACATTACACTACAACTAATAAAAGGAGAACACATGAACTGGGAGTGAATCAAAACTTGCCAGTAACTCTAAAATCGATACACGCTTTTTAAAGCTAGTTTCAAACTCTATAATCAAAGGGACTCTAGGATAAGCAAACTGATCTGAAAGAACTCCAATATTATATATCATCAGTAAACTATTTTCTAGTAATAAAATAGGCCTGCTCATCAGAACACAGTTTATTCATGTTAACCCCTAACTATAAATCGTTAGTTTGGCACCCTAGTTGTTGATAAATATTTTCCGCCGGGGCAGTTCAGACTGTTTACTTTTAAATTTTGTCCACCATCATCCTCAGCTCTTAAGAGAAAAGTATTCTTTCAAATGTTCGAACGGTAAAATATTTTCGTTCTCCATCTTTATAAAAACAACACCAATCAAAGTAAAATAGAGTACCAGTATCATTGCACTCCTAGTTCACTCACTGAATGTATTGATTTGGAGCTGCCAAATCTACGACAAAATCTTCCAGGTGCTTGCAATCAGTACACGTGATTTCCCTACGGCTGTCTTAATCTTTCAAAAACAGCAAGTGGCATTACGAACTTGGGAGCACATGGTATTTGCCTCCCTCCGGCTATAACCAATGTCCTCTATTACCTTCGTGCAGTTGAAACCCATTTTCCTCCAAGCTGTTACACAACGACAATTAATCTAGTTGTCTACGTGTCGAACTGCTGAGCCAAAGGACGAGGGATCGAATCTCGGAGAAGGAGATGACAATTTTTATTACTTGCAAAATTATACATTTCACACATAATAAAATGAACTTTCAAACAGTTTGTCCTTCCGTGGAAAAGTGAGAATTTATTTCCAGTTAAACTTGTGAGGAGTGAAGCAAAACGAATTGAGTTCATGGTTGTTCGAATACCTGACGGTTTGAATAAATCATACGACACGCCTTTAGTATGGAGTTAAAGAGCTTTCTGATACGTATAAAGAAATCTCACTGACCTAAAATCCATTACGAAATAGGACCTACCAGAAGCTTCAACACCACGTCTGCGTCACTTCGCTGAACGCTGTATAGAAACTTCCTATATAAATTTAACTCACGTGACGTCTAGTCAGTCCATCGTCCTTGGTTTGCTAACTAACTATATTGAAGGAGTATAGATGAACAATATGCAAAATCCATTTTTCAATTTTATCAGGAAACGAAGAAAATGTGACGCCGTTATGTTTCAGAATTGTTGAACTTTTTTGGGAAGGGGAGATTTCACTCATCTGCTGTAAGTAGTGACTACTGCTGTTAACCATTGCTTTCTTTAATTTTTCATTTACACATCCTATCCTCTTTCAAGTTCAGTTCCACATGCCATTCCATTTAGTTTCATATATTCTGTTCGATTACATACACATTCCTCAATCTCTTATAATATGTCCAAATTAACAAAATGGTTCTCTTGCTTTCTTTCTAATAATGATTATTTAGATTAAGAGAGTTAATTTTAAATAAACATGCAACCAATTTGTTAATTACTTCGAGCATTGAGTTCATCCTCATTGTGTTAATATATATTCTTCAGTATTTATATTCTAATAATAATAAATATTTATGCCAAACTTATATATAATTGCAGTATACGAGGGTTAAGTGGGTAACAAAGCAGTTCAAGCCAATATCTTACTTCAATCTGTATCGTAGATTACAATTATCGTTAAAAGAAATTGAATATTCGTATCCAAAATTGATTTTATGTAGTTAGGATTGATAGGGATGCGCGAGAAAAAAGATTTGAGGTCGTCTCGTCTGAACAATATGCTGTAAAAGTGATGTCTCGAATCGAAAAATGTATATTTTTCTATCGGAAGAGCTGGGTCTCAACTTGGATTTTGTCAGAGAAATTCTGTCTTGACTCCACTCTGCGCATCCCTAAGGATGGACAGTTTGGAGATCCCAGTATTCCAAACCTGGCGGGGTAACTAACTACACCATTATACAACATCTGTTTCAGATGCAACCATTATTATATACTTCATTTTCACAAGCATTTTCTTATGATAACTATATAGATTTCCAACTTAAATTCAATTATAGATAATTGATTCTTATGTAGCAGCTAATATTATTGCTATACAGTATAAAACAAGTACAAATTCAATGTAAATAAATAAAAAATGTAAGATATTACATATTACTGGCATTGCGATTTAATCCGGCTTTAAGCAGAACATATTTTCTAAATAATTGTTCGAATTGCTTTATAAAAATCCAGATAATGAGGTACCCTAAGGTTTTGTAATGCAAAAAAATACAATCATATATATATATATATATATATATATATATATATATATATATATATATATATATATATATATATTTACATCAGCTAATGCTTCTGGCAACAAATACTATTCGAAGCTTTCTTGCACCCACTGGAAAACGTGAAGTATATTAATATTTATTTGCATATATTGTTATTGTAGACTGTTCCCATAATGCCCACCGACTTCGATTTTACAAAATTTGAGAAATAAATTTCACTTTTTATTTAGTGGTCAATTTGAAGGCATTTTGTTATACTACCATTAAGAAACCCATATACATCATATTACGAATCAATCATTATGGAACAATCTTATGTGTGACACGCAGCAGTGGTACCAATCTTTGAAAGTTTCATTTACAACTTTTTTCTTTTTTCTTTTTTAACTGATTTTGTGAGTAATGGTGCATTCAGTATAAAGGTACAACAAGATATTCTCTTTCTCTCTCTCTGTCCCTGTGTGCGTGTGTGTGTGTGTGTGTGTGTGTGTGTGTGTGTGTTTGTTTGTTTGTTTCTAGTTTCCGGCGTAAGCGTGCGGATACTACCAGGTATACTTTCGTGTGTACAAATGCTAGTGTGTGTGTTTGTGGCGCGGGTATTGAACTATTAATTGGGATCGCGTAGTGGAACTTATCAATATTAGTACGTACATACAAACGGCTGTTACTTCACACGATAACTTTGGACGAATGCGAATTTTTAAATTCTGCTTTTTGCAATAAATAAGTAGAGTGATTCCTCTCGAGGGAGTTCCCCTAAATGGTAGCCCCCACCATGTCCAATTAAATCACAAATTGCCGCATTCGTTTGTACATTGTTTGTACAGAAATGTACAGGCCAAATTTTCGTTTGTACACTATTAGGGGCGCCGCCAGAACGAAAACAAATTTGGGCTGTTTAACTGGTACCCCCCCACCAACATGTTCTATTCAATCACTAATTATCGCAATCGTTTGTACTTCGTTTGTACAGAAATGTGCACCCGAAATTTTCGTTTGTACATAATTAAGGGCGCCGCCAGAACAGAAAAAATTGGGGCTGTCTAAGTTGTAGCCCCCCCCCAAAACCAATTCAATCACAAGTTGTCGCATTCGTTTGTGCATCGTTTGTACAGAAATGTGCAGGCGAAATGTTTGTTTGAACATACTTAGGGGCGTCGCCAGAACCAAAACAAAGTGGGGAGCTGTCTGAGTGGTAGCTCCCCCCACGATGTCCAATTGAATCACAAAGTATCGCAATCGTTTGTACATTGTTTGTACAGAAATGTGCAGGCCACATTATCGATTGTACACTATTAGGGGCGCCGCCAGGGCGAAAACAAAGTGGCGGCTGTCTAGCTCGTAGCCCCCCCCCCACCATGTCCTATTCAATCACAAATTATAGCAATCGTTTGTACTTCGTTTGTACAGAAACGTGCAGGCGAAATTTTTGTTTGTACACAATTAGGGGCGCCGCCAGAACAGAAAAAAATGGGGGCTGTCTAAGTGGTAGCCCCCCCCCCACCATGTCCAATTGAATCACAAATTTTCGCAATTGTTTGTACTTAATTTGTACCGAAATGTGCAGGCGAAATGTATGTTCGCACGCAATTAGGGGCGCCGCCAGAACGAAAAAAATTGGGGGCTGTCTAAGTGGTAGCCCCCGACCATGTCCTATTCAATCACAAATTGTCGCAATCGTTTGTACTTCGTTTATACAGAAATGTGCACGCGAAATTTTCGTTTGTACATAATTAAGGGCGCCGCCAGAACAGAAAAAAATGGGGCTGTCTAAGTGGTAGCCCCCCCACCATGTCCAATTCAATCACAAGTTGTCGCATTCGTTTGTGCATCGTTTGTACAGAAATGTGCAGGCGAAATGTTTGTTTGAACAAACTTAGGGGCGCCGCCAGAACGAAAACAAAGTGGGGGCTGTCAAAGTGGTAGCCCCCCCCATCATGTCCAATTGAATCACAAATTGTCACAATCGTTTGTACTTCGTTTGTACAGAAATGTGCAGCCAAAATGTATGTTCGTACACAATTAGGGGCGCCGCTAGAACGAAAACAAAGTGGGGGACTGTCTAACTGGTAGCCCCCCACCAACATGTTCTATTCTATCACAAATTATCGCAATCGTTTCTACTTCGTGTGTACAGAAATGTACAGGCAAAAGTTTCGTTTGTACACAATTAGAGGCGCCGACAGAACAGAAAAAAGGGGGCTGTCTAAGTGGTAGCCCCCCCCACCATGTCCAATTCAATCGCAAATTATCGTAATCGTTTGTACTTCGTTTGTACAGAAACGGGCAGGCGAAATGTTTGTTTGTTCACAATTAGGGGCGCCGCCAGAACGAAAACTAAGTGGGGTGCTTTCTAAGTAATACCTTCCCACCATGTCCAATTGAATCACAAATTGTCGGAATCGTTTGTACTTCGTTTGTACAGAAACGAGCAGGCGAAATGTTTGTTTGTACACAATTAGGGGCGCCGCCAGAACGAAAACTAAGTGGGGCTGTCTAAGTGGTAGCCCCCGACCATGTCCAATTCAATCACAAATTGTCGCAATCGTTTGTACGTCGTTTTTACAGAAATGTTCAATCAAAATTTTCGTTTGTACAGAATTAGGGGCGCCGCCAGAACGAAAACAAACTGGGGGCTCTCTAACTGGTAGCTTCCCACCAACATGTCCAATTGAATCATAAATTTTCGTAATCGTTTGTACATCGTTTGTACAGAAATATGCATGCGTAATTTTCGTTTGTACACAATTAATGGCGCCGCCAGAACGAAAACAAAGTGGGGCTGTCTAAATGGTAGCCCCCACCATATCCAATTCAATCACGAATTATATCAATCGCTTGTACATCATTTGCACAGAAATGTGCAGGCGAAATTTTCGTTTGTACTCTATTAGGGGCGCCGCCAGAACGAAAACAATGTGAGGGTTTGTATAAATGGTAGAAGCACTAAGAAAATGTGTCACATTTATGGAGTATTTTTCTAACAGGACTTTGTTCACACTATTGTGTGGTTTGGTTTGTTCACACTATCGTGTGATTCACTATATTAATCTTATCCTAACGATGATGGAATTAAATGTTTTTTTTTGTTTTTTTATATTTATATTTATACTTACAATCATTATTGCTGAGTTAGTTTTTCACTCCTCGGCTCTTATTATTAAACTTATTCATTATTTCTTACGTGAACTGAATCCTTATGAGAAAAATGTATTTTTTTCTTTCTATCTTGCGCAGAAACCGTTATTCTCATCTCGTACAGGAAATTGATAAGTGGAAGATATAACAAATCCACAAAGTAGACTGTTAAAGGGAAAATTATAACACAGTATTTTGTTTTATATGATCATCTTCATTAAACTCATTTTGCAGAAACTATAGAATGCATGGTGAAGTATTTTGGTGCATTCAGCATTCTGATTTACGAGTAGAGTTGCTAACTGGCCGGTATTTGCTGTAATTTTGATTAAGGCCGGTGACCGGTACAAACTTCTTATTAGAACCCTTCTGACCGGTATTTTGGAATCTGCAATCCAGAATATAACATTGAACATCGAAATTTTCAACAGTGCCTTTACAAACACAAATTTCCGTTGTATTATACATTATCGATATTTTTTTAACGTATGGCAGTTTTTTTTATTTATTTAACATAACAAAATTGATAACACTTATATTTTATTGTAAAAGAATTTTATTCATTTATTGAGAGTAGAAAATGACTTTTTAAAGCAATTTCCTTTGTTTGAAGTGAAGTTTATAGAATAAATTTCATTTTATGAATCAACTATTGTTACATAAAGATTAATATCCAGTATTATTCATCTGTTTCGATAATTTTAAACAAGTGGCAATTGCTGGTAAATATAATAACGATCAATACAGTCTTCAGTTTCTCATTTGTACAGAGAATTTTGAGGGTGTGCCGGTAATTTTGTTTTCCTGAGTTGGCAACCTATTTACGAGGTTTTGTTTCAACTCTGCTACGTAGTGGCTCCGTACTGACACTCCGCATGCAAATAAGTATATAAGGCTAACATACGCCCCGGTTTCTTAAAATTTGTCCCGGTGTGCAAAAATTTTAATTCTTGTCCTGTTTTTTTCTTTATTATTATTATTAATTACATATCAAAATTTCTGAAAAGATAATAAAATCGACTTATTCCTTTTGCTTTCAATTCCGACAATACTATAGGAACAATTTCATTCTAATCTTTATTATTATTGCAATCGCTGCTTCCCCGGATATAACATGCAATGTTTAAATCCTTCTAAGTAGCACTCTTATCACTAAAAGTAAGAATGTATACCCCGAGGTGGCAACAAATTCTTGTGACGTTGCAGACCAGCCCCGAAAACACATTTTTTTTTTCTGCTTCAGAAAAACAATTATGCAAATTGCTTTCTTTTAGTTCGCATTTTAGGTTAACAACAATAAATTAGCAACAAATTAGGTTAACAACAAGAAAAATCTGGATATTTTTCTTTATAGACATGTAGAGCATGTAAAGGTGGTATGCGTAATAATATTGAAAATATAATTTTTGCCTAAATATTGTATGTTCACTGATTGCGTTTATATTGTATAACAGCTTCTAGCTTCTATAATAATTTTTAGCACTGTTGATTAAGTATGGACAGTGGCGTATTTACGATTTTGTTTCGGGAGGGGCTTTGCTAACTTCCGGGGGTGCTTTGCCTGAAAATACGAAAATTCTGCAAGATATTTCATATACTTTACTATAGTAAGTAAGATTTCGGTGGGGGGCTTGAGCCCAGAAGCCCTCCCCCTAAATACGCCACTGAGTATGGACTATATTAATACATTATTTTAAGTTGTATAACTAGTGCGATACTGTAGTAAAATTCGAAAGATAAAATTAATACAAAATGCAATATTTATTACTAATTTGTAAGATGTCCCGTTTTTTCTGTTTTCAAAAAGTATGGTAGCCTTAAAGTATGCTAAACCATACAAAATAAATTGTACTGTAAATAGTACCCTTCTGATAGTGCTCTCAAACGGGTCGGGTTACGGGTCGGGTTGTCGGGTCGGGTCAGTCGGGTTAGCTCGTGTCGGGTCACTCGGGTCGGGTCGTCACATTCTTCACTTATTTTCTATACGGAATACTATAAAGAGCTTTGTTGTGGAATTCAATTCGAAGTTGGTGAATGAATGATAAATGTGACTAATTGAAGGTGAAATAGTAATAAAATTTTAATTTTACCCTATATTAACTAATTGGTATTGTAATTGTAATTAATATTACTACTGACTTTTTTCCTTTCTGCGTTTCTATGTCAAGTTAAATGTCACATTAAGTGAAATTGAAAGAAATATCTAGTTAACGTCCCACGTTATGCACCAACGCTAAGAGAGACAGTGATGATGAGAAATAATTGAAGTGGTTGAATGAAGAAAGTGGGAGGAAATGGGAGAACACCGAGAAAACCCATGCACATGGGGTTTGTCCACCAGAAAACTTACTTGGTACGAGCTGGAATCAATACCCATGGACCTTCGGATCAAACATCTGCCTTTGGGCAGGACACATTATTATTATTATTATTATTATTATTATTATTATTATTATTATTATTATTATAACTTTAAGAGTGCCCAAGAAAGTTCCGCCGCCTTTTCACCAACACCTTCGAACATTGGTATGTAACCTAAGACGTACCTGGAATATCAAAAATCGTCTCTATCAGCCTCGACGACCTTCTGAAAACGTTCTGGAAGGCCATGGATTCCATCGCAGTCGAACTTGGTGGGACGTGAAGTGAAGAAGATATCAAGTGCATATTGAACCTCTACTATCTGTTTGAATTGGCGTTCTCTAAGGTGATTGTCCAAGGAATGGAACAGGTGGTAATCGGACGGTACAATGTCCGTGGAGTATGGCGGATCCAATAGTGTTTTCCATCCAAGGCGTAGAATGATGTACTGGGTCATTTTAGCCACGTGGGGCTTAGCGTTGCCTTGTAACAAGAGGACCCCTTTGCGATTCAGAACTGCTGGATCCAGACAGTACACAGTGACAGTACACAGTTGCATTGATGATCTGACCAGCTGGTAGCAGTTCCCGATGGACGATACCTCGAGCAGTCCACAAAATGCACAGGAGAACCTTATTCTGGCGTGGTGCGGGCTTGGGCTGTTTTTGAACCGGTTCATGGGATGCTAACCAACAATGACGGCGCCGTGGAGCTTCGTACAGGACCCACTTCCCATCACATGTCAACACCCTGTTCAGAAATTGCTCCTTCCTCAGACGAGACACCAAAGAAACACAGGTGTCTGCTCGCGTTGCTTTCTGGCTCCAAGTCAAATCATGTAGGACCTATCAACCCAACTTGCAGTGCTTCCCAAGTTGATGGTGGTGGTGCAGAATGGTTTCTCCACTTACACTGAAAGGTAGTACCAGTTCCTCACATGTCTCTTTTCGCCGCAATTGCTGCCCGAAGATCTTTATTTTGAACATATGTTTGTCTTCCGGCACGTGGTGCGTCTTCGAGTGTTTCGTCACCGTCCTTAAACCGTCATACCACTGCACTCTCCGCGTAGTCACGACACCCTCACCAAAGGCCTGTCATATCTTCCGCTCCGCGGAGCAGCAATTTGAACTCGTACAGCAAACAAGCCCTTATGACGCTCTGTGAAGGCCCCATGTTCACTCAGTCCTTACGCACGTTCACGGTGCATCTGAACAGCCACAACCAAGTAGTATGTTGGATATACTCACTAGTGTTGCTCACGAGACCTGGTTTGGGGCATTCTCGTTTCGAAAATGTGTCGTGAAAGTAGTCTCGTCTGGAAAAGTGCATATGTTTCTATTGAAAGAGCTCTGTCTCTTCTCGTACCCTTTCATGAAAATTCTGTCTCGTCTCGTCTCGTCTCGTCCAACAACTGACCTTCACCTTATATAAATTCGCATTCAACTCACGGTGTGAGGGCCAATTGAACACAGATCTCCACAAAGAGACAGAACTTTCTTGGTCACCTTCAGATTATTATTATTATTAATGCTGGAGTAGTGATTTGACTTTCTCCGCAATAAAATACTTGCTAATTTTATATAACGTTGCAAATATCTTCTAGATAAATTAATCAAGAAAAAATAAAAGGTAATTCCCTACAGAATGATATTTCAGTGCAATTAGTTCCTTATGATTCTATCAGACAGCAACGCTGTTTTTAAATAGAAAAATCGGAATGTTAACGTGATGAAATTGTTGTTTGTTACACAGCAAAAAATATTAAAAGAAGTTCTATATACATTCCTTACTAGAAAATAATGTTGTCTTCAGAACTTTTATTCTTTTAGCCTTCAGAACTTGTCTTCAGAACTCGGTCAAATTTTATTTTGACTTTTGAACTTGATTGCCTAAATTTTAACCTTGGAAATTTGGATGTGGAGTAAAATAAAGAAGGTTAGCAGGGTAGAGAGGAAAACGAATAAGGAAATGCTGAAAAAATGCAAGAGACGAGAGCAATATTAGACGATATAAGGAAGCGAAAAATGGACGGATCACAAGTTTTGATCTTGCTAAGGGATTGCATTCTGAGGGATGTAGTAAAGGGGGTGATATCAGGAGAGCGAGAGTGTGTAAGAAGGTTGGAATTGATAGATTGTAATAAGGAGGGTGGTACTTTATGTTGGGTTGCGAGGCAGATATTAGCGGGAAATCGCAAAAATGGAAGCTTCTTACCTAATTCACGGAAACTGGCCTGTTTATTAATGGGAGAACACTGAGGAGGAGGAGGAGGATAATTATACTACAAGTAAAAAAAGCCGAAACAATGATTTATGCATAAGAATTGGTCAGCATTTTTTTTCTGGTGGCAGTTTTGTAAAGTTCTAGCTCTCTCAAACTGGTTAGATTGTAAGTTCAAGTCACTCGGGTCGGTTGTCGGGTTAAGTCACCTCGGGTTGGTTCACTCGGGTCACTTTGGGTCGGGCCAATTGGGTCATCTCGGGTCGGGTTGTCGGTCGGGTCAGTCAATTTGGGTCACGGGTGGGGTCGGGTCGGTCTTCAACACATATAATTTCCACGGAAATTACAATATACCACGGTTTATACCTCATTGGACTTCCAATAAAACGTTTTCAATGATGTGTACACCATGTCACCATTTTTGTATGAGGGAATGTCTAAAGGGATTTTGTGGGAATTTGATGGAGTGTAGATTCCTGTGTGTGTGTGTGTGTATGTGTGTGATACCTTACAGGATACAAGATGTCGAGGAAGTGTGTAAATAAACCGGACAATTTCTGTTATGTATGTGGGGAGCTGATATTTAAATCACAATGTCGATGTTTTACTCCACTTGTGAGGAAGTGTTATCAGTTATATTTTGGTTGCTGTGTAGGAGACCAGGATAAGAACTGGGTTCCTCACTACATTTGTTGTACTTGCGTGAAACGTCTGACTGGGTGGGCAAATGGTGGACGAAACATGAACTTCGCAGTACCGATGATCTGGAGGGAACCAAAAGATCATTCTTCAGACTGCTACTTTTGTATGACACAGATAAAAGAAATAAGCAGTAAATCTAACCACACAGTACAGTACCCTAATTTGCATCAGCAATTAGGCCAGTTCCACACAGTGCAGAATTACCTGTACCGGTACCTCCTCCTCATCTTACGGTAAATGAGGATTTCGTACTTGAGGCAACTATTGAAATTCCAAATGAAGATGATGATCCTACTTATGTAGGAAGCACATCTACATTGGATTCCCATCTGATAACTCCGGGTGAACTAAATGACCTCATACTGGATTTAAAACTCTCCAATACACAGACAGAACTTCTTGATTCTAAACTTAAGGCTGGAATCTGCTCCATCGTGACACTAAAGTGTGTATTTTTCGAAACCTTCATACAGAGTTTCAAAACTACTATTCTCAAGAAAATGATTTAGTGTATTGTAATAATGTCTATGCTGTGATGGATAGACTTGGACATGCACATATAAGTACAGAGTGGAGATTGCTTATTGACTCTTTGAAAACTAGTTTTAAGGCTGTCCTTTTGCACAATAGCAACAAATTTCCTTCAGTGCCTTTGGCTTATGCAACTAATATGAAGGAAACCTATGAAAACATCGAAATAGTGTTAGAAAAAAATCAGTATGAGAAATACAAGTGGACCGTTTGCTGTGATTTACAAGTCATTTCTTTGTTAATGGGTTTGCAGCTTGGTTATACGAAATATTGTTGTTTCCTCTGCGAATGGGACAGCAGGAACAAAGCGGAACATTACATCAAGAAGGAATGGCCAACGCATGTATTAACTCCTGGACAGAAGAATGCTGTTTATTCCTCACTGGTGAGCCCTGATTAGATAATTCTACCTCCTCTTCACATAAAGTTGGGGCTCTTCAAAAACTTTGTTAGGACAATGGACAAAAGTAATGCAGGATCTTGTTACCTCAAGGAAAAAATTCCTCGGGTTTGTGACGCTAGGGATTTTTGTAGACCCCCAAATAAGATGTTTGATTCGTGACCAAAAATTTGAGGATCTCTTAACTCTGGTTGAGAAAGCAGCTTGGTGTCCATTTAAATGTTTAACAGAGATTTTTTAGGAAACAAGAAAGCCCCAAATTACCGTGAAATTGTGAGTGATTTCCGGCAATCATTCAATGAAATGGGTTGCAACATGTCCCTTAAAGTTCACTTTCTAGACTCCCACCTGCATTTCTTTCCTGAAAAGCTTGGTGCTGTTAGTGATGAGTATGGGGAACATTTTCATCAGGACATTTCCTCCATGGAGAACAGGTACCAGTGACAGTGTAGTTCAAAAATGCTAGCTGATTACTGTTGGACACTTAAGAGATGTTCCAGAAACCAAACACAGAAGAAAGTCGACAACTAAAACATATTAGTTGAGGTAAGTAAGTGTCCATTTATTAAGAAGATACCACTCACTTCTTTTGTATTATTTATTAAGTAGATATAAAATAGTGACACGGTGTATACATCATTGAAAATATGTTTTATTTCAAATCCAATAAGATATAAACCGTGCTTATATTGTAACTACTCCTAATTTTCGTGGAAGTTATATGTGATTTTATCTGCACTAATGAATATTGTAAAATGAACAGTACACATAGCATATTTTTTATATAAATATGTTTATTTCTCTAGATAGAATAATGCTATTCTTATGAAACTTAGAGGGCTTACTAAGTATAAATCAGGCTAACATACAATATAATTTGTGCGTTTATATACCTAAAGTGCCGAAGCTACAAGTATGAAAATAGTTTTAAAAAAATAAAAAAAGAAAAAGAACAGAAATTTGAGGGGAAATTTTCCGAAAACACCTCTGTCACGGGAAAACTGAGGGTGATGGAGAAAAACTGATTGCAGATTCGAATTCTACGTGAAAAGTTCTATTAGAATCAGACATTTTTTTCCGTGTGCCAGAGAAAAAGAATTTTTTTCAACTAGTGCAATAGGAACCATTTTCAAACTCATCAACCGTTATCCAAACCGGTTAATGTTGATCGCAGATATTAAAAATACTCACATCCGTATATTATTTAATACAAACGAAATTTTTACCTGCACATTTCTGCACAAACGATGTATAAACGATCGCGACAATTTGTGGTTCAATCGAATACAACTGGTGGGGCTAGCACTTAGACAACTCCCCTTTTTTTTCCTTCTGTCCACGCATCTGATAGCTTAGAAAAAAATTTCGCCTGCGCATTACTGCTCAAACGATGTGCAAACAATTGAGATGATTTTCTTTTGAATGGGACGTAGGGGGTGCTACCAATTAGGTAGCCTATACTTTGTTATCGTTTTGGCGCGCAAGCAATTGTGTACAAACGAAAATTTCGCCTGCAAATTTCTGTACAAAACCGTAACAAACAAGTGCGACAGTTTGTGGTTGAATTCGACATGGTGGGAGGCCTATCAATTAGAGAGCCCATAGTTTGTTATCGTTTTGGCGGGGCCACATTTATGTGCAAACGAAAATTTCAGCTGCACATTTATGTACAAAGGCGTAAAAACAAGTGCGACAGTTTGTGGCTGAATTGAACACGGTGGGAGGGCTAACATTTAGACAGCCCCCCACTTTGTTTTCGTTCTGGCGGCGCCCCTAATTGTGTACAAACGAAAATCTCGCCTGCATATTTCTTTATAACTATATTCAAACGATTGCGACAATTTGTGATTCAATTGCACATGGTGGAAGGGATACCATTTAGACAGACCCCCCCCTTTGTTTTTGTTCTGAGGTCGCCCCTAATTGTGTACAAACGAAAATTTTGCCTGCATATTTCTGTACAAACGATGTACAAACGATTGCGACAATTTGTAATTGAATTGAACATGGTGATTGGGCTATCACTTAGAAAGCCCCCAACTTTGTTTTCGCCCTGGCGGCGCCCCTAATTATGTACAAACGAAAATTTTGCATGCACATTTCTGTACAAACGAAGTAGAAACGATTGCGACAATTTGTGACTGAATTTGACATGGTGGGGGGCTATCACTTAAACAGCCCCCACTTTGTTTTCGTTCTGGCGGCGCCCTTAATTATGTACAAACAATAATTTAGCCTGCACATTTCTGTACAAACGATATAGAAACGATTGTGACAATTTGTGATTGAATTGGACATGGTGGGGGGCTACCACTTAGACAGCCCCCCCTTTGTTTTCGTTCTGAGCTCGCCCCTAATTGTATACAAACGAAAATTTTGCCTGCATATTTCTGTACAAACGATGTACAAACGATTGCGACAATTTGTGATTGAATTGAACATGGTGATTGGGCTATCACTTAGAAAGCCCCCACTTTGTTTTCGCCCTGGCGGCGCCCCTAATAGTGTACAATCGATAATGTGGCCTGCACATTTTTGTACAAACAATGTACAAACGATTGCGATACTTTGTGATTCAATTGGACATCGTGTGGGGAGCTACCACTCAGACAGCTCCCCACTTTGTTTTCGTTCTGGCGGCGCCCCTAAGTTTGTTCAAACAAACATTTCGCCTGCACATTTCTGTACAAACGATGCACCAACGTATGCGACACCTTGTGATTGAATTGGACATGGTGGGGGGCTACCACTTACACAGCCCCCATTTTTTTCTGTTCTGGCGGCGCCCTTAATTATGTACAAACGAAAATTTCGCGTGCACATTTCTGTACAAACGAAGTACAAACTATTGCGACAATTTGTGATTGAATAGGACATGGTCGGGGGCTACCACTTAGACAGCCCCCAATTTTTTTCGTTCTGGCGGCGCCCCTAATTGCGTGCGAACATACATTTCGCCTGCACATTTCTGTACAAACGAAGTACAAACTATTGCGACAATTTGTGATTGAATAGGACATGGTCGGGGGCTACCACTTAGACAGCCCCCATTTTTTCTATTCTGGCGGCGCCCCTAATTGTGTACAAACGAAAATTTCGCCTGCACATTTCTGTACAAACGAAGTACACACGATTGCGACAATTTGTGATTCAACTGGACATGGTGGAAGGGGCTACCATTTGGACTGCCCCCACTTTGGTTTCGTTCTGAGGGCGCCCCTGATTGTGTACAAACGAAAATTTCGCCTTCACATTTCTGTAGAAACGATGTACAAATGATTGCGAGAATTTGTGCTTGAATAGGACTTGTTGGTGGGGGGCTACCATTTAGACAGCCCCCACTTTGTTTTCGTTCTGACGGCGCCCTTAATTGTGTACAAACGAAAATTTCGCCTGCACATTTGTGTGCAAACGATTGAGACCATTTCCGATTGAGTCTGATAAGGGGGGGGGCTGTCTAAATGGACGTCTCCTTTTCACCTCTACTGTAATTAAATTCTTCCTCGAGAAAATCTGTAATCAACACTGTCAGTAGCTACGTCCTCGACTAATATACCTTAACAAGTACAGCTTTATTTTCGTATATTTTTCAACAGTTAACCAATTTAAAACTATCGCAAACAAGAATATGTAGTTAACTTCTTAAATACTTCGCTCGCCGAAACCCGTTCAGCGCGTGCAACAAGCAAAAACAACATGTTTGGCGTCTCACAAATGGAAAAGGGGGAAAAAAGAGAAGGAAAAGCAGCACGGCAGTGCCTTATCGCAGTCAGAGCTGACAACATAGTTTCGGTCGTCACTAACGCGAATAGACCTACTAGCGGTGTACAAGAGTTATACAGTTACAATATACGTCGTGCCACAGTAGCGCTACAGGCGGAATGTGCACGAACTACAAATGAATATGTTCCCTTACAAGCATCAGTCACTGTTGCACCCTCTTTACATTCTACACATCCTTTTTTCTCCCACTTTTTGACCTTGACAAGCAGAAGTACCAGGCTTTCCGAGTTCACAACCATAAACTGTTTGTGTACAGAGTACGTTTTCAGTTCTTCGAATGACTGTGCGAGCGAAGAACAAGGGTGATGATCGGGCTACCGTATACGGAAGTCAGTAACACCCGGTTGCAATAATAAATGTAAAATACAAATATAGAGCCTTGACAATGGCGTGAGGATGAATATATATATATATATATATATATATGTGTGTGTGTGTGTGTGTGTGTGTGTGTGTATTTTAGGGGACTTCCGGGCTGGATCCCCCCAAATTTTATGTTTATTCAAATAAAATATTGTAAAGTGAATGAAATATTTTGTAGAATATTCACATTTCCAACAATGAAGTTAGCAAAGGCCCCCGAAATATATATATGAATAATTTTCTTTTTGGACGTGTGGTTTTAGGTATTCAACTGTGTTTACATTTCTCATTTTTAGAGTTTTCGTATATGAACTATGGACATGGCGGGTTAGTAAATGGGACAGGGATTTGAAAAATTACAGTTCGTCAGATAATGTGTTCCCAATCACTTCACAGTAGAAATTTATATTTATAAAAATGTTCTCATGTATTTAAAAAAGGAAGAAAAAGTTTAATTTTCAACACGGAGGCTCGAACCGTCACTCTTCGTTTCAGAAACGTCAGTAGCAGTACTAAACCCGCTTGACCACAGACACAACTTACAAGAGTTTGTATTATAATATTGATAATAGAATCGCTCCAGCACAGGTTTCTACTTGCATGTTTAAATACCCTTTTTCTGTCGTTTTCAGTTATTTCTGCTTAAGATAATAGTTGATTTTGCATATTGGAACTGTGCGTGAGGTGTGTAATCAATAGTAATCTAAAAAAAGTAGTTTCATTTTGTTTTTAAATTTTCACATCGCTCGTATGACAGTACGATTTGTAGGTAGTGTATATATATAGAACGGCGGGAACATGCAATTCCCTGTGTGTAGATCTGCGGAAATTGTGACGGATGTAGGCTTAGTTTCTGAACGAGTTTCCAGCTTTTTGTGAACAGGTGTGTACAGTTATTTCCAGTAAACTTCAACGACAGGGACACGAACGCAGATACATCGAAGACATTTAATATTTCAAAGGCTCTCCCACCGAGAATCGAAACTGGGACCCCGCCTACAGAACTATCTTTTGGGTGGGTTACCTGGTTCGTGCGCAAGGCAACTAAGCTTGTGACCAATCTTGGGAAGTTATGTAACGCAAGTAACGGGTTACATTTTTCTAAAGTAACTGTAAGGGTAACGCGTTACAAATTTTTAAGTAACGTACCTTGTTTGCGTTCCTTTTTTCGCCTTTAGAAACAAATGTTTCTTTACTTTAAGTGAATTTCTCAGAATGATACAATCGAGCATGAACCGAGAGTCAAAAACACACAGAGAATCAGATAAGTTCGTAGTGCCTCTTGCTGTTTTGAAAAGCAGGAAGATGAGATGGAAAGTGTTCATTTGATTAAAATTATAACCGAAGTGCACTATTATGTGCAGAACTAATTCTATCTCTTTCTCTCTCTCTCTCTCTCTCTCTCTCTTATGTTTCACTAATATTACATGTTTCGGGCATTTTTGAATATTAGATGTTTTATGTCTGATTATTTGGTAGTAGTTTTTAGCAGACGGTTCTGCCAAATAAATCTTAACTAAGACAGTAGTAACCAAAGTTTTGTTTACTGATTTTTTGGAGGTTAAAGAACTTGGCTAGCTCTTGGCAACTTAAAAATTGCGGCCAGGGGTGGCCATTCCTTATTAATAACTTACCCGACATTCACATTTCAGTTGCTATTTTCTTCCATTCTCTATTCAAAACGGGTCTATTATTATGTTTTTGTGTTTCTTATCCCATATTGCTGAAACATTCCTCACTAGTTCTATTAATATGTTTTCATTATCACATTTAACAGTGCAGCAAAACCTCTCGAGTATAGACATACAGAATCCTCTGCAGACGAAATTTTAAACAAATGAAGACTTTATTCCATTTGAATCCATACCCATTTGAATCCATGTGTTAGTGCCAGTATCGAGAGTGACACCTCGACCTCGATCGCGAGTTCTCTTCAGTATCTTTGTACCCTTGGGCCTTATTTGAACAACTTGTGCAAATGTCCAGAGGTTCCAGACCTCCTGGCTACACCACTGATTGGTAGCATGCATTTTTCCTAAACATCATCAGTCTCGGTTAACTTCTACTTTCAGCCATAATTTAATTCTTTCAAACCAAAGAGAATACGTTCGTTCTCCTTCGCATTTAGCATTCTTAAAAATAAAATTATGTTATAATTAAATGTCCGATTTTGCCATTTTCAATGTAAATTTCTGTCCTCTCCTCCGCAAAACAAATCTCATGGGTGCAACTTTCGAGTATGGTCCCACTGTTCCAAATAGAAAAATGTTTTTTTTTCTATATTTTCTGCAAGACTATTGCCAAAATATAGAATTTCATATCCAGTATTTCTGTTTACTTGGTACTGGAATTAATAAAATTGGAAGTAATTGTTTTGTGTATGTATAATTGTGCACAACAGCCATGGATAAATGTTTTTTGCTGCTATATATAAATGTATTAAAATTGTAAGGAGTGTCTCTAGAGGGTGAAAGATATTCTTCCCAGGCTGGGACAACAGTAATTAAGTTAGTGCCAGGGAAAGAAAAACTAGAGACGGGGAATTTCCTTAGCTTTCCCCCTTACAAAAACGTTTTGTAAGTAACGAACGTTCTGTGTCTGACATATGACTGCCTAGCGTTCAGTTTGACTCCGTGGATGAGTGAGTAGAGTCGTTGCTTAGTAATCGTAAGTTTCATGGTTCGAGTCATGCTCAGAGCAGTCCAATTTTTCATTATTTGTTCCCCATATATGAAGATGTTTCTCCCCCTCCGTTATCATCTGGTGCTCTCAACTGAGTTCTTCACTTCAATTCAACAATTGGTAGTGGGATGCTCTCAGGTTTGGGTGAACTTTTACATGTCTACTTACCAAATCAAAATTTTCGACAAAATATGGATGCTGTCCGATCATTTTGTCTCAAATTCTAAATTTTCGCATATGACTGTATCTCTTTTTCATCACATTTGCATCTCTCGTTCTCCAATGTCATCAGCTATAGCATGAGATGGCTTGGGAGCAAAACTTGAAATCATAAAAGTGCCATACCAATGGGCTCACTCTCACTAAGCATTTAATTAAATTTACAGGTATTCACACTGAAGGAGGGGGGTATCAGCTCTTCGTACCCTCCTGAAGTGACAGAATATTTATTCAGACTCTGCAAAGTCATTTCAGATCAAACGACAGAAAGAGTGTTCATTCCAGCAGGAACAGGATTGGACTTTAATTTTTTGTTTCAATTTATCTTACAAATAAGATAAATATCAAGTAATATGTTTACCATAAGTACTACACGTCTAAAATTCACTTCATTTGGTGAAATGATGCCGTAGACGATAGTGAGAATTTCTACCAAGTGTACGGGTTTCAGTGCCTGGCGATTATGCCACCCGCCTCCTTTTAAAGTTAATTTAGTTGCAATACTTCCCGGCAAATGCTTCGGACTCAACTGGTGGAGCACTTTACCCGTAAGCCTCCATATGGCTGTACCACCCAGAAGTGTCCCTTGCTGTACAAAGACAAAGGAGTGGTTCCTGAGAGTAAAACAAACAAAAAGTTCCAATATACATACGGCGAAAACCCCATCGTTTACGTGTTATAAGCTGCCGAAATCATGGAAAAATGAATTTTTTACGTTCATAGCTCCAAAACTATGGTACCTACCTTGGTCAGGTCAAGACTTCACTTAGGAACTAGTATGTGCCCTATTCAAAAATGCGTGTTTGAGAATCCTGAGGTGCTTATACAACAATTTTTATAGAGGGAGCTTGACTACGAGCCTATGATATAAAGGTGAGGAAATGCAAAGATTTTGGGAGGTGATAGAGGGGGTCATTCTATGCCAAAATGTCTATATAAACATAGGGTCTTATCCCCTTCGTTTCGGAGATAGGGGTGAAAGTAAATATTTGCCGCTTGCACTTCTCAAGTTCCGTGAGAAATCTTATAGAACACCTTGTGGTTGGTTTTACGTTAAGTATTATACCTGGTTTTTAAGCTACTGAAACAGGCTCTCAGACGGTATACAGTTTGTCCACGTACTGCATACAAGAGGGAAATAATGGAGGGAACATTTTCGAATTGTGCTATAAAATTCTCTTTTTCAAACAATATTTCGCCATTCTTGGGTGGAAACACTGGCAAAAGAGTAGCAGGATCTAAGTGGGGGAAAACGATGCTGTATACCACAAACCCAGATATCGATTTAGTGTCTTCATTAGAAAGCAGAGAACATTTCTTACTAATCACTCTATTACAAGATACGAATTTGCTATAGCTTATAGTGGTTACGAATGTTGATAAGCGCGTGTTTAAGCAAAAGTGGGAATACAATTCTATTCTTTATCATCGACAGCTCTATATTTCTATTCAAGAACAATGTTATAATGGTGTGGGCAACAGATGCCAGCAGCAAAGTTCACGTGAAATGAAGTACTCGTACAGTTGTCGAGACTAGAGCATCCAGTGCAATACATTTGTGATCAGATAATCGGTCCCTTTGTGTTGCCCCAGCGTTTGACTGGTGACTATTATTTTCATTTCCTGCGCCACGAATTGCCGGTACTGCTCTAAGATGTGACTTTAGAAACTCGAGTGTCTACATACTTCCAGCATGACGGGGCTCCCTCCCATGCCACACGACGACGTGTATGTCACTATCTTGACTCCAAGTTTCCTAATCGTTGATTAGGTCGCGGAGGATGCAGGTCGCTGATTCACTGGTCACCCCGCTCCCTGGATCTTAACCTTTGGATTGTTGCTTGTGGGGTGGTTGAAGGACATTGTGTACAGACGGAGGGCCAACTCACGAGATGACTTACTCCAGAATATTCAACAGGCATTCAATACCGTGAAATAGCGACGAGCAGACATCCATCCTGCAACAATTCATGTCCTGGGGCGCACTGCAAAGTGCATTCAGGAGGAAGGTGATACCTTTGAAAATGTGCTGCATACTCCAAATAATAATGTTGAAGATCAACACTAGTAGTGTTACGTCTGAGTCTGCCCTCGTGCCTGCCATTTCATTCAACTACATTCCTATTGTGCTCTAATTAATGTACTTTTCGACGATTATTAAACTCATAAGTATTATATTGGTATTAATCCACGTGTTTGTAGATTGACTCTTGTAAGGTCCCACAATTCTTCGAATAATACAGTAATACCAATAACATTCCAATAAGGGACATAATTACTGTATAAGTGTTCAATCAACACAATTGTTTGGTTCCAGTAGAAATCTTTCTTTTACGATTAAATTATTTGGTAAGCATTTTTCTCTGCTTTCTAATGAAGACACTAAATTGACATTTCACCTTGTTTTGTGGTACACAGCATCGTTTCCCACCAATTAGATCCTGCTACTCAATTACCAGTGTTTCCACCCAAGAATGGCGAAAAATTGTTTGGAAAAGGGAATGTTATAGAACAATTCGAAGACGTTCCCTCCATTATTTCCCTCTTCTATGCAGTACGTGGACAAACTGTATATCGTCTGAGAGCCTGTTTCAGTAGATTTGAAACGACGTATAACACTTAACGTAAAACCAACCACAGGGTGTTCTATAAGATTTCATACGGAACTTGAGAAGTGCAAGCGGCGAAAACTTACTTTCACCCCTATCTCCGAAACGAAGGGGATAAGACCCTATGTTCATACAGGCATTTTTGCTTAGGATGACCTCCCCTATCACCTCCCAATATCTTTGCATTTCCTCACCGGACAATGAATACTAAGGACGCCTGACACCTTTTAATACCTCACATCATGAATTGAAGGATGTTCTCCATTCAATTTAGGACACCTGTCAAATCGTTTCGGGGACAAATATAATTCTTGAATATGAAGGCAGCAACAAGGGAAAGCTATATTTGAATGTCAAAACAGTTGAATAGAGTGTCCAATACATTTACATCTGGCAAACAATCCGGTGTGCGGAACACGAGGTAATTTGCAAGGTGTAAAAAGCTTTTAACCTTTACTCCCGCCCAATGAGTACAAAATTGATATTTTTGAATTCACTCCTCTCTTGAGCACCCAAGAAAATGCCCGATACCAAACATGAACCTTCTTTCTCAAAATGCAATGCATTTAACCCTAAAAGAAAACGAAATATAGGGGGAATGGGGAAATTGATCCATCTTAGAAAAAGTGAAAGGAAAATAAAAAATGAAAAGTAATCTTTGCGCAGTGATGACAAGAAGAAAGGTAGATGAAAAAGATTTCTGATTCTAGTTCCTAATAAGTTTATTACTTTGTTAAAGGTCATTCATAATTATTACTATACGCGGGAAAATGTTTCAGTATGCCTTTGTGTGCAATCGGCTTATCCACAGAGTAATCTAATAACTCTCGCTAATCTTCGTAATTTCAAATGCTACATCCTAGGAAACGTAATGTATCTACTAATTTTTTTTAAATATTTATATACATGTACCTAAAATAAACAGGTGTTTCGTCAAAAAATACTAATGCTGGATTATTAACATGAGATTTGCCTGTACGGGCTTCGTATTCCTACCAAAATAAAATAATATTCAAGTTTTCCGATTGCCTTATGTTACCAATCTATTCCTCTTATACAGTCGGCTTCAGAAGTTTGTCTGATAAGAGATACATTAGGCATTTCGCATATATTTTCTTAATAATAAAGTAACATGTAAATTGCCCAAACTGAGCTTCATATTATGATATTCTCTTTTTATCTCATGAACAACATTCACATTTTGCCTTGGTGACGATTGCAGGTTTCTTTCTGTTTACTTAGCTGGTTAATTTCCACATATCATTAAGATCTGCTCACGCTATACTTTAGCGGATGTCACAAAAGTATTTTAAAGTTAAATATTAACAACAATTGCAAGAAGTCACTCGAATGAAATACTATACTAAAGTTGAAAAGTCAATGACATATTGAAATTGCTACATTAAGATAAAAGTCAATTTTCTCCATTTTCACAAATGCTATGATTGCAAGAATGTAACAGGAGAATAACCTACATAATGTTCATTAACAACTAACAGTCCTCAGTTTCAAAGATTCATTACCAAAAGAGTTTTAGCGAGTCATTACCAAAAAACTTTAACGACAAGCATCCACATTTTATCGGAACTGTAATACTTGCAAAAATAGGACATAGAGCAAACGTAATGACAGAGAGTGAATTAGACTACTTGACAAAAGCAGAGAACCGTCTGAAAGTCAATACGTTTTCATAACATGCACCTTTGAGAAAATAAAAGGCATTTACAGTAAATACTGCCTTGTACTTAGCAATGATGAATGAACTATGCCTATTAATGGATGCTAATTAATTATTAATCTTATTGTTTTCAGATTATAGAATGCCCATGACTATTCATTTATTCTAATGTATGGTACACTTTAGTTACCCTATTATTATTATTATTATTATTATTATTATTATTATTATTATTATTATTATTATTATTATTATTATTATTATTATTATTATTATTATTGCACGAAAACTTATTAAGTAATGCTGCTGCCATTCAACTTAACTAATTCCAATAGTAGAGTGTTAATCTCAAATAGTAATGATGGTGATTTTATATTTTAGAACCTTCTTCTTTTTAAAATAATGCACTTCATTGCATGCAAATTGTAGATAAAGATTGTTGTGCTAAGAGTGTGTGCTGATAACTGTTGAGTAAGGAAGTAGGAACTTACTTCCGGAATGCTATGCTTGCAGAAACTATGCAGGAGAATACTATTATATAATAGCAAATAATACTGTTATGAAGTAAGATCGTTGAGAAAAGAAACAATGATTTAACAAATATGAAATATATAACAAAACATATACTTGCTTAGAGAGAGACCTTTGGAAAAGGTACAGAACGTTGTAGGATCATGCCGGAAATAGACCGGAAATAAAAAAGTAAAGGGGAAAGAAGTCCTAGCTTCGTAACAGAGTACTATACCTTCATTCATGCCAATCCAAAAAAATAAAGAGAGGGGTACACAGGTGTTTCGGGGCTACCTATAGTGCTCACGCAAACAGTAAATTGTGAATTGTCATCCATTTGCAATATTTGTAATAGAATAATGTATGTGATTATAATACTTTATACAGAATATACTATAATGTTGCATTGCATTAATACAAACAAGACAAGACGTAATTACTTACGACCAATGACAATAGAGGCACTATCTGTAAAAGGAAGCTAAACATGATTATACAAATTTAAGATTGTTGTCGCTCGTGTTCTTTTCTTGTGTTTGTTTTTGTTTTCAAATGATATCTTCTACGTTCTCACTGCTTCATTATATAAATATGAGTAAAATAATAGTAATAGAATTAGGGAAACGTACACGTTTCTGCTATACGAGCACGAAGCATACAGTGATTCATGATTGGTTATCTTACGATATAAGGGAATATAAATTATTATATAAGTTCTTATATATATATATATATATATATATATATATATATATATATATATATATATATATATATATATTTCCTTAGCTAACTCTTCTAATTAGTAATTACCTGAGCATTATAGATATTAATCCACAAAAGCAAGGAAAATAAAAATAATGAAATACAATAAATACAAAAAGAAAATAAGTACCAAGGCTGGCTTATTTTTGAGTATTATCTACGGGTCCTGCATTTTATGTTCTATCCTCATTGGTAATCTGTCTTCCACTATTATTTACGGTTGTTCATGATATCTTCCACTGTCTTTCAAGGCAGGCTTCTTAATATTATGTTGACCTCTAATACCACGGCCCTTATTATTATAAAATTATTGTTCTCCACGATTTTATGCTCTTTGTCGATTGATTTTAACTTGGGGTGACTACATTCCACATTATGGAGCTCCAAGGGAGCATTACAGAGGGCACGTAAACCTGCTTGAACCTTAGCAGATCCATTCAACTTTAGTCAATCAACTTTATTTTCACACGACCTAGCTCACGAGTAAAATATTTTCCAACGCGCGGGGTCCAAACCGTCTAATATTTATCGTTTCCACTTAGATTAAAATCTAGTTTGTTACATACTCTTTAAACAGCATAATTAATTCGCGAAACTTTCATGAGATGTTTTCTTCAATTTTGCCAATAAGACAAGTGGTTCACTAAGCTCAAATGAGGCTGTGAAGGCAAGAACCTATCTGGACCTAAAAAATACAAAAGAGTATCCTGTTTTAATTCTTATTCTCTCTCATTCTCACTCATTAATGCGATTTTCAATCCTTCTAACGGAAGTTTTACTGTTAACAATTAATAAAACTTTTTATTTTTCATTGCTCTATTCACTTCTCTCTTTTCCTTTCTCTTGGTGTTTTCTTTTTGTCTGTCTGTCTGTCTGTCCATCGGTCTGTCTGTCAACACCAGGAATATAATACCTACGCAAGGAATCAAACTGTTTCCTTAGTTATATATATATATATTCTTCTTTTTCTCTTTTCTTTTTATTCATTTGTGGCAGGGTTTCCGATCATAAATGGATTTAAAACTATCTTGTACTTTTCTAAACTATTCTTTTCTCTATTTATTCTTTCCTATACACATAGATATATTTACTTAATTGGTTTTGTATCTATTTACTTATTTCTTTATTTATTTATGCATTAACATAACATTTGTTTCAGAAAGCCTGCATCAACATTGCATTTTACGTTAGAAGTTCCTACGCCTATCGCGATAACTTGGATAATATAACTTCGTTCGTTCAACATTAACTTTCTTTCGCTGATCTTCCCTGTGTACATGCAAGAGATAACTCCGGCTTAGTTACCAAATTTCTAAGGAGAACTAAATCATTTTCTTTATACGTATAGGCTATCTTATATTTGTCAATTTTGGCTTTTTGCTTTTACTGCTGACTAATTAAGGCATTTTGAGCTAATTTCCTTATACGAGTAAGATTCTTTTTCACGAGTTTTCCATACGGGGTTCGACATGGAGTCTCGAGTTCGATACCTAATTCAACCTTTCTACCAAACACCAATTCAAAAGGAGAACAAGAATGGTGTTCGTGTTTCGTAGTATTATAATAGTAACAAGCAGTTCTAACGAATAGAGTCCAATCTTTTTGAGAAGTATACACATATTCCTTCAAACAGTTTGCCAAAGTATGATCATATTTCTCCATTCGTGAATTTGTTCTAGGATGATAAGTAGTACTAAACTTTTGATGTATACCTAGTACAGCCATAATTTCGCTAGTTACATGTGTGTGGAATTTAGAACCAAGGTCTGACAATATACGGCGGGGTGGACCAAAGTAACTAATGATGTGTTCTAATAAAAACTTTGCAACATTCTATGCTGTTATGGTTTTTAAATGTCGTTCCACTACATAGTTTGAAAACATATCGACAACGGTGATGACATATTTATAACCATTAGAGGAAAGCAATGGGCCAAACACTTCCAAATTTAGAGTATGAGAAGGAGCTATTGGTTTGATGGGTTCATGCAACACTAATGGCTTAGCGGTTGAGTCCCTGCGTTCTTGACATTCGCGGCAAGAGTTAATATAACTCTTGATATCAGCTCCCATCCGAGGCCAATAGTATCGCTCATTGACACGAGAAAACATTTTGCTCTCTCCAAGATGTCCGCCTTCTAGAAATGACGTATGAATAGCATATAAAATTTCAGGGATCATACATCTGGAACACATTGTTTTAAATCGTTATTGGCTTTACGATATAACACCTCGTCTACTAATACATAAGGACGAGCCTCATTATTAGTAGGATCATACGTTACTAATTCGCGTATTTTACCAAAATATTCGTCTTCTTTCTGTGCCATTATTACATCAATCGCGTCAATTTTCATTATATTGATACAAAGTCCTTCTCTATTCGCGTTCTCTTCCTCACTTTGGGTTTTCGTTGGATATCTTGACATGCAGTCACTATGACGATTAGAGGGCTCTCCACTTATCGCTTTAATCGAAAAGTTGTAAGATTGTAACCTGATTAACCAACGAAGATATTTGTCTTTTAGATTTTTCATATTCCTTATATAGCAAAGGCAACAACTTTCTGTATATGCAGTGAATTGAGGCACTCCTATTAAGTATTCATGGAAATGTAGAACGGCTTGTACCAAAGCCATGGTCTCTATTTCTGGGATCGTTGAAGACAGATTCATGATCTGAGATTTTTCTGCTATAATAAGCAATTGGTTTCTTCTCTCCGTTCTTGATTTGCATTAATACGGCGCCAATTCCGTATTCACAAGCCTCTACATTCAATTCGTTAGCATCTGCTTCAGGATCAAAGATGGCTAATACAGGGGCAGTAACGAGCTTCTCCTTTAAGATATTAATGGCCTGACGTTCTTTATCTCCAAATTGAAAGATTACATCAGGCTTAGTGAAATCTATTAAAGGCTTCGCGATAACTGAAAAGTAAACCGGATTTTCTTTTTCGATTATAACTAGCCAATCCAACGAAACTGCGTACATCACGAACTGTTTTTGGTTCGGAAAAGTTAGTGATAGCCTCGATTCGTTTAGGATCTATCTTAACCCCTTCGCGTCCACGACGAATCCTAAGATAGGTAGTTCGGCATACATAAAGTGAGATTTTGAAGGATTTAATTTTAGATTGACTTCTCGCAAACGAGTAAATGCTTTTCGAAGTCTATCTAACTTTTCGTCTATAGATTTTCCAAAAACAATCAAGTAATCCACGAAACATGTCATAATATTAACTTTTAACCCGGCAAACAATTTATCGATCATTTTTTGAAATGCTGGACGTGGAAAGACCTTTTGGGACCACATTAAAATTAAATAGACCAGCAATACAAATGAATGCAGTTTTCAATTTATCCTCTTCAATGGTATATCAAATGGAAAATAAACTTCCTCACCCTCGACCGCTTCCGGAGCAACTATTTGCTGCTGTTCTTCCTTCTGTACAGGTGTTGACGCTAACTTAGGGTCAAACTCAAAATCACTCGTCATAATGCCAGGAGATTCTTCGAAATAACTATCTGCACCATCATTAGAAGGGTTAGTCAGTTGTTCTGGCTTAAGGAAAATTGTTCGTTTCGCAAACACTAGTTTATATTGCGGCATTTTATTACAAGTTTCTTCAAACTTAGCTAAGTTGTCCTTATAACGCTGCGTTTGCGTTATCGGTTGCCTATCCACAGGATCCTGAAAACTATACTGCTGTGGATGGTTTATCCGTGGTTCAAGTAAAGCAGGCGAACTTGCTACTGGCAAACTAGCTTGCTGTACTTCTGTTGCTTCTTTTGCCATGGGACATACCTCGGAGCACAGAGCCTTCGTGAGTGCGGCTTTCTGAGCCAGAGATTTCTTGCAATACTTGCAACTTGCTTCACCTGATGTTGCAATATACCAAGCATGAAATTTTGGTGGGGATTTCTTAGGTTTGAAAAAGGGGAACAAATGGAAAGACATTTCGGATTACGTCATTATTTTTTGTTTCCACTAAACAATAACAAAACAAAAAATTATGGGGCGTATTTCACTATAAACAATATAATCAAATCATTATTTGCCATAAAATTTCACAAATTAATAATTAACTTAGTTTAACATACACAATGAACATTACTCTAACATAAACATAAAACATGAAAATGTGAAGGTAAAGTGAGAGATGTCATAGCAGCACCAGAAAATTTTTCGTCCCGAAAAATGAAAAAGGAAGAAAAACTTTGGGCGAGCCCCCATTTGTGACGATTGCAGGTGTCTTTCTGTTTACTTATCTCGCTACTTTCCACATATCATTGAGATCTACTCACGTTATACTTTAGCGGGTGTAACAAAAGTATTATAATTAAATTACACCATGATTCGCATGGGAAAAGTGGATACATCTTGGGGAATGACAACACTATTTCTAAAACGTAAGTTCATTACATAACTAAAATGGTAATATACAACAACATTTATTTGAATAATTCAACAAGAGTAATTTGATATCTGATAGTTCATTTGATAGATTGATTCACCAATTTAATTTGATTAACAGGCAAGATATTCAAATATTTAAGTTATTAGAGATGGGAAATGAAATACAAGTATGCGACAACAGTTCTTATTCTTGAGAGTTTTACGGTGGCATATTGACATACTGCATGACATCTCTAAACTTGAAATTTGTGATGCAACAAGTGCTTATACATACCTTATGGTAGTACTCTTGTAACTCTTAGAAGTTGTGACGATGATTTTGTCAGCTCACAACCTCTCGAATTTCTTGATCCTCTGCACCTCTAGGCCTCTGAAGTTCGGAACTTCTGAACAACCGTTTGAGACCTTGAGGTCCTTTTATATTATTCTCGAGGGACACACCCAACCTCGTATCAGTCAGTTCATCCGTTTTATCATCTAAACAAATATGGAAACTTATTGCTCTTTTGCATTCTGATTGGCTCTTAGAGACTGCCGAACCCAAGATACGTGGCGTGACACACATGTACACACATGTACTGTGACAGCCGGAAGAATTCAATAGCATGAATTCTAGACTTATCTATAGTTTCCTAACTATTTATCCAATTTCCGCACATTAATGCGGCGTCACGTTGTCAAAATCATAATTATGTATCCTGTAGGATGACTCATAGTATACTCATAGTATAGATACTCATAGTATATGATAGATGACTATGAGTAACCAAGTAAACTTCCTACAAATTTGCGCAGCAAAAGGAACATCAGTCACCTTCAGAAGGTTTTACGTATTTCCTTTCTTTGTGGCTAGCTTGTGGCAAGTCAGTAAAGAAAAATGTCTTTTAAAATGCATATTAATCAAAATAAGCTTTTCCAATTCCTTCAATAAAGAACAATGTAACCATATTTTTGGATTCAACGTCACACCTTCTAATAATTAAGAAACTTAGAGAAGACATTATCACTATATTTGCGAAAATAGCAAAACTCTAGTTTAAGGTTGTAAATATTTTATGTGTAAATATTTTATTGCGTTATATATATATTTCCTTAGCTAACTCTTCTAATTAGTAATTACCTGAGCATTATAGATATTAATCCACAAAAGCAAGGAAAATAAAAATAATGAAATACAATAAATACAAAAAGAAAATAAGTACCAAGGCTGGCTTATTTTTGAGTATTATCTACGGGTCCTGCATTTTATGTTCTATCCTCATTGGTAATCTGTCTTCCACTATTATTTACGGTTGTTCATGATATCTTCCACTGTCTTTCAAGGCAGGCTTCTTAATATTATGTTGACCTCTAATACCACGGCCCTTATTATTATAAAATTATTGTTCTCCACGATTTTATGCTCTTTGTCGATTGATTTTAACTTGGGGTGACTACATTCCACATTATGGAGCTCCAAGGGAGCATTACAGAGGGCACGTAAACCTGCTTGAACCTTAGCAGATCCATTCAACTTTAGTCAATCAACTTTATTTTCACACGACCTAGCTCACGAGTAAAATATTTTCCAACGCGCGGGGTCCAAACCGTCTAATATTTATCGTTTCCACTTAGATTAAAATCTAGTTTGTTACATACTCTTTAAACAGCATAATTAATTCGCGAAACTTTCATGAGATGTTTTCTTCAATTTTGCCAATAAGACAAGTGGTTCACTAAGCTCAAATGAGGCTGTGAAGGCAAGAACCTATCTGGACCTAAAAAATACAAAAGAGTATCCTGTTTTAATTCTTATTCTCTCTCATTCTCACTCATTAATGCGATTTTCAATCCTTCTAACGGAAGTTTTACTGTTAACAATTAATAAAACTTTTTATTTTTCATTGCTCTATTCACTTCTCTCTTTTCCTTTCTCTTGGTGTTTTCTTTTTGTCTGTCTGTCTGTCTGTCCATCGGTCTGTCTGTCAACACCAGGAATATAATACCTACGCAAGGAATCAAACTGTTTCCTTAGTTATATATATATATATATTCTTCTTTTTCTCTTTTCTTTTTATTCATTTGTGGCAGGGTTTCCGATCATAAATGGATTTAAAACTATCTTGTACTTTTCTAAACTATTCTTTTCTCTATTTATTCTTTCCTATACACATAGATATATTTACTTAATTGGTTTTGTATCTATTTACTTATTTCTTTATTTATTTATGCATTAACATAACATTTGTTTCAGAAAGCCTGCATCAACATTGCATTTTACGTTAGAAGTTCCTACGCCTATCGCGATAACTTGGATAATATAACTTCGTTCGTTCAACATTAACTTTCTTTCGCTGATCTTCCCTGTGTACATGCAAGAGATAACTCCGGCTTAGTTACCAAATTTCTAAGGAGAACTAAATCATTTTCTTTATACGTATAGGCTATCTTATATTTGTCAATTTTGGCTTTTTGCTTTTACTGCTGACTAATTAAGGCATTTTGAGCTAATTTCCTTATACGAGTAAGATTCTTTTTCACGAGTTTTCCATACGGGGTTCGACATGGAGTCTCGAGTTCGATACCTAATTCAACCTTTCTACCAAACACCAATTCAAAAGGAGAACAAGAATGGTGTTCGTGTTTCGTAGTATTATAATAGTAACAAGCAGTTCTAACGAATAGAGTCCAATCTTTTTGAGAAGTATACACATATTCCTTCAAACAGTTTGCCAAAGTATGATCATATTTCTCCATTCGTGAATTTGTTCTAGGATGATAAGTAGTACTAAACTTTTGATGTATACCTAGTACAGCCATAATTTCGCTAGTTACATGTGTGTGGAATTTAGAACCAAGGTCTGACAATATACGGCGGGGTGGACCAAAGTAACTAATGATGTGTTCTAATAAAAACTTTGCAACATTCTATGCTGTTATGGTTTTTAAATGTCGTTCCACTACATAGTTTGAAAACATATCGACAACGGTGATGACATATTTATAACCATTAGAGGAAAGCAATGGGCCAAACACTTCCAAATTTAGAGTATGAGAAGGAGCTATTGGTTTGATGGGTTCATGCAACACTAATGGCTTAGCGGTTGAGTCCCTGCGTTCTTGACATTCGCGGCAAGAGTTAATATAACTCTTGATATCAGCTCCCATCCGAGGCCAATAGTATCGCTCATTGACACGAGAAAACATTTTGCTCTCTCCAAGATGTCCGCCTTCTAGAAATGACGTATGAATAGCATATAAAATTTCAGGGATCATACATCTGGAACACATTGTTTTAAATCGTTATTGGCTTTACGATATAACACCTCGTCTACTAATACATAAGGACGAGCCTCATTATTAGTAGGATCATACGTTACTAATTCGCGTATTTTACCAAAATATTCGTCTTCTTTCTGTGCCATTATTACATCAATCGCGTCAATTTTCATTATATTGATACAAAGTCCTTCTCTATTCGCGTTCTCTTCCTCACTTTGGGTTTTCGTTGGATATCTTGACATGCAGTCACTATGACGATTAGAGGGCTCTCCACTTATCGCTTTAATCGAAAAGTTGTAAGATTGTAACCTGATTAACCAACGAAGATATTTGTCTTTTAGATTTTTCATATTCCTTATATAGCAAAGGCAACAACTTTCTGTATATGCAGTGAATTGAGGCACTCCTATTAAGTATTCATGGAAATGTAGAACGGCTTGTACCAAAGCCATGGTCTCTATTTCTGGGATCGTTGAAGACAGATTCATGATCTGAGATTTTTCTGCTATAATAAGCAATTGGTTTCTTCTCTCCGTTCTTGATTTGCATTAATACGGCGCCAATTCCGTATTCACAAGCCTCTACATTCAATTCGTTAGCATCTGCTTCAGGATCAAAGATGGCTAATACAGGGGCAGTAACGAGCTTCTCCTTTAAGATATTAATGGCCTGACGTTCTTTATCTCCAAATTGAAAGATTACATCAGGCTTAGTGAAATCTATTAAAGGCTTCGCGATAACTGAAAAGTAAACCGGATTTTCTTTTTCGATTATAACTAGCCAATCCAACGAAACTGCGTACATCACGAACTGTTTTTGGTTCGGAAAAGTTAGTGATAGCCTCGATTCGTTTAGGATCTATCTTAACCCCTTCGCGTCCACGACGAATCCTAAGATAGGTAGTTCGGCATACATAAAGTGAGATTTTGAAGGATTTAATTTTAGATTGACTTCTCGCAAACGAGTAAATGCTTTTCGAAGTCTATCTAACTTTTCGTCTATAGATTTTCCAAAAACAATCAAGTAATCCACGAAACATGTCATAATATTAACTTTTAACCCGGCAAACAATTTATCGATCATTTTTTGAAATGCTGGACGTGGAAAGACCTTTTGGGACCACATTAAAATTAAATAGACCAGCAATACAAATGAATGCAGTTTTCAATTTATCCTCTTCAATGGTATATCAAATGGAAAATAAACTTCCTCACCCTCGACCGCTTCCGGAGCAACTATTTGCTGCTGTTCTTCCTTCTGTACAGGTGTTGACGCTAACTTAGGGTCAAACTCAAAATCACTCGTCATAATGCCAGGAGATTCTTCGAAATAACTATCTGCACCATCATTAGAAGGGTTAGTCAGTTGTTCTGGCTTAAGGAAAATTGTTCGTTTCGCAAACACTAGTTTATATTGCGGCATTTTATTACAAGTTTCTTCAAACTTAGCTAAGTTGTCCTTATAACGCTGCGTTTGCGTTATCGGTTGCCTATCCACAGGATCCTGAAAACTATACTGCTGTGGATGGTTTATCCGTGGTTCAAGTAAAGCAGGCGAACTTGCTACTGGCAAACTAGCTTGCTGTACTTCTGTTGCTTCTTTTGCCATGGGACATACCTCGGAGCACAGAGCCTTCGTGAGTGCGGCTTTCTGAGCCAGAGATTTCTTGCAATACTTGCAACTTGCTTCACCTGATGTTGCAATATACCAAGCATGAAATTTTGGTGGGGATTTCTTAGGTTTGAAAAAGGGGAACAAATGGAAAGACATTTCGGATTACGTCATTATTTTTTGTTTCCACTAAACAATAACAAAACAAAAAATTATGGGGCGTATTTCACTATAAACAATATAATCAAATCATTATTTGCCATAAAATTTCACAAATTAATAATTAACTTAGTTTAACATACACAATGAACATTACTCTAACATAAACATAAAACATGAAAATGTGAAGGTAAAGTGAGAGATGTCATAGCAGCACCAGAAAATTTTTCGTCCCGAAAAATGAAAAAGGAAGAAAAACTTTGGGCGAGCCCCCATTTGTGACGATTGCAGGTGTCTTTCTGTTTACTTATCTCGCTACTTTCCACATATCATTGAGATCTACTCACGTTATACTTTAGCGGGTGTAACAAAAGTATTATAATTAAATTACACCATGATTCGCATGGGAAAAGTGGATACATCTTGGGGAATGACAACACTATTTCTAAAACGTAAGTTCATTACATAACTAAAATGGTAATATACAACAACATTTATTTGAATAATTCAACAAGAGTAATTTGATATCTGATAGTTCATTTGATAGATTGATTCACCAATTTAATTTGATTAACAGGCAAGATATTCAAATATTTAAGTTATTAGAGATGGGAAATGAAATACAAGTATGCGACAACAGTTCTTATTCTTGAGAGTTTTACGGTGGCATATTGACATACTGCATGACATCTCTAAACTTGAAATTTGTGATGCAACAAGTGCTTATACATACCTTATGGTAGTACTCTTGTAACTCTTAGAAGTTGTGACGATGATTTTGTCAGCTCACAACCTCTCGAATTTCTTGATCCTCTGCACCTCTAGGCCTCTGAAGTTCGGAACTTCTGAACAACCGTTTGAGACCTTGAGGTCCTTTTATATTATTCTCGAGGGACACACCCAACCTCGTATCAGTCAGTTCATCCGTTTTATCATCTAAACAAATATGGAAACTTATTGCTCTTTTGCATTCTGATTGGCTCTTAGAGACTGCCGAACCCAAGATACGTGGCGTGACACACATGTACACACATGTACTGTGACAGCCGGAAGAATTCAATAGCATGAATTCTAGACTTATCTATAGTTTCCTAACTATTTATCCAATTTCCGCACATTAATGCGGCGTCACGTTGTCAAAATCATAATTATGTATCCTGTAGGATGACTCATAGTATACTCATAGTATAGATACTCATAGTATATGATAGATGACTATGAGTAACCAAGTAAACTTCCTACAAATTTGCGCAGCAAAAGGAACATCAGTCACCTTCAGAAGGTTTTACGTATTTCCTTTCTTTGTGGCTAGCTTGTGGCAAGTCAGTAAAGAAAAATGTCTTTTAAAATGCATATTAATCAAAATAAGCTTTTCCAATTCCTTCAATAAAGAACAATGTAACCATATTTTTGGATTCAACGTCACACCTTCTAATAATTAAGAAACTTAGAGAAGACATTATCACTATATTTGCGAAAATAGCAAAACTCTAGTTTAAGGTTGTAAATATTTTATGTGTAAATATTTTATTGCGTTTCATTCAATGGGAAATTTCGTTACCGCAAACAAGCTTTCCTCTAATCTCTCTTCCAGCTCTTTCCTAAGTTTTCGAAAGTCAGAGAAAAAACGCGTTGTTGTCGCAGAATCCCCTGTGTTGTAGCTGTGCTTGCCTTTGTACATACATGAATCTGTGCAGAAATTATTTATAAGTAGAAAAGGAACTATATGTAAATAATATATATTTTGATTATCTAAAACTATTTAAATTGGAAAACACAACCATTTTAACTTCAATGGTATATTTTATCTGTTAAACACATACTCTCTCTCTGTGTATGTTTATGATTATATTTATGATTATGAAACCAAAAATCATCCGAAGCTTTCTTGCAACCACTGGAAAGCGTGAAGAATATTAATATTTATTTGCATATATTGTTATTGTAGACTGTTCTCATAATGCACACCGATTTTAATTTTACCAAATTTGAGAGACGAATTTAACTTTTCATTTTGTGATCAATTTGAAGGCATTTTATTAAACTACCATTAAGAAACCAATATACATCATATTATGAATCAATCATCATGGAAGATTTTCATGTATTAGGTGCAGCAGTGCTAACCTATCTTTGAAAGTTTTATTTACAAGTTTTTTTTTCTTTTTCAATTGATCTTGTGAGTAATGTTGCATTCAGTGTAAAGGTGTAATAAGATTATTTTTCTCTCTCTTTCTCTTTCTTTCTCTCTGTCTCTCTGCTTCTGATTTTAGCACCCAGCGTAAGAGTGTGCGAACCACATGGTATACTTCCGTGTGTATATATGATAGTGTGTGTGTGTTGCGGGAAGTACATGAAGTATTTATTAGAAACGCGTAGTGGAACTTATCGTATATTCGTACGTTTCCAGGTGCGGCCGTTAACTTTGGACAAATGCGAATTGTTAAAATCCTTTTTTTTTTGCAGTAAACAAGTAGAGTGATTATCTTGAAAGAGTTCGTTAATGGAGGTGATTCGCCAACTGGAAGTGCTAGCAATGAGTCATTTCCGGTTTTATCGTTGATCACTATAGAGCGGAAACGGTAATATATGTTAAGAAGCAGTTTTAGACAATCGATAATGGGTGACAAAGTTAACTTTCATATTCCTTATTAGCATCCCTGTAAAAACGGAAGGGATAGAAATTAACTATGACTTCCGGCTTCAAATTAATCTACGTAGTGAGATAGGAAGAAGCTGTTTTGGGAATCCATTTAGCTTTATTTGAATAAATATCGTCTTCTCTCTTAAACTTCTAATGAATTAGGATGTAGCAAAACACAACTACTTCCGGTTTTAGTGTTGATCACGATAGATTAGTGAAATACTAAATAGCGAGAAGAGATTTCCTGTAATAATTTAAGAGTCCCAAGATTATGTTCTATCTAGACTTAACTAAAACTGGAAGTGGCAAAAATCAATCACTTTCGGTTATAACATTGAGTGTTATAGAATGGATAGCGATAAAGTGTTTTATGTAACTTATTAAATGCTCCAAGAGTATATTCCATCTCGACAGTAATCCCTCTAATGAAATCGGGAGTGAAACAAATATACTAGAATTTTTGGTTCACAAACCAATTCAGAAAATATAACGTGATCCTCTTTAAGGTTTTTATTATTAGAATCACGTAGTGGAACTTGTAATATCGTAATGCTAGTACGTACTTACAGACATACGTCCGTTAAATCGAAAGATAACATTTGAACGGATGCGAATTTGTCTTTTTCTGTTTTTTCTTTCTTCTTTTTTTTCTTTTTTTGCCATAGGTAGATGGAGTGATTTTCTCGAGAGAGTTCATTAATAGAGGAGATTCGCCAAACAAAAGTGGTAGAAGTGAGTCATTTCCGGTTTTAATATTGATCAATCTGTAACAAAAACAGTAATGGACAGCGAAAAGTGGTTTTCGGCAGTCGATTATACGTCTCAAGGTCAACTCTCATCTTATTCTTAACACTCTAGTAAAACTGGAAATGGTAAAAAAGAGACATTTCCAGGTTTAGCATTCATTTGTATAGAGAAAAAAACGATAATAGATAACGAAAAGTTTCTGGCAATCGATACAACTTTTCAAAGACAACCTTCATCTTCACATTTAACAAGCTAGTAAAACTGAAAGTAATAGAATTGAGTCATTTCCGGTTTCAATGTTAATCACTATACAGGAAAAACTTTAATAGATAGTAAGAGGCGTATTTCGGGGATCCATGTAGCGTTTCAAGGACAACTCTCATCTTTGCCCTTAACACCCTAGTAAAACCGAAAGTGGTAAAAAATGAAACACTTCCGGTGTTAACGTTGATCACTATACAGCGAAAACGATAATAGATGGTAAGAAGCAGCTTTCGTCAATCGATAAAGCATTTCAGGAGTAACTTTCATCTACGTGCTTAACACTTTAGTGAAAAGGAACTGTAGAAATTACATATAACTTCCGGTTTCAATTTAATTTATATAGAGCAGATATTATAAGATATAGGGATAAGCTGTCTTTGGAATCAATTTAACGTTGTAGGAACTTGTATTATCTTTTAAACTCCTAATCAAACCGGAGGTAGCAAAACCCATCTACGTCGGTTTTAGTGTTGATCGCAATAGATTAGAAATGATAATTGATAACGAGAAGCTGTTCTCTCTAATCATTTAGTGTCCAAATAATATGTGTTATATCGACTTTAACATTTATACTAAAAGCAGAAGTGGCATATATCAGTCACTTCCGGTTGCAAATTGAGTATTATAGATCGGATAGCTAGAAAGGATTTTATGTCATTCATTAAGTGCTCCAAGAGTATATTCCATCTCGACAGTAATCTCTCTTTTCAAGCCAGAAGTGAAAGAAATATCCTACAAATTCCGGTTTCGGCATTAATTGAGAACATATTACATGATTCTCTTTAGGGGTTTACTAGAGTTTATTTTTGAGTAAGTACTACCCGAATTTGCATTATCAAAGTTGCTAACTAGTAGCCATTGCCTAAGGAATAAATTCTTATATATTGTGTGGTCAAGCTCGGCCAACAACACGATCGATTCAGGTTGTATTTAACACCTTATTTGTTGATAACTATTTCATTATCCCGTAGCATACCGAAAAACATTGCTGTACTTGCTGGGCGGCTACGGAGAGTCACCAGCTCAGCTTGACTGGACCGGGCCATAACCGGGCCGGGCACATTCTCGGTCGAACACAAATGCTATAGGGCCGAACTGGCAACATGTATTCCCGGGTCGGCCCGGATCTTCCCGGACACTCTGAAAGACGGATCGGAAACTAATGTTGTCAGCCTATGCTAATCGTATTGTGTTTGGGAAACTGACTCTTTATTCAAGACTGCAAAGTACTGTAATACTACTCCTACTACCATTACTGCTGCTACGACTTCGCGTCAGAGTTGACATGTCTGGTGGTAGCGAATTTATCTTTTTTACAAAAAAAAGCAAAAAAAAAAAAAACCGAAGAAATGCTAGGTATTATAGCCGGTCTGCCTAGAATGTGAACCGATGCTTGATCTAAGAGGGACAACGGTGACTCAGTAAATAAAGCACTCACATATGGTGCTAGAGGTCGTCGGATCAATCCCTGCTCGTGGTAGGTGAGCTTTGTGGTGGACAAACACCGTGTTCTTTCGTGTTTCCTGGGTGGTTCCGTTTCCTCCCACTGTCTTCATTCCACCAATGCATACCATCATCATCCATACGGCCTGGGCCGTAGTTACCTAAAGAACGTATGATAAAGTCAAGTACTTGACCTACTAAGTAGATTTTGGTTCACTACCATTACACCACGAAGGCCAAAATCGTGAACTGACGTGTTCGTAAGATCAGTACAATTTGTAATAATGTACAATTAGCAAGGCAAATACCAAATGGTGTTACATGTTCCTGTATGCTTATAGTATAATACTACAAATATAAGAAAATATAATAATCAATTAAAAACAAAGACGCCAGGGTCGATTAGATGTTCCTGTAACGGTGGCTCAGTGGTTGAGCGTTCACCTCTGGTGCATGGTTCGATCCCAGCTCTCGCCAAGTGAACTTTGTGGTGGACAAACACCGTGTGGGGGGTTTTCTCGCTGTTCTGCCGTTTCCTCCCACTTCATTCATTCCAGCATTTCATTTATTTCTCATCATCACCGTCTCCTATAGCCTACCCGGCATAACTGTGGGACGTAAAACTCAAAGATTCCATTTTCATTGTTTTGTTTTCGTATTACTAGTAATAGAAGTAGTGGTATTCACTGTCCTATTAATATAGTAATGAGTAATAGTAGTAGTGGTAGTAGTAATAGTATAACAGTTGCAGCAACTTTGCAATTAGCACTAGCATAGTAATAGTAGTATTAGCAGTAGTAGTTGTAGTATTAGTATTACATACGGTGTAGCAGTTTTACATGTCTTCCTTGTTACTAGTAACGCACTAACGAGTGTAGCATAAGACGTTTACATCCATGAGCTGTATTATATAATAAACATGGCTCGAAAGAGCAAGCATACAGATAACAAATAGACAGACAGAATAGGGATATAGAAAATAAACCTTGGGTAACCTTTCACACGATTTTACAATCCCATTCGAGAAGGACAAATATACATTACAATTTTATGACGACACATTTCTCATTTTCCATTGTATATTGAAGGGTTGACTTGACTTATCAGACTTAGTTGTTCTCGACCAGACCTCTCCAGACTCTCGGACAGTTACGCTCGACCAGTTTAGAGACCGGCTCCTTTGTGTCTGGACAGTTTAGGGTCCGGCCCGTTTCTGCCCTGCCCGTTCTCCGCCCTACTCGAGATTCGGACTGGGTCGAGCCGGGTGAGGTCGAGTCGAGCCGGGCACAGATTATAGATCTATCCGGGCCGGGCCGTCTTTGGGCCTGGGATTGCAGGGCTCTGATTTGTAGATAACTACAAGTCTCATTTAAAACTAATTTGGTGATCGAGTAGCAAATCACTTAAGGAATAACAATTGTTATAGAATGTGGCCGAGGTCGGCTTGTATATGAATTTTTCTTTTAACTACTGGCCGAATCGGAACTAAGTTTAGTGGTCAGCAACACTCAACTTAATTAAGATAGCTATATTTGCTGGAATAGCTCTCCAAGCTCAGGACACGATTTGCTTGTGGTACTCTATTTCTCTGTAATCTTTCGTCAGATCCAATCTAAAGGAATTACCATTACCGAAAAGTGCTCGTCGCTGTTACCGATTTTGCTCTGTAATGATCAATGTAAAAACGAGATGGTCTATTTCTCATAATTTGCAAAAAAAAACACACAGAAAAAGAAAAAGAAAGAAAGAAAGAAAAGAAAAAGAAACAAAGAATTTAAAAACATTGCTTTCCTTCAAGAGCTATCGTGCGCAGTAACCGACAGATGGTCTAACTATTATTATTATTATTATTATTATTATTATTATTATTATTATTATTATTATTATTATTATTATTATTATTATTATTAAGTTCCGAATAGCTTTATGTAGATGCAAGAACAAATTCTTACTTGATAGCTATATGGACATTCTTATATAATGTAACAGTGACTAAAATGCCATACTGACTTATTCGTAGGGATGGGCACGAGTAAGTTCGAGCGAGATTTCTTTGGAACTAGACTCAACTCTAACCGAGCTAAATCGAGCCAAATTCTGTGTGTAGTTTCTGGTTATCTCTTCAAGAATAGTCTACGTAATAATTATTATCAATGATATTATAATTATTATTTATAACAACACTATGTATAAACATGAAGGATAGACAGTTTGTATGTGAATACTAAAAAGGTAGTTGATTGCCAACCTCGATAGTCTTGAAGTCTAGGAGTAAAGGATATTGTTTATAAACTTCTGAATTTAGGTTGAGGGTCTAGGTTTTGAGCACTCGAGCTCGAGCTAAACATTGTTAAAAGTTATAGGGTGCTGGCCAAATATATTCAAAACTGCTCGGCCCAGCTTTAAAATTGACAACGACGTTAGCATCTCATTCACTATCGAGCCGAACTGAGAAGTAACCCGAACCAAATGCTCACCCAAAAAAGCCTTCTAGAGCCTTCGGCTCAGTTGAGACAAACCGAAAAGATGGTTCATCCCAACCAAGCAGGTTCGAGCCGATAGTTCACCCCAAGCGAGCCGCCTCGAGCCACCGGCTCAGATGAGTCGAACCGAACTAAACTCGTTATAAAAATCTGTTGTGGTCTCGAGATGCGAGCAGTGTCTTCTCTCGTGAGCAACACTAAAAGAATTCAATATTATTGCTTACATTTCTCGTGACTCACTTTCCAGTGTAATCAGGCTATGAGGTTAAAACGAGCTGAACGAGGGATCCATTTAACAAACTCGACTTGACTCGAAATTCGTACTTAAAAACAGTGAATCGGCTCGGAACTCAACTCGAGAAAATTACCTTTGACTCTAGTCGAAACTCGACTTGAATTCGAGTCGAGTAGAGCTTTAGCTCGGCTCTTGCCCATTCCTATGCGCTAGAAAATGGCTGCTTATTATTATTCTCTTAAACTGATTATATATCTGTCCGCCATCATCCTCAGCTTTTAATCTAAAGTATTCTTTCAAACGTTCGAAGAGTAAAATATTTTCGTTCTCCATCTTTACAAAAACAACATCACTCAAAGAAAGAGAATTCAAGTACAATTGCAGTCGTAGTTCACCCACTGAATGTTCATTTGGAGCTGTCAAAATCTATGACAAAATTTTTCAGATGGTTGTTATCAGTACATGTGATTTCACTGAGGCTGTCCTCATCTTCCAAAAACAGCAAGTGGCACTGTGATCTTATCTGCTTTTCTATTTGTCATTGACTATCCGTCACTGACATAGGGTTACATAGTTAATGTTCCATTATTCTATTCTGAGAAACTCACTTACAGGAAGAAAAAACATTTGTTTTCGAAGAAGTGAAATGTAACGCGAAAAAAGTAACGCAAAGTAGTTGCATTACTTAAAAATTTGTAACGCATTAAGGTTACAGTTACTTTGAAAATGTTACTCGTTACTAGGAAACATTACTTAAAAAGTAACACGTTACTTGCGATACATTATTTCCCAAGATTGTGTTTCTTTTACTATAGGTTTCAATACGGTATTAAGTATGGAAATGAAAGGTATTCTTGGGATGCTAAATCGACTGCCGAAAACCGTTTCTTGCTATCTGTTACTGTTTTTGGTCTACACTGATCAACGTTAAAAGCAAAAATGGTTTATTTCTACAACTCCTGGTTTATGACACATCTCTTTTAACGAACTCTATCGAGATAATTACTCTAGCTGTCAATTGCAGAAAAACAGAAGTCAAATTCGGTTTCGTTCAAGAGTTTTGGTGCGGGGAAATGGACGGAGGATGAACGTATTAACTGAACAATGTTATTATAAATCTTACTGCGTAATCCTGATAACTAGATACGTATTTCAGCGTTTTTGATTGTGATCTAGGAAGGAGGAAAAGGTTTGGAACAGAAAACAGGTGGAAATTTCAGTTAATATTATACTAACATGTATTGTATATGTCTTGGGATACCGTAAACTTAAAGACAGGAAATGTGGTATTTGAAGAGAAATTGGTATGCTTGCAGATGTATAAAGTGCAAGACCAAAGGTCGAACAAACGCGATGGCCTGGGAGGGAATCCCCCAAATATTTTAACTGAAATTCAGTATAATTGCAGATATTTGAGGTGTGAGATTGTAGGCAGAGCAAAGATGATTATACGTTTGAGATGCAAAGCGTCAGAACGAACAAAGCCCCCAGCTAGCCGAAGGCTAGTATTTAAGAAACTCTGGTGAAAACACTAAGAAGGCACACGCAATATTTACTCAATTACTAATGAAATCGTAATTGATAGTAGATTTATACCATTCCGATGTTAGTAGAGAGATTCGATTAATTACATAATTATATTTCTGAGATGATTAACTGATTACAGAAAACCCCGTCTTGCTATCTATTATCGTTCTTGCTCTATAGTGAACAACGTAAATTCGATAGTGGTTGATTTCTACCTGTTCAGGTTTCAGTAGAGGGTAAAGGATGGAGATGAAGAACATTCTTATGATGATAAATCGATTGTAGAAAACCGAGTTAGTTTTTCCTTTGCGGTGATCAACGTTAAAACCGGAAAGGGTTGATATCTACCACTTCTGGTTTTAGTATGGGATTAAGGATGGAGATGAAATGTATTGTTGGGACGGTTAATCGAGTGCAGAAAACAGCGTCTCGTTATCTATTACATTTCTTCCTCTATAGCGATCAATGTTAAAAAGACAGTTAATGTATAACCTCTACCACTTCCTGTTTAAGTTATAGGTTAAGGATAGAGACGATATGCATTCTTAGAGCGCTTAATCGATTGGCGAAAACGCTTTTAGCTCTCTGGTATCGGTTTTGCTCTATAGTGATCAATTTTAAAACGGACGAGGTTCATTTCTGCCACTTCCGGCTCAAGACTCACTTTCATTAACTTTAAAATTATTTTTTCCAACCTAATGATGTAACCTTTGGTTAAATTCCAACTAAACATGATACATATAACTTACAATCTGGAAAGAAATACTCGGGAAGGTAAGGAATCCCTAGCATCCTAAGCAGTGCCAATGGGGGAGGTGACATTTTAAAAATAATTGGGAAGATCGATATTCGTGTTGAATTCGTAGTTTTCCGGTCAGTCGCTGAGATGGATAATAACAGTTTAAATGCCATTTAAAGTTCACTCCTGACGAGTTGAGAAGGGTGCATTCTAAAAGTGATCGAATACAACATTAAATTCGAATCACTAGTTTTCAGGAGTGCTAATATGAATAGTGACACTTTAGATATTGTTTAAGAAGAAGTTAGAATGCCCAGTTTGAGTTTAATTAATGTATACTCAAGCATTAAGAAAACAAAAAAATTAGGCTATTTGCCATCCAACTTTGTAGTTGCAAATATAGTGCTTTTTTAGTGTTTTTAAAAAATATTTTTTCCAATAGCACCGTGACATAGGAGGGCGAGAGAGGGAGATATTTCTGGCATTTGTCAGCATGTTCTTAAACATTTATGAAGACTTTATGGTTTTCTTATAATTTTAAATTGTGTTTATTTCTTACCTTGCAATTAGACACAACTTGTAAGGTGTAACTACGACTTATAACGTAGCTGCTGAAAGGGGCTCATAAATTTAAGTAATTAACTAATTCGAAAACAAGGAGAGCACTTATGGTTTCTGAGGAAAACTAGAACAAACTTCTACATAGAAAAAGTGTATCTGTGCTTAGTTGGAGGAGAGGAGACGGATGGGGACAAGGACATAAGATCACAAAACACAATCGAAATGGCAGTCAGTACTTGACCGTCGGCTCAGAGCTTCAATATTTTCTCCACGGCATTTCTTCCAGCTTGCTCAATCTGGGCTACCAGGATTTAGGCAGTACTATATTCACAAATCGTTTATTTAATCCCACCACCCGGGAAAAATATAAAATAAATATTACTTGCTAACGTGATCAATGTTAATTACCAATAATATCGTAGTACTGCTTTTCCCCTTTAGTGTAATGAAATTCATCCGCGAGGAAATCTGTAATCAACACTGTCAGTAGTTACGTCCTCGACTAATATACATTTACAGGTAAAGTTTTATTTTCTCATTTTTTAAATAGTTAGCCAGTTTAATACTGTATTATAATTAAAACTACTTATCATATTTCTATCATAAATACGTATATATAGCCATCTTCTTAAACATTACATTCTAGAGCAATCACTTCAGCGCGTGTAACAAGCAAAACAGGTTTGGCTCCCCAGCAATGTCAAAAAGATGATAAAAGTAGAAGAAGAAAGGAGACAAAAGCAGCACAGCTGTGTTATCGCAGTCAGTGCTGACAACAAAGCTTCAGTCGTCATTTACACCGATAGACCTACAAGAGCCTATACAGAGCTCCTTCGTGGCTAAGCGGTGAGCGTACGCCCTTTGGCGTGGGAGACCCGGGTTTGATTGCCGGTGGGAGCTCATGTGGTTCGGATTCCACGTTAATCAGTAGGTCCACGTCTCATATAGTCTCGCTGCTGAACGGGACGTAAAACTCAAAATCAACTCAACTCAACTCAAGAGCCTATACAGTTAAAATATGTGTTGTGTCACAGTAGCGCTACAGGCGGAATGTGCACGAACTACACATGAATATGTTTCTTACCAGTATGAGTCATTGTTACACCTACTCTATATTTTACAAATGCTATTTTCTCCCACTTTTTGATCTTGGCAAAAAGGAGTACCAGGCGGTGCAGTTCAAAACCATAGACTGTTTATGTACAGAGTACACTTTTAGGTTTTCAAATGACTGAGCGCAGAGAACAAGAGTCGTGATCGGAAGACCGCATACGGCAGTCAGAAGCACCCTGTTGCAACAATAAATGTAAATTACAAATGTAGGGCCTTTGGAACTCAGTATATATATATATCGGGTCTTGCAAAGTAAGTGTTACAACTCTTTGGAGGTGACTCCTGCCACTAAGACAAGAAGAAAAGTTCTCTTGAACTTTCGGCTATCGGACAGAGCTTCGGATCTACAAGGTGCCGAAAGAATTGGTAAATGACTTTCGGACGCCAATAGTTCGGAAACTGTCCAACATAAAGAGGGCGGGTAAAAAATTCACTGAGGAAGTCATACCTGCTGTAGTGAATTTTGCATGTTTCACAATCCAACCATGCACGCGCAAGGGTCGCCAAAGGAAGTAGGAAGTCCCGAATAATCTGCCAAATGAAAATTGGTCTAAATGGATATAAATTGATAGGCTTTCTACCAGGTAACAAAAATTCGATTGTGTTAAGTGTATATCTGGAACAAATACAAAATGGCGGACACTTTCATGCTCGTTGTGTGTGGTTACATAATCGCCAGGTACAGATGCTGGCCAACAGTGACGTTCTGAGTATTAAGTGTAGCGAATTTGTACCAAAATGCTCTAGAAAGACATCCTGAGTGTCGGTAGAGCATAACAGATAAACAAGGTGACTCACATGTGTGGAAACACTTAACGAAAAATGCCCAGAAATGCACTCATACTCAGTAAACGTGAGTTAAAAGCGTCGGAAATGTAAGGATTAGCGTCAAGAACATGAAAGTCATTCCTAATTCACCAATAATGTTCCCTCAGACCGATGCAATATGATGTGCAAGGTTGCATACCAATAAGGATGCAACAACTAGGCCAAGTTGAAATTGTGCAATTGGACCCACACAGAAACTGGGCAAACTAAATGAATGTCACTAGTGGGATCGCATGATCGATATTGAAATGTGGCCAATGTGTGTGTTGATATCACCATGTAGCTAATGCAAAAATGTCAACATGTCGCACTACTTCTGCGACACCGTCTCACGTGCGAAAACTAGGACAATAACGTTATACATTCTGGTATTACGTCTGGTGCACCTTTTGGTAGAACGTAACTAGAACACGATTGTATCAATGTCCCTCTTTGTTTGGGACATTGTCCCACAGTCGACAGATATGAAAAGAAATCTCTTAGTGCATGGTTCAAATTCTGATAAAGCGTCAAAATAAAAAAACTTGTATCATGTCTCATGGGACATATGACGTACTCGAAATATAGGAAAATACTTCCAGAAATTCGCATCTTACACACAGTGCACATGCCGAGACAAAGACGAAAATGAACCGATTTGGCGCATCTAATACTACAGCTGGAACATTATACATATGGAAAATAAAATGACATGTGAAATAGGAAGAAACGTCTCAAAGCTCTGATTGTTTACAAGTGTGCAATAGGAGTAAAAAAATGAAACATACAAGCATGTCGGGAGGCTCTACAAGAGCGCTTGCCAAATAAAGTGGGTACTCCTCAAAGAAATGAATACAGAGAAAGTGAGGCTCCTTCGAACCTCAGGGCTAGAGCGCTCGCGTTTGCTCGAGTGGTCGCAGTTTCCAATCCTACTGGGAACCCACCTCCTCAGATTCAAGACCCGAGTAGTTATTTTCCTATTTTTCGCACGTGAGACGGTGTCCCAGCAGTAGTGGGACATGTTGACATTTGTCCATTAGCTTCATGTTGATGTCAACACACACATTGGCCACATTACAATATCGATCATGCGATCCCACTAGTGACATTCATTTAGTTTACCCAGTTTCTTTGTGAGTCCAATTGCAAAATTTCAACTTGACCTCAGTTGTTGTGTCCTTATTCGTATGCAAAAGTGCACATCATATTGCATCGGTTTGAGGGAATATTATTGGTGAATTAGCAATGGCTTTCATGTTCTTGACGCTAATCCTTACATTTCCGACGCTTTTAACTCACGTTTACTGAGTATGAGTGCATTTCTGGGCATTTTTCGTTAAGTGTTTCCACACATGTGAATCACCTTGCTTATCTGTTATGCTCTACCGACACTTCTGATGTTTTTCTAGAGCATTTGAGTACAAATTTGCTACACTTAATACTCACAACATCACTGTAGGCCAGCATCTGTACCTGGCGATTATGCAACCACACACAACGAGCATGAAGCTGTCCGCCATTTTGTATTTGTTCCAGATATCGATTTAATCAAACGAATTATTGTTACCTAGTAGAAAGCCTATCAGTTCATATCCATTTAGACCAATTTCATTTGGCAGATTATCCGGGACTTCCTACTTTCCTTTGGGGAGTCCCTTGCGCGTGCATGGTAGGATTGTGAAACATGTAAAATTCACTACAGCAGGTATGACTTCTTCAGTGAATTTTTTATCCGCCCTCTTTATGTTGGATAGTTTCCGAACTATTGCGTCCGAAAGTCATTTTCCCATGCTTTCGGCACCTTGTAGATCCGAAGCTATGTTCGATAGCCGAAAGTTCAAGAGAACTTATTTCCTTGTCTCAGTGATAGGAGTCACCTCCCAAGAGTTGTAACACTTATTTTGCAATACCCGATATATATATATATATATATATATATATATATATATATATATATATATATATATATATATGATGTTAATGAAGTATACTGACCAATTGTAAGAGCTGATTCCTCACATCATAATAGAAAAAGTTCATATGGACCAATGGCGAAAAGTGTGTTGTTTCAGAGCTACAGCTGTCCAAAATCGCGAAAAAGACAAATTTTAACAGGCTTTATTTCGAATTCCAGAAACTGTGTATGGTAGTTCTTATCAGCGTGAAGGAAGCCACATATACACAATCCAAAAGTGGATATTTCGTCAAGGTTAATAGGCGCATAGGGTATTTCCTACACGATGTAATTCCCACATATGATCTTAATAGAGTTTCTAGGTATACCCGGATAACAAGGAGGATTCAAAGTAGGCAGGAAGAAAGCCTCGATAACAGTGGACATTCACTTCTTCGAAGAGAAATCGGAAATGTTAGGAAACAGCAACTCCATGGCTTTTGGGTTCGGAATACCGTGTGATGCGATGTATTTTATCACGGTATATGCCAGGTTTTCTTTATTTATAAGCGTGAAATAAAACATTACAGTTTACGTTTTTCCGAGTACAAGACGACCCTTAACAGTACCAACTTCGAGTCAAACGATGCAATGTTCACTGTTATCATGTGTACTCATTTGCCTAATTTGGACAATCATAAAGTCAGAGCATATCTGAAAATTCAATTGATAGTACGCCTGGGAATTTCATCTTGCATGGAATGCCCTGTACACCCGTTGATCGTTGATGAAATATGCTTTTTTGGATTACGCATGCGTGACTTCCTCTACGCTGATAAGGACCACCATCTAAAATTTCTGGATTTCGAAATAGAGCCTCTTGAATTATTTTTTTTACGATTTAGTTTAGCACTAGCTTGAAACTACGCACTTTTCCCCACAGATCCATATGAACTTTTTATCTTATTTTGATATAAGGAATCACCTCCTACAAATTGTCAGTATAATTCATTAACACCCTGTAAATATTAGAAGGCGCGTTTCACTAGGAAAAGAATTAAAAACCCTCTATGCAATTGAAATGAATAAGGAAATATGAAATAAAGAAATTAGTTGATTCATCAGAAAATGAGAAAAAAAAGAAAGAACATTTTAAACTATATCTTTCCAGACATTACGGTATTTTAATGAAGGCCATTTGTTGTTATCGTAGCTTTCAAACGTAGTCCATACTGTCAGGTAGATCTCTGTCAGGACAAAATGATTATTCACTTCTTACTTATGGTTTATTTCGCAGAAAGTGAGAGTTGTATTCAACCACCAATTATTTTAAAGGAAATGTTTACAATAAATTATATTCGGTCTTCTACGTACCGTAGCATGTATTTTCTTTAAGATTTAAAACCTTCTGCTTAAAGAGGAATTCGAAACACGTGAGCGACCTTACTTTACAGCTATCAGAGTGCTCACTTCGTCGCTTTACGGATTTTCTGTTATTATTGTAATAATTTATTTCTTACTACAAATCACTATTCAGATTTTTGCAATACTATGCCAACAATGAAATTATATACAACTAGGGTGAGGTCACTTAGTGCCGTTTTTTGTAACCAGATTTAAGAATCTTTGTAACTAGATTTAGTAACTTTTTGTAGTCTTTTATGAAAAATTTTTGAATGGTGAAAATATAGTACGGGGTGTGTACTCCTTCTCTTTTACGACCCCCAATTTTATATACCAGTTAGTAGGGATGGGTAAATTCCCGGGAAGATATTTTGCGGAAATATTCCCAGGAAAAATTGAATTCTAATACTATATTAAAATTTCAAGGATAAATTTGTTTCTTATCACTGTATATTATTACTGTTATGTCCAGAGTATTCTTTAAAATGTATATTCTGAACGGTATTATCTTATTTTCTTAATGTTTCATTATATTTAGAGAATACGCATAAATGTATATTTACTTACAATATGTTCTACGCAAGTAAATGTGTGGGGAAAATGGTATAGCAAGTTTACATACTTTTACACCGCTAAACAGTTTAAATTTATATGTAAGTGGATTTTTTAGACTTGTTTCTACTACTGATATTATAAACATATTACATTTTTAGATGTTATAAACAAATTAGGTTGGATAACTTTCATAAGACACATGTCTCACCATGTCTAAGAAAACACATTTGCACATACATATTTATATTCATAATATTTGCAAGATACTGACTTATTTTTATAATTTTTCACTTAACATTGCCACACACGACTTTTCTATCTACCTATTTCTCAAAATTTCATGTGCTAACTCACATGTAAGAGAAATCCGAGCACTTCTTCAGAAATTGGAGTCAGAGACAGGAAACAGACCGACTTCTATTACTAATCGTGGTTCGGGCTGTATTGAGAGTACTTATCTCTAATTCTACATAATTTCTACGTTACTTTACAAAATAGTTCCTTTTCATCATCTGTAAATTAGTACTGTTCTACTTTATAATGAAAACATAAATGTAACTTAAAATGCCATATTATTAGTTATATAAAGTAATGTCAACGAATTTTATTGTTTAATTTTCAAAAATATTTAAAACCTAGAAGTAAATAATAATATATGAAACTAAAGTAATTAGTCACATGGTTCTTATAATTTGAAAGATAAAGTAAAGAAATGGAAATAAATTCCTTCCCGGAAATTTATATGCCAGAGAAAAAAAAACCGGAGATACTCTCATTTTTCATTTTCCTTTCCACCTGGAATATTCCCACTGCTCATTAATATCAGTGAGGTGTGGACTCGTTCTCTTTTTCAACCCACCATATAACATTGTAACAAACCCACCATAAGACTATGAACACAAACACTACGAATGGAAATTTTAGTAGCACTACTATGTAACATAGCAAAGACTACTAACATAAGAGAGAATATTAGGAGTGTATTCGTTCCCTTTTATTACCACTCTTTATAAGTGTACTCGTTCCCCTATATAACACATTTTTCAACCCCTATATAACATAGCAAAAATTACATAAGACTACGAACACAGAGACTACGAATATCTATTTTCGCAACCACTAAATAAGAAAGGTTAGAACCACCTTTTTAACCCTTATGTAAAATAACGTAGGGGCTACTCGTTCTCTTTTACGAACACGTTTTCCAACCCATAATTAACATAGCAGAGCTAATAAAAGAGTATGACATAGTTTTCAAAACTTATTTAACATAGCAGAAATTACACAAACATTTATCAACTACTACACGTTCCAAATTACTGACAATCGAGATCAAGGTCAAATATTTAAACCCGAATAACTCGTAAACAGAGCGACGAATTGAGAGCGTGTTTCCAGATTTAGCAATAGGTCATCAAGTAATACACGTTCCAAAAGTACTGACCATCGAAGTCAAAGTTCAATTATTTAACCACGAATAACTTGTAAAAGGAGCGACGTATTCTGGGCATGTTTCCATATTTAACAATAGGTCATCAAGTACTACACGTTCCGAAATTACTAACCATCGAGCTCAAAAGTCAAATATTTATCCACGAATAACTTGTAAGTGGTTAGACGTAGTGCGGGAGTATTTCCAGATTGAGCAATAGGTTATCAAGCACTATATCTTCCAAAAATACTGATCAACGATTTCAAAGGTCAAATATTTTACCATGAATAACTTGTAAACGGAGCGATGTATTCAGGGCGTGTCTCCAGATTCAGCAAAAGGTCATCAAGTATTACATGCTTCAATAGTACTGACCATCGAGGTGAAAGGTCAAATATTTTACCACTAATAACTTCTAAACGGAGAGAAGTATTGAGGTACATTTTCCACATTTAGTAACAGGTCTTCTAGTACTACATGTTCCGAAAGTACTTACAATCTAGGTCAAAGTTCAAATATTTAAATGCGAATAACTCGTAAACGAAGCAACGTATTGCGGTTGTGTTTCCACATTTAGTAATAGATCATCAAGTACTACATGTGCCAAGTACTGACCATCAAGCTCAAAGGTCAAATATATATATGCGAATAACTCGTAAACGATGCAACATATGGACGTGTCCTTTCCCCATTTAGTAATAAGGCATAAACTTCCTCATGTCGCAAAAGTACTGACAATCGATGTCAAAGGACAATATTTAAACGCGAATAACTCTTAAACGAAGCAACATATTGAGTTGGTGTTTCCACATTTAAAGTTACATCATCAAGTACTACATGTCGCAAAAGTACTGACCATCGAGGTCAAAGTTCAAATATTTAAAAATTAATAACTCTTAAACGGGACAACGTATTGAGGTGGTGTTTCCACATTTAGTAATGTGTCGTCAACAACTATATGTCCCAAAAGTGCTGACCATCAAAGGCAAAGGTCAAATATTTAAATTCGAATAAGTCGTTTACCGAATTGACATATTGAGCAGGGCTTGCTAACTTAACATAACTATAACATAACGATACAGACGGAAGTAACCTAATATATTTGTTAACACATTACATTATGTACCATTTGTAACTTCATATATTTGTTACGAAACAATACTGTTACTATACTTATCAGATAACTATAATGGTAACGTCTTAAAGGAGCAAACTACTTTCTGTTTATCACTAAATAACCTTATGAAGAGATTGATAGGTATATAGTACATTGTAATAACGTTATTACTTTATACGTTATTCCCAAGGGTTGCTGATTTAACTTAACGTTAAAATAACGAAAATGATGGAAGTACAGCCAAGTATAGAAATATATTTGTTAAATGTTTTGTTATGTACCAATTGTAACTTTATATATTTGCTTCGAAACAATTGTGTTACTATACTTATCAGATAACTATAGAGTAACGAATTGCAGGATCATTCTACTTTCTGTTACCACTAAATAACCTTATGAAAAGCTTGATAGGAATATAGTATATTGTAATAACGTTATTATTTTATAGGTTATTTACAAGGCTTGCTCATTTAACTTAACGTTAAAATGACGAAAAAGATGGAAATCCAGCCAAATATAGTAATATATTTATTAAATTTTTCGTTATGTACCATTTATAGCTTTTATATTTATTATGAAACAATAATGCTACTATACTTTTCAGATAACTATATAGCGACGAATTAGAAAAATGAAATACTTTTTGCTACCACTAAATAACGTTAAGAAAAGGTCAACTGAAATATAGTACATTTCAATAACGCTATTATTGTATAGCTTATTCCCAGGAGTTTCTAATTTAACGGTATCATAACTAATAATTACCGGAACAAAATGATTTTTGTTATGAGTGTTTTATCCAGGCATGTTAGGACGGGAAAATGTCCTCTCCAAAGTTGTAGAATTCCCCTCCCCCTCCAAAAAATTTTGAAGATATAGATATAGCTACACATATACAGCGTATTTTTAAACACCTTCAAGGTTTGGGAGGTGATTCCTAACACCAAGATAAGACAAAAATATAGACGAAAATGTGTCCAAAAATGATTCCTTTCGAAGTTATAGGCTGCCGAAAACATGAAAAAATAATCCTCCAAAACAATGGGAACTACCCTAGTCGGGTCAGAACTTCACTTATGAACTAGTATCTGCCCCATCCAAATATCGGTTTCATAATTTGCGGTACTACCGCAACAACTTTTAGAGAGGTAGTTTGTGAGTACTTCAAATTATATGCCCATAGCCAAACACCCTCTATAAAAAATGTTGCATAAGTATTTTAGGATTTGAAACATTGATTTTTGGATATGGCAGATATTAGTTCCTAAGTGAAGTCTTGGCCCGACTAGGGTAGGCCCCATAGTTCTGAAGCTATAGACCTTTAAAGTTCATTTTTCATGCCTTTGACAGCCTCTAGCTCCGAAAGTAAATATTTGTGAACCCAGGTTGGTCAATACTTTTTATCTTATCTTGGTGTCAGGAATCACCTCCCAAAAGTTGTCAGTTGTTTTAGAAACAACTTGTATATATATCTAGTTTCAAATTTAACGTTCAGTTTATGTTTTTCCAATTTGCGAGTTTTCAGTCGATGTCCTTTTTCATATTCCCCAAAAAGTCACATTTGTTTTCAGATACCATTTTTATGTGTTCAATATTATAATTCGAAAAACTTACTGTTAGTGATTTACCGATGAAAGTGTTAGTAGCAACCTCTCGTTTGAAGGATAATTATGAGTGATTCCTCGAGTTATTTGGAAGCATTGCATAGGTATCACAAGAAAGTGATGAAAGAAAGTCTGTAAGAATTCCTGAAGGCAGATTTTGAAGTCTACGATAAGCTCCATAATGAAGTTGTGCGGCCATATGTGATAGCATTGTTAGTAAGTTTTGATAGATTTGGGGATACCGTTCGAAAAGTTTCTTTATCATCCCAAGTGTTCAACTGTGGTGACATTATGCTTATGGAGTGGCCCCGTGTAGCGTAGTCGCTATATCTCGCCTTCGGTGAGAGCGGTCTCGGGTTCGATTCCTGGTGGGAACACTCGGTCGAAAATGAGGTTTTACTCATTCACACCAGGCAAATGCCAGGGTGGTACCTAACTTATATGACTCAGGCCATTTCCTTCCTTCCCTTTAGCCGGATAGTGTGCTCGACGACGGACGAAATCCCTCAAATGTGACGAGCTAAATGCATTGATGCCGAAAGCGCAGAAATCTAAATCCTAAAATCCGTTTCCATTATGCCTATGGATAACGCAATACAAGAACTCAAATCTTTGTGTGATTTTCTTTCTTTGAATTTTAAGGAGCGTGTACCTGATTATAAGTGTTTTCATTAAATTTTAAAGTGTGCAGAGAAGAATATGAACTTGAGTGAACTGTTACGCAAACTTCAACCGGATGATATTGGGGACGGTTTTCCTACACTACGACATCTTGCTGCCATATTAAATGTGTGTCCTATAGGTACTTGCAAACTTGAAAGATAAATCTCAAGTATGGAACGAATTTGTACTAAATTAGAACAGCTTGGACCATGTCGCTTAAGTTCACTTGTGCGTACGCGCTTTTGGTGTGGGAGACCCGGGTTCGATTCCCAGCGGGAGCTCATGTGGTTCGGATTACACGTTAATCAGTAGGTCCACGTCTCATATAGCATCGCTGCTGAACAGGACGTTAAACTCAAAATCAGCTCATTAAGTTCACTTGTGTTAATATTCATGGAAAATCCTCGTGAACTGGAACTTTTCCATGAAAGAAATTTTATCAAAATTTGCTATAATCTATCCTCACAAAGAATTGCACTGCCTTTTCTAAAACTTCAAATGTAAACTACGTTGGCTTAATAAAAATGTGTCTAAATATTTAGTTCATGAAAACGTAAGAACCTCTAGATTAATCCTAATATTTTAATAATTGAATAAATATGAATCTTTGTCTAATCAAAATATTATTAGTAATAATTCTTGTATATGGAGAACCTTTATATTTCAATAGTTCAAAATTAATGCACAGCAGTAAAGAAGAAAGATATAATTCCCTTAAAGTATACTGACGGTTTCTTTACACACAGTATATGAAGGTATTCGTTGCATAAGGTACATGGATACTTTCCACATTTTTAATTGGTTCTCCTCTAGAACTTAAAATTACCCCCCCCCCCAAAAAAAAACAGACGACTGTATAAAACTGCTGTTACTACTAAAAGGGCATCATTAAAATACTGCCTAAATATTTTGTAATATCGTTATCAGTGTTTCTTCCAGACATGTTTTTGGGGAGCACTGCCCCCCTGGAGGAGACCAAAATAATACATGTATAATACAATAATAAATAGAATACTACCAGCAGTGCCACTCCCGAAATACTAAGTATACCCCCTAGAATATTGTTTCTGAAAAAAAAAACACACAAATCGATATTATGGCATATGGTAAAATATTGCGAACAAGAACAATAAACTAAAGAGTGAAAAGTAGCTTTTCATGTATATACAAGGCCACAGGGGTAAAAGCGGATCTGAAAAGGTAGGGGGACGCATGACGTCACGCCGTCCCCTGTGCCTAAATTTGCCCATTGTAATTTTATTAGAAAGTGCGGGGACGTCACGGATAATTCCTGGAAGCGGAGGGACGTCGTCCCCCCGCGTTCCCCCACACTTTTACCCCTGCAGGAACATAAAATACATACAATAATGATTATACGTTTGTGTGTATTATTAAATGCAGGTGTAAGTATGCATGAGCTTGCCCCATGTCATAAGCGTCGGTGGACCAGCTATGGGCAACTAGCGACATCTCGCCAAAGATTGGCGGCCCCGTAGCTACAATGCGCGGTGGCTCCACTTCCATTTTGAAAATTATACCACCAGGAGACCACTAGCGGCAGAGACGCGACAAAACGCCAATGAACAACAAAACTACTCTTCCCCCCCAAAAAATAATGTTAAATCGTCTATATGCGTAATTTATTTACATTAAGGCGAGTCTAAAAAACAATTTTAAAAGTTTTAAAAAATCACCCCAAGATGGGCGCGAGCTACCAAATTTTCTATTATTAGGCACGTGCGCTTCCGACTTGGTCAAGAAAACGTTGCATGTAAAGGGATACATACTTGAGATCTTTTTAATTTTGCTAATCAGTGTGCTACTGTAACCGTGCATATTCGACGATAACCGTTTGCGATCAGATAAAATCCGCTCGCCATATTATTTTATAACAAAACGACGCGCGTCTATTTATTTTATTTTATAATTCTCCCATATTCACTTAAAAATGATCGGTGACAGTTGCCATATAAATTCATACAATTATACGCACTCATCTCAAGATTGCTGGCGCCGTGTGGTCTTTGTGGTGGACAAACACTGTGCTCGTGGGTTTTCTTGGGGTTCTCCCGTTTCCTCCCAGTCTCTTCTTTCCACCATGTCACTCATCTCTCATCATCACCGTCTCGTTTAGCCTCACCGGCATAATCGTGGGACGTAAAACTTAAAGATTTCATTTCTTTTATCATTTTAATCTCAAGACTTTTCATTTCATGATGTAGAGGCAGGGATTACTCTTGACCTTTGGAGCTCACTTGAGGAGCAATTCGTCAGGAAAAAATAACAAAATAATAACAGTATACACAGTTCGTGACATGGAACTGACGATAGTTCGTGTTGGTTCCTTCGCAACGACTCGAACGAGCGCGGACCAAAATGAATTCCTCGCTGCTACGCGGTCATAATTTCAACACCCTGACTATAGATATCTCTTTCGACCCGACGAAACGAGTGGCACACTAGCGGCAATCCTTCGACTCGTCGCTATATCGACGATCGACGATCGACATTTACCGGCAAGTGGGCCACTAGGTGTTGGCAACGTTTACGGCATGGGGTATAGGTTATTACCAGATAAGATGTTTTATTTCTCGGTAACTACTGGCCGTATCTGTATAGCTTAGCTCACGAATCTCTGCCGCGATTCTAATTCTTCGTTCGCGTCAATCGCGGCAGAGATTCGTGAGCTAAGCTCTACTAAACTTGCTGGGAAAGTAGCTCATCGTCCATGAAAGAAGAAAAAAACTATACACTAGGTCGTTTGCTTGTATCCGACCATATTCGATTCGGTGCTGTTACCTGGTGTATCATACTGGAACTATGGGTCTGTTGGCAGAAGCGGTGTTGTGTGTGACCTTCTGAGTGCGTGAGTGTTATCAAATGTTGCCGAGAAACAACCAGTATGGGCAGATTAGGTAATGGCACCTTTCCATGCTAAGTTTTCGTACGTACGCAAGTTCCAAGTACCTGGCAGATTCCAAATGGAAGAAAGTTGTCACAGTGGATTATCCATATGTCCATCTCACTGCTGGTGCTCTCATTCCCGCAATCATATACCGTGACATTCACGGTAAAAGACACAACAACTTTATTGGTGAGTGTAGGGACAGTTTTTCGCGTGGCATCATGGTTGTTGCGGGATTCAGATATGAGGATAAGTTGATGATACACAAGATAGACAAAAACGAATGTGAATGCTAGATACTTCCGAGAATCTATTCCGACACCTATCTATTGGAAATACATCCCATAATTGTATGGAATGAGCGCGAATCAGGTGATGTTCCATATAGACAAGGCTTCGACTAATACCACCAGAACATTACTACGGTTTTATCAGGTTATGGTAAAGGAATTGATGATTTATGTTATTCTTTTTGAATACATTCCTGTAGAAAGCTCAGATGCCAGCTCAATAGATTGTTGCGCATTTGGACTGTTGAAATATCTTCAGAGTCACCGACCGAGCCCTGGTTGCTGTCTTTGTTTTTTTTATAGTGTATTCCAGGACGAAGTTGAATAATAATGGAGACAACGCATCTCCTCGCTTCACGCCATTCTCCACATGAAAGCTCATGAAAAAAATCCTATCCGGACTTTACTTTGGGATTCATTCATTTAAATAATAATAATAATAATAATAATAATAATAATAATAATAATAATAATAATAATAATAATAAAGGAATAACAGAAATACAATCCCAATTACGAAAACAATTCCTTCCAATAAAGAAAAATAGTTGCCATGACGGGATTCGAGACGATTTACGAATGCTGGTTGGAAAAGGGCAAGGGAATCACCAGGACATTCCAAAGACATTATTTATCTACAGTATACGCTTTTAGTGTTATCGCTCTCAGAAAGAAACACTACACCATTCGTTAAACAAAGTTTGGCTAAAGCAATCGGTGGTGTAGGTGGTAACGTGCCAGAATTCCAAATGGAAATCTTGGTTCGATTTCCCGTCAGGTAGTATGATTTTTCGCATAAAATAATGGCTGCAGAGATTTATCTTCTGATGGAGAACTTACAAGGCATCACTGGCTATATTTCAAATAAACAGTGTGTGCTTTCTATATCACACACTGTAATGATAAGTATGTTTCATATTTATATTCATCTCTCTTTCTTGACGTTTCCCTATCCTGTCTTTGCATCTTTCACTTCTCCCCCTCTTTCCCTCTGACTCACACACGCATTTCATGTTCCAAAGTTAAAACGAGGCAAGAGCCTGATATACCTGATCTAGAGAATCTAATTAACTGTTAACTTCGGCGTCGTGTTTTTCGTGCTCTGGGGATAACATCTCCAGTTCTGCTCATCTCTGACAGAAATACTGTTTAAACGCAAGGTAATAAGTAAAATCTCTTTTTTATCCTCTGGGTTACCGAGTCTCAGTCGAATTACGGGGTCACTACGGATTTAGATCCTCGACCCAGTGGTGGTCTATAACATAAACAAAATCATTCGACTGACCCGATGATCCCTTTAAGCTCTTAGCGTGTTCATTTTATCTGTGCAAATTACGTTATATCCGGAAGAGATGTAATCAATTCTGGATGTTCGGAACAGATAAATCATCGGAAAAGACTAGAAAATGGTAATCTCTTTGATTATTTGAAAACAAAATTTTATTTATACTAGTTCGACACAAAATTTGTTCCCATCCTATAATTCAATGTTTTTTTTTTGCGTTGAAATTTGAAACATGCTACATCTATGAGGAACATAAACGTTTCCTTCCCAAAATTTGTAACTTTTCATTACGATACACTTTGGACTTTTAATATAGGGTATTTGTGATAGAAATTTAGCAGTAAAATAGAACTCTTCTATTTTCTATTTTTGCTCTTTTATTTTAGTTTTTTTCTTTATTTTTACTTTTTTGTTCAATTTGCATTAGTAATCTGAAGTGGAGGATATGACCAACGCTATCTACTGGGTTTATTAGAAAGTCTTTTGGAACATTGAACACTACCGAATTTACAATCGAACCGCGGGGAAACAAGTCATGTGTGTTAAACTTTTGACATTATTCTAGATGTGTCTCGGATATCTAAAGTTGTACTTGAAATTGAGTATCCTCTCCATTATGAAAGAGACATAATGAATGTTTAAAGCATCTTCTATATATTAGAATAGTTCTAAAAATATATATGTAAAAAAAACGTTTTTTCTATATTACTGTTGTATTTCTGGAAACGGAACTTTATAATGTTAGGTTCTTTTCTTACTACGTTTGAATTTCACAATTTTATCTGTTCTCCCTTTTCTTTTTCTTTTTCTCCCCTCTTCTCTCTCTCTCTCTCTCTCTCTCTGCCTCATTTATGAACCTCTGTAGAATAGACATCCATTGGTTTCAATTTTTCATTGTGTGTGTTTAAGTTTCTCCCTACATCAACCTATGAATCTTGTTTCGTCTCGGTTTTGTTATTTCATTTTGCCGAAATCTAATAAATGTGAACTTTGAATAAGAATTGCGCTCATGTTGTTAGCTAATTTTATTATAGGAGAGTAGAAAGAAGGAGAGAGAGGGCGGTCTCTTTACCTGTCACGATTATGGGATAATAAGGTGTATATTGTGTGGCCTAACTGGACGGCGATAGCTGTCGCAACATTTTTGATGTGGAGTGTACATTTCAGCACATGCAGCTCCAATAGAGTACAACAGTGTACCACTACACTTCACTGTTATGTTTAGTGATAATAATGCCTTTTAAATATGTGCACATTTGTATATGGTGCTATTTCAAATAAAATATTTTATGCTGATTTAGCAACACTGCTTCACCTATGGGAACACTTTTTATTGTTTTCGATGGGGCATTTTGTTCTCATTATATTGTACAACTTTTGTTTTGATTGTTTTAACGGTTTTCAGGATATTTACTTTAAACGTACATAATTCTATGATATAATAGTTTGGATATTCAAATTTTCTGCTGTTAGTGTACAGAAAAGTTTCGTGTAAGTTGGGTTGCATATGTCCAGGCGTTTTACAAAGTGCAAATTATCTGGACTCCAAGGAATTGAATTAGAACACTTAGGAGGGAGAAACTTTTGCTGGTGACTGTACATACAAAAGAATAATATCACACCAGCGACCCTTAAGAGTAATAAAAGAAAGTCTATTAGTAATAAATTCAACGCTACTAGTTGCTGATACTCTTCGTTTGTGAACGAAAAAACCTGTTCCTAATTGGTGAATTTTATTTCCTTCCCCGTAAAAGAACATAAAATTTCCGGAATTCACAGATCCATTTCCTACCAACCTAACTTTCTGAACTCCTACTAGGTCCATTCTGTATTCCTCTAGCTCATTCATTACGTATTTTAACGAGCCTGCCCTATAAAGACTTATAATATTCCAAGTTCGAAATCTCATGTCCATTTTCTTTTGCTAGGGACGTGCAAAGGTATCAGTTCCGGTCCATGGCTTCTGTGAGTGTTTCTGAACACGTACCTGTTTTATACATGTAATATTTTTAAATAGTCATATCATTTTAAAGTATAATATGTTTTGACCTTACAAACATTTAGTAAATATAATCATCGCAAACTTCTGTTTACACACTCTCTTTGGAAGATATCAAGGGTGACTTACTGATAAGGTGGCACTATTATAAGGACATTGTTGATAAGGGCAATAGTGAACTGACATTTTTTTAACATAGGGCGAAAATATACATGGCCATGAGAGATGACGCGAAATACGGAAGGCGCGAATAGAAATGATGAATATGACTTCGCAACTTGTCATCAGTTGTTATTTACATTACGATATCCTTCCACATCAAACCCCGTTAAGGTTTTTTTTTCTTTTATCTTATGACGTAATTTTTATCCCCTTTCTCAAAAATCTTGTCTGAAGGGGATTTGGCATATAATTTTTTTGTCTTACGAAGTCTTTTGGTGATTGACACATGGAAAGGAACAAGACGGTGAAAGAAATTTTCTTGTACCTTACATGACATAAAGTTTGGCACTTTTTCAAAACTTCGGGGTCTTACTGTAACCAAAAGCACCCGGTTTGACGCGCAAGACTTTTTCTTACGTTCCCGCCGACCTGCACCAGATATAGGGGTGAAACAATTTGTACCTCATGACGTTATTTTTTCATGTGCTAGCTCCCTGTCCAATACTAACTCCAAAGGATAGATAGTTTATTTTTATTATTATTATTATTATTATTATTATTATTATTATTATTATTATTATTATTATTATTATTATTATTATTAGTATTATTATTATTATTATTATTATTTTGTTCCCTTCATGTAACGTTTCCTTTTTCTCGGTAGTGGTAAACACAACACTCGAAACATTCTGCTCGATCGCCTGAAGGCAAGACAACACAGAGCAGCAAGCAAGCAAGCGCTACCTCTTTTAGAATGAATGGGTGCTGCCAGGTTTCAAGCTACGTCTTATCAGCAACATGCAAAGTTGAGTAACAGTAGCGAGACTGGTGCAATTACCGGGGTATAAAATCATATGATAGCACAATAATATTTTACGTTTCACTTCTGGATAGTACTTTCTGTGAATCGAAGCAAAATAGAAAAATCTATTATTAACAATAGTCAGGGCCGGCTTTAAGCCGATTGGACCGATTGCTCCTAATCGGGCCCCGCGCCTAAGGGTGCCCCGCGCTATTGCCGTCTACTCTACCCTCCAGTCTAACCTACTCTCTAGTAACGTTTTAACAACGTAATGGGCCGCAGAGTAAACAAGTGTGTTGTGGTCCCTATGACTAAATTTTGTTCCTAGTACATGTACTTAATACATGGCATTTTGCTCGCGGGGTCCCCTTCCAAGAACATATTGCAATGCAAGTAGAAAAATATATCCATGGATTCCACAAGGGAGGGGATGACCTCTCCCTAACAAGTAAATGAATAGTTTGTATTACGTTACCGGGCATAAGCAAAAATTTTCTGAATTTTATGCTACAGTAGTTCCCTTATTTTATTACGCTTACAACTTTTGTTGTAAAAATAGATATTACGTCCAGGGAGTATTCTGCACACACCCCAACATCTTAACACTCTCCCAAATTTCCTTACACACAACCCTTGGCGTGAAAATATTGTTTTCTTTGAGTTTGTGTAAAAATGTATTGTATATCATTATTCTGGGTGCACACCTTCTTTTATTTTGAACACCCACTAAGTAAAAGTTCCTGGCGTTCTTTCGGATTATACTATGTGATAGTAACGTAAATACCTAGATGGTATCAAATAAATCAGCCTCAGTGCGACTTCTTTCCATATCCTTACTCTTATTATAACTATATTAAAAATACAAAACCAAAGAACAGATTTTGTCCTCTCCTGGAAAACATCCCGTGGGTGTATTATCTTTTTCTAAATCAATTCACGAAAACCGAATGTACAGAGACTCACTTTAATATTCTGCCACCACATTGTATTGGTGTTTTATCTTATATTATGAACTACAGTAAAGTAGAGTGATAATATTGGTTACGCTATGTGAAACTATTTTTTCTGCAACTTTTTGCAACAATTAAACCATAAATTTTTAACTCTAACGTACAAAAATCAGAACATTTCTTCTCAAACACAAAAATTATAATCACTTTAATATTCGGCCACCACATAATGTGGAACTTTCTTGTTGCCTTCTCCGATGCAAGAAAAAGGTTTCAATACCTAGTTGGATACATTTTATTGCGTATCACCTCCTTCAAGTGATTTTGCATATTTCCAGTTATTTTTGCTGTATAATTAGGAGCAATATTGGCCCATTCTTCTGTTAACTTTCTCTCAAGTTCCACCTTTGATGTTACCACTACTTTCCGAACTCTAGCGTCGAGTTCATCCCACAACCCTTCAATGGAATTGAGATCCGGGGCAGTTGTACAGAAGCCACTCACGCACAACATACGACTTACGTTTTGGGCCGTTTTCGTGATAAAATTTAAAAGTCTCGTGGATTCCAAATGTGTCCGCATTCTTGTGTAAAGTCTCTTTTAGAATGCTCAGGGATTGTTATTTTCTCATTTTAGCATTTATAACCTGAGTTCATCCACACCGACAGCAGATATGCACTCCCAAACCATTATGTTACCACCACCATATTTGACTGTTGCTTGTAAATTCAGTTTCCTTAGTTCTTCATTTGTCTTATCCATCTTACTTTAAAATGTTGAATTTGCTTTATCTGACATTAAACTGTTGAATTTGCTTTCCTCAGCAAAAATAACGCTTTTCCATCATTTTGGTTCCTTTTCACATAGATTTTAGCGAACTGAAATCGTTTCTTTCTGCTCACTTTGTCCACAAATGGTTTCTTTCTAGCTATCTTTCCGTGATATACTTCGTTTCTCAGTACTTTCCGAACAGTATCTGAGTGTACATCCTTTCCACACCCTTGCAACAATTCCGCTGCAATCTTCGGTGCACTTAATTTTGGATTTTTCTTCACCTTTCTCACAATTACACATTTGTCTCGCTCATTTAGGTTGCTAGGCCGACCCTTCTGATTCACGGATTCTATCCTGTCTTCGTTCTTGTAACATGGCAAGATATCACCGACTGTACTTCGTGGTATTTTCAAGAGACGGGCAATATACCTATTGGAATCCCCCTTTTATGACCAAAAATGACCAGCTGGCGCTGCTCAAACGTTGTGTTACAACTTTTTTGCCCCATTGGAAGTGTTATACTTCAAAGCCAATACCCATTCACACTTTCTAACACGAAGATGAGAAATGAGTTGTATACATACGACGTTCCTTCCCCCAATCATATTGTTGAGTAAACTGGAGATACAACAATAAGATCATCAAGTGGCTGAATATTAATGTGACATGATATGAAGCACTTTGTAGAAACATAACATTATAGGCGTAGTTTGCATTTACAACTTTTACACATTACGAAATAGTACACAAGACATGATAATTATTCCGTGACATCGCTTACAAAATCCTATGTATTTATATTAATGCGTTCTTTGACATAAGTGATAACAATACCTAGACAACACGTACGTGTACGACACATGTGCCCTATCCATGCATAAGCCGTGCATGTGCACACGTGCATTTTCATGGATAAAACACACATTTATGTAATCCGTGCATAGGCCGTTACGTGCACATGTGCATTTTCGTGGATGAAGCACCCTATAAAACCAGTGCTTAAGCCGTTATGTGCACATGTGCTTTTGCATGGATGAAGCACACATTTATATAACCCGTGCTTAAGCCGTTATGTACACATGTGTATTTGCGTGGATGCAGCGCACGTACATAACCCATGCTTTAGCCTTGCATGTACTGTACATAAGTGTATACTTTTACTTTCATTCTTTTACTCTCATTCTAATCAACAATATAAAGTAACCTCCATTTTCGGTAGGTGTCGTTTTTCCTTCAGGCGGTGTTATAGAGACTTTTCGACGAATGACAGCTGAATGATTGTAAAAACTCCATAACGTCCTCTGAGCTAGAATACAAGATCAAAAGGTGGCAGCACTGTACCGTTATAACTACTGTCAGACAGTTCATAGGATTACAAAATTATTTTCGTGACCGATTATAGAAGAATATCTTGCGTTATTTGTTACTTGGCAAATATGTCAAAGATACTACTTAAAGCTTTGCTCGTTGCAAATAATTCTAACTGACAATTCTTAATTATTTGTGAAATACTTTGAAGGCGATGCCTTTGGTGTTCCTATAGTTGATCAGAGTAACAGCCATAACATGGATTGGGCATCAAGTTTAGTCGAAAACACCTACACACAGCGCCACGCAGAGCCTGTATATAATTTTCTCTTAACCGAATATGACCAGAAGTATGAGACTGTTCGCGCAGTTTTTCAACAGTTGCTTAATATGTGCCTCGTCCAGAAATACGCGAAATCGTCAAAACTCGCAGAGGCATAATCTTAAAATCAACGAACTCCAATTTTGTATCGCATGTGCGTAACAAGGCCACTTTTGAAATCTTTGGTCCAAAGGCTAAATTAACAGCACTAACTCCCAGCACACGCAAAACCCCTCCTCCTCCTCGACGATCACCAATGCTATCAGTCGTTATACGAGGAGTGGAACCAGACCTCACCGATGAGGAAATATGTGAGGAATTACATCAGGAACGATTTCCCGTAAAACGATGCATCAGAATAAAAAACAATAACGGTGCAACGTACCTTGTGCGGGTACTCACAGTTCAGCCACAGTTGATCGACCAATTGTTGTTTAAAGGAGCTTACATTTATAGACCACGTTATAAGGTCGAACCCTCTCGTACACCACCTCCTCTACCGTTACGATGCGAGTCAAATGTATAATGCCCATCCCACATCCGAATGTACTAACGATATTAAATGTGGCTATTGTTCATTGCAGCATCCTACCAACGATTGCCCCAATCAAAAAGCACCGCCACAATGCAGTACATGTCCTGAGAAACATCCGACTTATAGCTACAGATGTAAGGCTAAGCCACCACTTGAGCCATCCAAACCAAAACTTGTTGCAATCATAAGTTCTGCTGATCGTCCAACTCCACCTGCTAATTCTTTACTCCATCCTGTTACGGTTGAAGATCTGCTCCGCTTTCTTACTATTAGTTTACAGAACATTTCTTCGCACTCACATTCTCAACCAAATCATTCATGCAGCTAAAATCTTATTTAATCTTCAACACAATGCCACCTATTCTGGACCAACAGTTCATTTTCAAATCCAACCTCTAGAAGTCTATGTTTAATATGGCAGCTTTCATTTGCTACCTTTTCTGTTATTTCATTATGGCTGACAATTTATTATTTATGAACATCCGTTCTCTGCTGACACATCAAGTGCTGTTCACGCAATTATTACAGGAAGAACAAATTTCAGCCTTTGCGCTCAATGAAACATACCTGGCTCCTTACTTACAGTGTTACATACCAAAATATAATTTGCTACGTCATGATGCTCCATCCGGACCGCGCCTATATGGTGGTACAGCTATCGGCATTAGCGCTCGTCTACCATACCGCACTGTTACGAAGGCTCACGCTTTCAATCTTCCTGAGTAGAATATAGCAACTATTTACTTTCGAGGTCGCACAGTCACATTTGCTACAATCTATGTTCGCCCAGGAAAGATTATCAGTTATGATTTCTTTCGTTTCATTGATACACAATCTCGGCATTATATCATCATGGCAGACTTAAATTTTCATAGTCGAACACAGCGCGACAAACAACATTTCCTTGATTTTATACAAACTTACACAACAGGGGAATTTCACATCTTGCCACAGCCTACGAGACCAGCTAGCAATACAACTCCAGACGTAGTAATCACCTCGTCTTCTGTATCTCATCTTGTCAACATTACTGTACTGGACTCAATCGGCAGCGATCATGTTCCTATTAAACTGGAATTGCAATGTACAGTGAAGCCAACAAATCCCTTACCGGCTAGGAAAATCTATCTCTATCATAAGGCTAATTGGGATCTATACCGATCCACCATCGAGGACGCAATTAGCGCACTTGCTGTACCTACCTCGCAACATAGTCTTGATCACGTCATCACGGACCTCACTGCCACAGTTCAAGATGCAGCAGAACATTCAATTCCTTCTACTCATTTCCATCCGCATAAACCTGTCTTGCCGCCAAAGTATATTGCATTAATTTCTGCTTCCCGTCGCGCTTATAGCAGATACCGAACAAGCGGCAACTTGGAGGCACTTCGCTTACATCGTCAATATCTCCGAATAACACATAACTACATAATAACTCATAAGAGAAGACAGTGGATTCAAACGTGTAACACTCTTACCACAGAAACTCATACCAGCAAATATTGGCGTAAGTTCCATCAACTCACTGGTCAAACATCTAGCACGCCCTATCCTATTATTCACAACAATCAAGCTCTAAATTCTGACATAGAGAAGGCGAATATTTTTGCTGCATTTTTCCAAGATATCTTCACTCCACTTCCTGGAGGATACACACCGCAACGCCTTCAATCTTCGATGAACCGTCATGCTGATCCGACCTCCGCTCATTTACAACCATCTGACCACCATGTTTTGGAACCTAATAATCCACTTACTCAGACCATAGACCCAGATGAGATCAGAGCAACTTTAGCAACTAAACGCAGTACGGCACCTGGATTCGATTCCATTACATATGCTCTCATCAATTATGCACCTCCTTCTTTTATTCTGATTCTCAGTCATATTTACACGTTCATCCTTCGTACTGGCTTCTTTCCGCTCGATTGGAAGTACTCCAAAGTTCTTTTATTCCCTAATCCAAAGAAACCACCATCTGACGTCCAGTCGTATCGCCCGATCCATTTAACAAGTTGTCTCTGCAAAATATTCGAACGTATTCTCGTTCGACGGCTTCACGGACATCTCCTAATGCATGATCTTCTACCGATCCATCAAGCTGGTTTTCGACCGCATTTCAATACACTAGATCAGTTATTACGACTTACCACGGCCATTTATAACCAATACAACAAAGGTTTTCCTTCCTGCTTAGTTACATTTGATTTGGAGAAGGCATTCGATAAAGTCTGGCATCCTGGCTTAATATACAAATTACATAACTATCTGCTGCCCGTATCTTATATAAGCTTAGTCAATACCTTCTTAACCGGACGTATCGCATATATTTCTATTAACAACTCTCTCTCTCTCTCAGCCCATTTTCTTACACTATGGCGTACCTCAAGGTTTTGCTGTACTTACTCTACGTTGCCGATCTCCGACTCACTCCTCACGTTCAAGTCTATCAATTTGCTGACGACACAGCATTTCTAACAACAGCTTGTACTATTCAGCGTATCAACAGACTACTGCAGCCAGCTATCGATACATTTGCCCGTTGGTGTCACGTGTGGAGACTCAGTATCAACTCTGCGAAAACACAATCTATCGTATTTCCACCACCTCGTAGACGATCCAGAGTGTTTCGCAATTCCAATCTATTAAACATCCACGTGGATCACACACCAGTTCCTCTTTCACCATCTCTTACCTACCTTGGGGTGATATTTGACACGAAACTCACATGGACTCCGCATCTTAAGAAAATTGTTATTCAAGCCAAGAATAGAGTAAATCTTCTTAAACGCTTAGTTGGTACAAGCTGGGGTTTACGATCACAATCTGTCCTCCATACTTACAAAGCCTTTATAGCCATGCAGCTTGGGCCGCAGCCCCCGACAAATTTTACAAACCATTATCTATAATTGAGCGACATGCTTTCATACTGGCCTATCGAATTAAATTACCAAACTCAACCAGGCTCCTCTATGATCTCATAGATTTTCCACCATTGCTCACCCATCTAGAACAGCTTCGTATGCGCTACATTATGAAACGTTTGGCTTACAACACCCCATGCTTCTAGATATAATACGCTATGACCGAGACAGTGATGCACCACCACGATACGTCGATACTCCGCTCCAGCATTACCTCACCTTGTATCACTTGCAAATGGATCCTGCCTACCGAGACCCAGAAGTATTTGCCATATATCATCCACGTCATCTGTCATCCTCCATGTATCCATCATATGAACAGTAATCACCTACTAACAGTAACCATCTACATCAGTTCCTGAATAGCCCCAGGAACAGAAGATAACTGCATCCGTTCACTAACAGAACCTAGTGTTATGGCGTCCAGTACAATTCATCCTCATTTTCATCATCATCTCAAAATATTATTTCTTTGCATTGTTCTTGCTGTTACTGTTTTTCTTATCTGTTCTTAGATTCACGCACTTCGCCTTCATGCACTGAAAATTTTGTTATTTTCTTGTTCCATATTCTTTAAGCCTCCATGCATTTATTCTCTTTGTTATTATTATTATTAGATTTGTGTCTCCTGTTCAAATTTATCTCTACTGTATGCATATATGTTATTTACATAAAATAATGAATGAATAAAGGGAAACCCCTTAGGCCAACCACAATTTTTGTTGCCTCTACAATCCTAATGCAACACTTTCCCGAAGAAAGGGCACAACCCTTTAAACGGGTAGACGACTAAAAAAATCTTTGGTGGTATAGACTGCGTAAGGCACCAAATATATAAACTCTCTTTTTTCGTTGCATCTCAAATATGCTTTTACATTACCTCTGCACTACGAGGAAATCACATGTGTCCTACATGTAAGTCATTTGGATACTGCGTGTAAATCATCTCTGTCCTACATGTAAAACACCTGGGTACTGCGTGTCAATCACCTGTGTGCTACGTGTAAATCACCTCTGTCGTACATGTAAATCATCTGGGTACTGCGTGTAAATCACCTGTGTGTTACGTGTAAATCATCTCTGTTCTACATGTAAATCACCTGGTTACTGCGTGTAAATCACCTGTGTGCTACATGTAAATCACCGCTGTCCTAAATGTAAATCACCTGTGTGCTACGTGTAAGTCGAATATGTGCTACTTGTAAATCACCTGCACAGTAGGTGTAAATCACTTGTGCAGGACGTGTACGTGTGCATTGCACATGTCCTGGGCACGTGAAGACGTATGACGTATATGACGTATATGTGCATCACATGTACAGGCGTGCATTTATACAGATGATGCACATGTTGCATCCGTGTAATTGTACATGTACTATACAGGTACTGTACGTGCATTGTGCTGTCTGGGTATGGGGTGGCCGAATATTAAAGTGAGTCTCTGTATACTACTGCGTATTGAATAGGTGGCTGCTTAGGACGGTTTGTCTTCCAACTCGAGTAATCCAAACCAAAATATGTAATCCATTTTCCAACAGTCCCTTAACGTTTGTGATCGTCTCATCACCATTTCAATTTGTCTGCAGTCGATAACGATTTCAAGCTGATTATACCTTTCATAAGTAGCTACCTAAGATCTTCTCACTAGCATATATTAGGTTTTCCTGACTTGAAATATTTTCAAAAAGATACAGCTGTTAAGAAATCTTTGAACCAGGGGCGTCATTTAGGAAGGGCAGGAGGGGACAATTGCCCCCTCCCAAGAGTTTAAGGAATGCATATACTTTAATCGATTGTCTATTAATATACTAGTACAAGACGAGAAAGTCTTATGTCGGTGGCGCTCTTGCCCCCCTCAAGCGAAGTTTGAAATGATGTCCCTGCTTTGAACCAACGAATTCATATCAATGTTCATTCCATTATGTCTTACAAATATAACCTTATGGAAACATAGACTCACCATTGTACTTCTTTTAAAATTCTAGCCCAATTTGGTATTAGATTACCCCTTTTCTATTTAAAAAAGTTGAGCGAGATACGAGATGGCAGACTTCAAGATAGCGGTCATGATAAGAATACCCACACATTGTTATGGCCTATTCTGATCAATCAGGTTTTTGGCCACTGCGACCGTCTTTATGAACGGAAGCACTTTAAATTTTACACGGGCTCTTTTCTTGATATGCTACACTTCTATCCCAAGTTTGGTCAAGAAACTAGTTTTCGACATTGATAGGTTTACTTGTAAGAGAAGAAAAGTATGAAATACTCGTACAGACCCTTCTTGAAAAAAATTGAGCGAAGGGTGAAGTACTGTATGCATTTTAAAATTCATTCATTTCCATCTGCATTTCCATTTGAGTTATTTCTCTGAAAAAAAAATAGCCGCTGTAAGCAATGAAAAGGGTTAGCGTTTTCTCCAAAACATTTTGCAGATGGAAAAAAAGTTACAAAGGGAAATGGTACCCGTCCATAAGAGATTTCTGTTAGTTTCCGCTGAAAGAGGATTCCACAACGTAGAAACGAAAAAATGTTTGGAAACTGTCTTTGCCGTTAATAATTTTTCTTAATCAAGCTTATAAGTAAACATGCATGATGTTCCGGTAATAAACTGACAGACTTACCATATGTGTTCAGGATCTCAGTACAAGAAAAAAGTTTCTCTGCCACTTTGGTCGTAAACCCTTAAATACGGAGAGAGCTACATAAAAGTAATTATTGGAATCAGTCATCCTCCTTGCCCTTTTATTATCCCTATCTCCGTAATTAAGCGTTTTCGATCAAAGTTACTGATTTTTCTTGTATTGAAGTTCTTAACACATATGCGAAGTTAGAGCTCCTTCGTAGCTAAGCGGTTAGCGTATGCGCCTTTGGTGTGGGAGACCCGGATTCCATTCCCGTTGGGAGCTCATGTAGTTTGGATTACACGTTACTCAGTAAGTCCACGTCTCATATAGCCTCGCTGCTGAACAGGACGTTAAACTCAAAATCAATTCACTCAGCATATGCGAAGTTTGAGATTTTTTCTGGAACATCCTGTATATGAATACGTTACTGCATATATGAATACGTTTACACATACGTTTGTAAATTATGTGTTGGAATGTTTAGTATCACACACATGTATTTCTTTAATTAAAACTTAGAATTTATCTACGTAAACACCTTTTTACTTTAAATCTCAAATTACATTTACTCCTGTCAGCCAAGGGCGCCCATTAGGGGGCAACGTGGGGCGCCCGCCCTCCTAGAAGAAATCATACTTCAGAATATCGAAAACTTAATTGAATTTTTAGAATAGTTACAACAAAATTTGAAACTATATTTGAAATGTCGCTTATACGTGCCCCCTTGGAAACTACAACATGGGCGCCCTTGCTGTCAGCAGTTAATCATCATCATTATCATAGCAGAAAATCTGAGGGTAATATCGGTGCGAAAAAACGGATTGCATTTTCGTTTTCAGGACATGTGAGTTAGTAACGATTGTGTTGTTTTATCTCTGCATATTTTTGAAACTTGAAATTTATAGATACTGCATGTGTTGTCAGTGCTTTAAAGCTTATTACTGAAACTATATGTAAAAATATATAAGTAAATAAATATATAAATAAATAAATTGGATCCGTGGCTGCTATTACTTATGCTATAGAGAGTTTTAAATTTAGGTTTCGCCCTACATTTCTTGCTTGTTCGCTAACCTTACTAATCAACAAAAATAATTGAAAGAGGGAACTAGTGTAAGCTATGTGCAGGACGATATTGAAGTACACCCGTCGCGTCGACAGATTTACATTTGTTTGTGTCACAAAATAAAAGAAGGTGTCACTCGTGTGCGTTTTCGTGTTGTAAACACATTTGATTGTACTCATGCCCAGTGAAAGGAATAACTCAAATTCTAGGACAACAGTTTAACTGACGTGGAAGCTAATGCATAAATTGTCATTGAACCCAGCGGCGTCGCCGGGTTTCGGGAGTCCTCCAGGAAAATTTGTTGTCAGTGTGTGGATTCGAAACGCAATTTTCGGCTTTATTGTAATGATTCTTAAATCTTTCGGGGGTCCGTTGGTTCTCCCCTAAAAACTTTTTAGCAATATTTAGACTGGAGACGCAATTTAAGGCTTTATTTTAACAGCTTTTTACAATTTCCGGGAGGTGGTAAACAGACTCAATGACCCTCCCACTAGCTTCGCCATTGCATTGAACTCAGTGTCTACTAAATGTTAAATTGAACTATTAATCATTTGTGTAATTTGTGCGTGTAGTAAAGCTGTGAATTTATTTGTTTTGAAGTGATGTGAACAACATGGTAGGTTTTCCAAAGAATCTGATTTTACTTGAGACAGTGTTGTAACTAGATAGTAATAGGGTATTGACCATAAGAGCTCCGAAAAACCCACTCGCACTTCCAGTAATTTCTGCTTTGAGAACTGAACAGAGAATAATACCACAATTTCATTCCACTATTTTATTCATTCTCTCATCATCACCGTTTCTTTTAGCCTTCCCGGCATAACTATGTAATTTAAAACCCAAATATTTCATTTCATTCTGTTACCTTTATTTCATCTTTTGCAAACGCTCACAACAGTTATTTCGCACAAAACCTTGCTTTCCTTGTAGCTTTTGAACTAATAGTTATATCTGTTTTCAGTTAGTTTATTTTATATTTGCAATTTGTCCTAACACAATTTCAAAGGAAATGAGATGAAAAATAGTTAAAAAAAATGTTCTCAGTCTCGGGGTAAAGTTAAAAGAACATGGCATAAAAATCACAGCAGAAGTAAATAAGTGTTAGCGTATTACTCGAAACCACTCGACCTTTCCTCATGATCACTCTTTTTGTCACTTTTGTGTTAATTCTTTGCTTCACAAACGAGATTCAACTCAAGTTACGGCGAATGATTAGAAGTTAAATCTCTGGCAATGTTTGAATATATTTTTCTAAGAAATCAAATGTTCCATTTTAGTCATAATATCTTACAAGGTTGAATCCTTGAAGGGATTTGAGTTGGAATGGATATATGTAACAGTTTTTAAGCACTCTAAAGTTACGTGTTGTGGTTAGCGAATCTCTAGAGCATCTAGGTACCAATTAGAAAGTCCGGGTTCTATTCCAGGCACAAGACATTGGAATTTTTAACATGCTTGAATTTTAATTTTAAAACATACTTAGTGTGAGGAGCAAGATATATCATCTGGAAAAGAAAAAAGATGTTCAAGGAAAGCGGAGAAGACAAAAATGTAATAAAATTATATCATGAAATTGCTCGAGATTCTGAGCTAATTTCAACATTAATTATACCATTTTCTAAATCATGTATGAATAGTTTTTCTTTTTCCAGTCGAAGCTCAAGTGGTTCTGTTCAATCTTAAGCTATAGGTGTACGTTTAATATACACCGTGATCAGAAGTATCCGGACACCTCGCTGAAAATGACTTACAAGTTAGTGGCGCCCTCCATCCGTACTGCTGGAATTCAATATGGTGTTAGCCCACCCTTAGCCTTGATGACGGCCTCCACTCTCGGAGGCATACTTTCAATCAAGTGCTGGAAGGTTTCTTACTGAATGGCAGCCCATTCTTTACGGAGTGCTGAACTGAGGAGAGGTATCGATGTAGGTCGGTGAGGCCTGGCACGAAGTCGGCTTCCAAAACACTCCAAAGGTGTTCTATAGGAGTTAAGACAGGACTCTGTGCAGGCCAGTCCATTACAGGAATGTCATGGTCGTGTAATCACTCCGCCACAGGCCGTGCAGTACGAACAGGTGCTCGATAGTGTTGAAAGATGCAATCGCCATCCCAGAATTGCTCTTCAACAGTGGAAAGCAAGAAGGTTCTTAAAACATCAATGTAGGCTTGCGCTGTGAGAGTGCCACGGAAAACAACGAGGAGTGGAAGCCCCTCCAAGAAAAACACGACCACACCATAACACCATCACCTCAGAATTTTACTGTTGGCACTACACACGCTGACAGATGACGTTCACCGGGCATTCACCATACCCACACACTCCCATCGGATCGCCACATTGTGTACCATGATTCGTCACTCCACACAACGTTTTTCCACTGTTCAATTGTCCAATGTTTACGTCCCTTACACCAAGCGAGGCGTCGTTTGGCATTTACCTGCGTGATGTGTGTGGCTTATGAACAGCGCTCGACCTTGAAATACAAGTTTTTTCACCTCACGCCTGGATCCTGATGCAGTCTGGAATTCGTGTGTGATAGTCTGGATAGATGTCTGCCTAGTACACTTTATGACCCTCTTCAACTGTCGGCGGTCTGTGTCAGTCAACAGATGAGGTCCGCCTGTACGCTTTTGTGCTGTACATGTCCCTTCACGTTTCCACTTCACTATCACATCAGACACAGTGGACCTAGGGATGTTTAGGAGTGTGGAAATCTCTCATACAGACTTCTGACACAAGTGACACCCAATCATCTGACCACGTTCGAAGTCTGTGAGTTCCGCGGTGCTCCCATTCTGCTTCCTCACGATGTCTAATGACTACTGAGGTCGCTGATAATGACTACATGGCAGTATGTAGCAGCACAATGCAGCTAATATGAAAAACGTATGTTTTTCGGGGTGTCCGGATACTTTTGATCACATAGTGTAGCTTCTGATACGAAATGGACGCAAGACACTAGTCCAACCAACCAATCTCACATCCAGTAAGTGTTTAGATAATACATTAAAGACGCAAAGAGTTCCAATGCCATTAATATATGATATTAAACAACACGCTCAAAATAATAGAGATTCATCTTACCGTTAGAATGGAGAAATGTTTCTTTCTTAGGTCCAGGGTCTTAAGGAAGTGGCTGTACCAGTGATCAGAACATAATGTACCTTGGATCACTCACTTCATGTAGGCGGAATTATTGGAAAAGAAACAATAAATTCGGCTTTTTGTAAACATTTTACATTACACACCTTGTTGCAAATTTTCTATTACACACTTTTTGCATGACTATCTTTTAGATATATATGTTTTGTATCAGGTGATATGAAACTGTTTGAATAGCATTCTTCATGACTTTAAGGTCTACAGTATTTCGTTTTCCCTCGTTTTACATCGTGATATTGTTCTGCAATAAAATTTATCAATAAATATAACATTATATACAGGGCCGCAATTCACATTAGACCAAATAAGTTCGTGCCTAGAGCGCAAACTCTTTTAAGGGCGTGAAATTTAGTAGTTATAACTTTTTTCAAAACATTTTGAGTTACAAACTTAAAAAGAACAAATTAAGGGGTCGTTTAAGTTAGATAAAAGCCAGTGCCCTTCAAATCTATGTTGTAATAAATACAAAAACAGTCATCTACATTAACAAAGAAGCACCCCACATCTACTCAATAACGATACAACACGCTTCTTTTTCCTATACCAGGAATGGTCTCCACGCCCCTTCAATTAATTTGGAATCAAAGGAAGAGGGTGGGTGCCAACATATTTGTTGGGGGAAGGGGTCGCCGAGGTTCTAAATGCGGAACTGATCGTAGCCCCGATGAACACGGGCAATAAGTGTCGCACGATCAATCCGCGTCTATTTCCTGTGTTGTTGATGCGAGGTCGTGTAGGCATTGCAGTGATAGTTGGCATTATTGGCAGCAGAAACAAATCTTTGGATACGCATTCAAGATCGAATTTCACAGGAAACTAGTTGCTTTCGTATAGTTAGTTTATAACTTTATAAAGAAGAAAAGGAATGAATTCCCATTTCTTTTTGTTCGAAAAGCAATGGGGATACAACACTCGGGTACATCAATAGTTTATTGATTTCAGATAGGCCTACGACTTGGGTAATATTGTACAATATTCTTACCGAACTCGGCATATACCAAAATAACTAATTAGATTAGTAAAGATATGTTTAAATAAAACTCAAAGTAAAATCCGGGTAGGAAAATATTTTGCCATGATCTTTCACATACAGAATGGACTAAAACAATGAGATGCAATGTCGCAGTTATTATTCAAATTTGTTCTGGAATATGCTATAAGGAAAATTAAATATAGCAACAAGGCCTTAGAGCTGAATGGCATTCAGCAGGTTATGGCTTATGTTGATCATGTCAAACTGATAGGAGATGATGTGAGGACAATTGAAAGACATGCAGATGTTTTATTAAATGCCTGCAGGGATATGGGCTTAGAAGTAAATACAGAATAAGATGCACCGTGATCACAATACTCAAGTAAGGGATACGTTAAAATATCAAACAATACTTTCGACATAGTAGACCTTTTCAAATATCTAGGATCCACATTATCAGAACAGAATCATATCCGTGAAGAAGTTAAATGTCGATTGAAAGGATTGAATTCAGTCCAAACTCTCTTGTCTTCGTGAATTCTCTAAAAATAAAAACAAGTTGAAGCTTAAAATATATAAAACAGTTATTATGCCTCTTGGGCTTTATAATTGCAAAACTTGCTCAATTACTGTGAGGAAAGAACGCAGACTGAAAGTATTCGAAAATAAAATCCTGTGGCGAATATTCGGACCAAGAGGGATGAAAATGGTGAATGGCGGAAACTTCATAACGAGGAACGACATAATTTATATAATTTACCTAACATCGTTAGTCATTAAGGCTAGGGGGTTCCGGTGGGCAGGTCATGTAGCGAGAATGGAAGAAAGTAGAACCACTTTAAAGATATTAATTGGAAAGCAAATCAGGAAAAGACCATTAGGAAGACCTAAGCGTATGTGGAAGGACACAATTAAGATGGATCTCACAGAAATAGGAGTACAAAGGACAATTGGCTACAGACAGAACTCAATGGAGAGCTTTTTCTGAATACGGCTTCGAATCTCCGGGTCCCATAGGCCACAGAATTCGTCAAGTCAATTAGTTATGAAGAAGAAAATGAGGAATTACTGGAGTAATCCTTACGTAAACTTCATCCGCCTGAAATACCTTCACATCTATATTTATAGAATTGAGATACCAGCGAACCAAAATGTTTCATATTTTTTTCACATAAACGTAAATTCATTTGATGAACTGTTGTAGGTAAACTACACTGGAACATAACTTTACTTGAAAGGTTTCATAGTGCTGTTGCAATTGATGGATCTGAAGTCCGAGTGCTTTGTTTTTGTTCTTTTATTTTTTATGCCATTGTTTAAAAATAAACGCCCTCCATCGTAAGCAGGCACAAATTTGAAGTACTACACTTCATATTTATTTTAATAACTCATAGAACATGGGACTCCCTTGTGGCTATATGATTACTGTACAAACCTTTAGTGTGGGAGAGCAGGATTTGATTCCTGGCAGAAAATCAAGTCCTCATAATTCTACGTAAGCTATAGACCCACGTGTGACATAGCTTCAGTGCTTAATACGGGTAAACTCCAGACCAATCAATTAACCAATCATAAACAATGGAAAATATGGCATTGAAGAGTGATTAAAACAAGCTTACTTGTCTGGAGTTTAATGTAATTTTTACTGTCAAAACTTTGTGTGATGTGTACTACGTAGGATCCAAATCACATGAGCTCATGGCGGAAATCAACTCCAGGCGTCCCGCACAAAAGACAAGTGCCAAGAAGAAGTAAAACGCTGTTTATAAATTAATCGTTTGGATTCAAAATTGAAATAGTTCACTTTCCTGTAACTTTTACAAGTTACTATAATAATTCATCAGAATTTCTTCAATTTCCATGCTTAACATTTTCTGAAGCGTCTATGGATGGAATCCCAAAACCCTGACCCTTTGGGAGAACGTATTCTTATATTTAACAAATATTGGATATTGGTTAAGTTTTAATATAATTTTCTTTAATTACATAAAGGATATTAGTCGTGCATGAAAAAGGAATGAGGCGGTAGTTCAGTCGTAGAGCGTTCACCAATGCAGCGTGGGGTTTCTGGTTCGAAGCCAGCTTGCGCCAAGTGGCTTTATGGAGGACAAACACAATGTGTGTGATTTTTCTTAGGGTTATCCCGTCTCTTCCGACTTTCTTCAATCACTTCATTTATTCTTACCATCGTCATGCACTTTATCCTATCCGGCATAAGTATGGGACGTAAAATTCAAATATTTCGTTTTCATTTTTTTTAGCAAGTCTTCTCCTTTACGATTTACCACAATAATATTCAATAACATTAATGCAACTGTAATCAACTGATTCTTAATCTTAGTAACAAAATGCTGTTTTTTTTTTGTCAATAACATTATTTTTTATACAATAATTGTGAGAGTAATAGTTGACGTAATACTTATCATGATAATGTTATTCCGTTAGTTTTCTTTTTCGCTATGATATGGAAACGGTAATAACGTATATTTTAATGAAATTATATTACATTAAAAAGTTCTGTCTTTTAAATTATCATTATCATCCAATCTATTAAGTTAGCATTCAATAAGTTATTGCAACTGTACGATACATGTGCGCCGACTACGTGTGTGCTCCGGGGCTCTAGCACCCACACAAATAATCTTGTAGGTGCACCGCAGCCACAAGATTTTTAATTTGATAGAAATAAAATAAAATAAACATTTCTCACTTGATTGCCATTATCAAAAAATAATAAGCAATTAAAACATTGAGATGGAAGTTAAAATTTCTAACATCTAAAACATAATTCTTTGTTTCAAATGTGTTTGTGCAAAGGCAACCAAGCAGCACACTTACGGGTAGGGACATGCCGAAGAGATCTTGCGATCGAGATCGAGGTTTAAGTCGCGGTCGCGGTCGCACATACACATGAATTCAAATGGGTAAGCGCCAGGGGTGTAGTCAAGGGGGGACCCATCGGGGCCAGGCCCCCCAAATGATTTCCTGCGCCCCCAAATGACCAGCTTTTAAAACATCGAAGTAAAATTATCTCGCTTCATTCATTTAAAAGTAACAAAGTTTACTGACAGTTAATAGCTTACCGTAAAATAGTATGGAAAAATATTGTTTTACATACCGATCGAAAAACAGGATACTTTTTTGTGACAACAGATTACACAATTTACTGCGATTTATATTTGACAGTGTGAAGACAAACTTTTTAACAAGGTACTATAAATACAGCTATAAAACAAAGATACTAAACTGATTTGTAAGTACAGTATATTTTTATATGCTTTAACAAGTATTTTAAAAGACGTAGAGGATGGGAAATTTGGTGAGAAACAATGTTTTTATTCAGTTTGGATTTCATTCGCTCTCTCTTTTATTTCTACTCACAAGGGAACCTTCCGAAAATCATAGTTGCAGTGAAAGATGTGGCCTATGCCTATTGAAAGAGCTGTAACAGAGATGTTCATTCCCAAAAAATTAGCTGCCCATAGCAATAGGTTCAAGAAATATAAGGGGTGGAAGTTCAGGAAACAGCAAGGTTGGACAAGGGGTAAAAGTGCAAATTCCGCAAAAAAAAAAGGGGGGGATCACGGCAAAATACAATGCTGAGAAGTGATGTATAGAAAGAGACTTACCACAATAGGGAACAAATGAAGGCCACCAGTGGGGTTAACAGTGTTGCCAACTGCAATGAAAAGTACATGTTTTGCACTATATGAAGTGAGTGCAATATTCAGTGTCAACCTGTCATGTAAAACATAACATATGACGTTTATAATCAGTGGTACAATCTAACAAAACAAAATAGAAAAACAGAAGTACGAAAAATACGGAAAAGACGGAGTTGGCCATAATGCGTCACATTTGATCACGAGCTGTGCATATTAGAATGAACAAAACAAGAAAGCACCAACTATGCAGGAAACCGACGTACCTAGAGTCGAAAAGAAAAACGAGTTCCAAAGTTTGCATCACTGGCCATGAACATCCAGACAAGTCTAATACAGTTAGACCACTCGCTTCACAAAAAGAAAATTCCGGCAACAGGCATCACTCGGAATGCATCAATACTAGAGTGATTGAGGCAATGTCAAGTCGGGGAACATGAAATGGTTGGGTTGAGCCAACAACCGATAATAGAAGTAGTGAACATTATGTCATGGTTGGGTCGTATGTGGGAATATACAGGGTGTCCCACCAAACTTTGTGATCTGAAAGATTTGCAAAACGAACAAAAATGTGACGGATCCAGTTGTGCAGGAATGTACCAATGTCAGAGGGGTGATAAAATCTGTGAGAAACAAGTGCCCCCAGGATCCCCATCATAGGGCCCCAGGAGCCAACTTCAAACTTTCAAATGGCAACAGAGACCGAGTGGTACCTCTCTCGATAGATCATGGAATGTGCAACAACACCTATAGGAAAAATTTAATATATAAAGCATGTTTTTCAAAATGGCCGCCACAAATATATGTTGTGTCTTAACATGGCATCAAACATTGTGATCTCAAATTGCTGCGAAGCGAAAAGATATGTTTAAAATCCAATTGCGCAGGAATATACTCATGTCGAGGGCCAAGAAAACTTTGTAAGAAGCAAGTCCCCGCAGGACCCCCATCATAAGGCTCGAGGGGTCAACCGCAACATTTCAAATGGGAACAGGGAGCGGATGATATTTCTCTGGATAGATACAACACCGCCTAAAAGAAACATTTGGTATATGAAGCACGGGTTTCAAAATGGCCGCCAAAAATACACGTTGTTCTTGTCACCGAGCAGATATTTTTGGCGACCATTTTGAAATCCCATATAGTAAATATTTCTGATATGTGTTGTTGCATATTCCAAGATTTATCGAAAGAAATATAACTCGACCGATGGTGCTATTTGAAATTTTGAAGTTGGTCCCTGGGACCCTATGATGGGGACTTGGGGGCACTTGCGTCTCACAGAAGTTTGTCGCCCGCTGACATGGGTACATTTCTTCACAACTGGATGTGTCACATTTTTTTCGCTTTGAAACTATTTCAGTCACAGAGTTAGGTGGGACACTCTGGATATATCATATAGGCGGTGAGAGTACATAAGACAGCAACACACAGCAGAACAAGCCTTTGATTATGTTTGCTTTCTACAGGTGTGGTTATGTGATAGAAAGACCACCAAAGGTTCCGACACCTCCAGAGTACTGTTTCGAGACATTCACAGGCGATCATTGTTCCATGTGTGACGGATTGCAGTATTCCGCTGTGGTCATTGCAAATGTATCTTCTGTTTGGACCATTGTCTCATTAAACAATTGCACGTACAGTGTGGACGAGCATGTACAAATGATGCGAAGGCTAATGCCTGTAGCCGGAATATTCTTTTTGTGAAGCGAGTGGCCTAACTATATTAGAATTGTTCGGATTTTCATGGCCAGTGCTGCCAACTTTGGAACTCGTTTCTCTTTTCGACTCTAGGTACGTCGGTTTCCTGCATAGTTGGTGCTTTCTTGTTTTGTTCATTCTAATATGTACAGCTCGTGATCAAATGTGGCGCATTATGGCCAACTTCGTCCTTTCCGTATTCTTCGTACTTCTGTTTTTCTATTCTTTTTTGTTAGACTGTACCACTGATCATACACGCCATATCTTATGTTTTACATGACAGGTTGACACTGAATATTGCACTCACTTCATATAGTGCTCTTTGCAAAACATGTACTTTTCATTGCAGTTGGCAACACTGTTAACCCCACTGGTGGCCTTCATTTGTTCCCTATTGTGGTAAGTCTCTTTCTATACATCACTTGTCAGCATTGTATTTTGCCGTGCCCCCCCTTTTTTTGCGGAATTTGCACTTTTCCCCCTTGTCTAACCTTGCTGTTTCCCGAACTTCCACCCCTTATATTTCTTGAACCTATTGCTATGGGCAGCTAATTTTTTGGGAATGAACATCTCTGTTACAGCTCTTTCAATTGGCATAGGCCACATCTTTCACTGCAACTATCATTTTCGGAAGGTTCCCTTGTCAGTATAGACCTAATAAAATAATTCTGTTTTTTCTTTTTTAGTCACGAATAATAAATAAATATTTTTGTCAGGAAACCGTAAAGAAATTAAGTGAAATTTCAAAGAAAATCAATGATGTGTAGATAGGTTCTGTATACAAGGTCTTAAATTTAAATACAAAGGTAACCAAGAAAAGTTTTATTGCTTTTTCACCCACCACCTTCGAACATCGATATGTCCTTCGAAGATCGAAAATAGTCCCCATCAGCATCGACGACCTTCTCCAAACATTCTAAAAGGCCATGGATTCCATCGCGGTAGAGTGGGCCGCGGTGGCTCAGTGGTAGAGCGTTCACCTCTGGTGCTTGGGGTCCCGGGTTCGATCCCAGCCCCCGCCAAGTGAACTTTGTGGTGGACAAACACCGTGTGCGTGGGTTTTCTCGGGGTTCTCCCGTTTCCTCCCACTTTCTTCATTCCACCATTTCATTCATCACTCATCATCACCGTCTCCTTTAGCCTAACCGGCATAACCGTGGGACGTAAAACTCAAAGATTTCATTTCATTTTTTTCCATCGCGGTAAAACATGGCGGGCCGTGAAACGAAAAAGTATCAGGTGCATTTTGCACTTTTACTAGGGATTTGAACTGGCGTCCTCTAAGGTGATTATCCAAAGAATGGAACAGGTGATAATCGGACGGTGCAATACCCGTGAAATATAGTGGTTGCAATATTGTTTCCCATCCAAGGCGTGGAACGGTGTCCTGAGCCATTCTACCTACGTGGGACTGAGCGTTGTCCCGTAAACGAGGACCCGTTTGCAATTCAGAAGTGATGATTCCAGAGTTTTTAGTTTTTCTTGAACACAGCTCAACTGCTGACACTACACAGTTGCATTGATGCTCTGACAAGCTGGTAGTAGTTCCCGATGCACGATGAGCCAAACACACGGAAGGACCTTCTTCTGGTGCAGTGCTGGTTTCGGCTGTTTTGAAATCGGTTCATGGGATGCTAACCAATGATGACGGCGCCGTGGAGCTTCGTATAGGACCCACTTTTTATCACAATTCAACACCCTGTCCAGAAATTGCTCCGAAACAGTAAATAAACACAGGCGATTGTCGCGTTGCCTTCTGGTCCGGAGTCAAAACATGTGGGACCTTCAACCCAACTTGTAGTGCTTCCCAAGTTGATGGATGTGCTGCCGAATGGTTTCTCCACTCACACTGAATTGTAGCCTCAGTTCCTCTTGGTACATGTGTTGGTCTTTCGGCACGTGGTGTTTTTGGTTGTTTCATCATCGTCCTTAAACTTGTTAAACCATCGCTGCACAATCCGCGTCGTCACGACACCCTCACCAAAGGCCTGGCATATCTTATGTCCCGCTGGAGCGGCGTTTGACCTCCATTTGAACTCGTTCAGCATAGATGCCTTTATGACGCTCTGTGGATGTCCCATGTTCCCTCTGTCTTTACGCAAGTTCACGGTGTGTCTGAATTGCCACAACCAGGTAGTATGTTGGATATACCGACACCAACAACTGAACTTTGTGGTGGACAAACACCGTGTGCGTGGGTTTTCTCGGGGTTCTCCCGTTTCCTCCCACTTTCTTCATTCCACCATTTCATTCAGTACTCATCATCACCGTCTCCTTTAGCCTAACCGGCATAACCGTGGGACGTAAAACTCAAAGATTTCATTTCATTTTTATCAGCAACTGACCTTCGCCTTATTTCCACTCTCATTCAAGTTACGGTGTGAGGGCCAATTTAACACAGACCTCCACGAAAGTGACAGAACTTTCTTAGTTACCTTTATAGTTACGCACAAAAGTGGGTCCCGTTTGGTCCCGGGCAGTAGTTCTTGATTAACCATAATAAAAACTACCTTGAATGTAATTTATGGATAATAATAATAATAATAATAATAATAATAATAATAATAATAATAATAATAATAATAATAATAATAATAAGAGGAAGAAGAAGAAGAAGAAGCTAAAATAGTGTTTTTAGGTTTCCAGAAGGAAACCAAAATTTTTCCTTTTTTCAGGCCTCAAAAACACTAGCAGCAATACTTTTTTTCTTTGTACATTGTAGCTGCCCCGCCTCAAAAAAAAAAACGGGCCCCCCCTACATAAGCCTGCTGGCTACAGCCCTGGTAAGCGCATGCCGAAGATGTACGCTACATGGCGACCTAGAGGTCGACCGCGAGGGTGAATTAGTGGGTCGCAATGATAAACAACTGAGTTTGACATCGATATTCAGCGGAAGCATCACTGTGGCTCGTCTTTTCATTAGTTCTCCCTGAAGCGCTGCACGGAATAAAGTCTTCATTTGTTTAGAAGTTCGTCTGCAGCGGATTGTCTGTGTCTCTGCTCAAGAGGTTTTGCTGCACTATTATATTTGATTATGAAAGACATATTAATAGAACTAATGAGGTATGTTCCAGCAATATGGAATAAGAAATACAAACATCATAATAGGCACGTTTTAAATAGGGAATGGAAGAAAATAGCAACTGAAATGTGAATGTCAGACAAGTTATTTATTTGAGAATTATACTGTAGCTTATTATTATATAAGGCAGTGGCGGTCACAGGGAGAGGGTTTTCGGACTGAAGTCCATAAATTGTAGAATTTTTAAAGAAAAAAGAAGCTACTGTTAATCATATCTATGCTTAAAAACTCCACGCCGCCCCCATTTCGAGTATTAAACGTATATAGTGCCTTATATAATAATAAGCTACAGTATAATTCTCAAATAAATAACTTATCTGACATTCCCATTTCAGTTGCTAAGAAGCTATTGTAAATAATATCTATGCTTAAAAACTGCTCGCCCTCCCCCAATTCCGAGATGAATAAACAGGGTTTCTTCTAAATTCGTTATTGACGTAAGGTAAAGAAATACCTGTAAAGACAGGCACGTATCCATAGAGAAGGAACGTCGAATAATGGAATTGTAGTGCCGAAACTTCATTTGCTGCAGTTAATACCCCCTCCACCTCGAGAAATGAAGACATACATGATTTATTTATGTATTTATTACTTTATTAAATTTTACTGGAAAACGATTTCTCGCCTGAGCGCTGAAAGAGGGCATTTCTTCACAGAAAATTGAATAAAAGGTAAAAGTCTTTGATTTAGAATATTGATAGAGATGAACAAGAGGTGAGACTCAGATATTTTTGCGAAACAAGAGACGAGACTTTGGCATTTCTCATATCTCGTCTCGCGTCCATCCCTATTTATAAACTGTTTGGTACTTTCAATTTCAAACTGTAGTTTTGTAGTGATTTTTATGCACTGACCGAATAATTTACATGCGTCAAAGCAATATTTTCCCTTAAACTGAGAACTTAACATCGAGGGTGCGACCTAGGGTGGAGTGAAAAGATGCCAAAACAATTTTTTTTTTGAAATTCAATTTTGGATAGGGGGCAAAAGTTGCATCATATTATAGTACTTTACCATGAAAAATTTCAATTCTCTAAAATAATTTTTAACCGGGGCGCAATGGGTTTTAAGTTTGATAGATTATGTAAATAAGTGAAAAGAGGCTATTTAAAAAATCTAAATTCGAATTTGGATATGGGGAAAAAGTTGCATCATACCCATGGAAAATCTACCATGGAAAATTGAAATTTTCTAAAATATTTTTAGCCGGGGCTCAATAGGCTTTAAGTTTCATAGATTTTGTAAACAAATACATGCTTGTTGTGTATTTGTATATTATTAGACAGTTCTTTGCTTGAAGTGGACTGTAATTTGAGGGTGTTAAGATTCGTCGTCGCGACGAGATGCATTTCTAAAGCTACCGAAGTTGATATTCTATGTTACAGGCTACATCAACCCAGAACTCACCACTAAGAGGTGGCTGCCGTCGAGTTCAATCCTACCCACCCGCCAACATTATATTGAATGTTTCATAAGTTTCGTTCACGTCTTCCTGCAAAATACAGCGACTTAGTCTCAAAAGTAGGCATGTGTTTTTTTTATCAATTCTGCAACGAATAAAGAAATCGATCTCTCGTGCCCCACATACTGAAAGAAGTTTCACTAATTACTTTCATTAATCTTATCACTACTTACTTATGACATTTGAACTCAGGGATACCAACACGTGTATTTTCTGAAGTAAGAATTTCTTGTAATTTTTCATCTGTTACATGAGTCAGTATTGGCGGTTCTGTTATGGTACTTTCATTCCAATTTATCATTTCTGTTTAATTACTAGCCTCGAAGATTAATACTGGCACTTCGAAGGAACGAATTTCAGAAGGTTTACACTGCTTTCTGGATTGGAATATTTTATCAGCAGCAAGGATTCGTGTAGCTGCTATGTCGACACCAATCATAGCAATGAGAATGTTTTAAGGATTCGCATATAATGCATTTCTGGAAATTACTTTATTGACTGGAGTCTTGTATGGTTCTTGCAAACATCGCGAGAACAATTTATGGTCAAGAACAAATGTTTTGCTCCGTATTTGACAAGAGGTTTGAGTTGAGTTGATTTTGAGGTTAGCGTCCATTTCAGAAGCGAAGCTATGTGAGACGGGACCTACTGATTAACGTGGAATCCGAACCACGTGAGCTCAAGCCGGGAATCGAATCTGAGTCTCTCACGCTAAATATGCGTAGGTTCTCCTCTAACTTCAGCGTATTCTTTATTGCCTTCCTATCTTGTTTCCGAAGATGACAAGCAGTCTGAAGATTAGATAATGTAACTAGTAAAGTATAATACTATTTGGTTGAAAGCTTTACCGTAATATCGCCTTTTGGCTTTCCTTCCTTCTCTTTTCGTGAATTTCTTTGTCCAAGTAATATCAATAATACCGAATATCATTTTGTTCTCACCAGCCAGCGAACAACTAGGCTAGTTGTCGGCCAGTGCAAGAACTCGCTTAAGCGTCCCCCTCCCCGACCAACCAAACCAAAACGCTCTCCAACTATACCTGATATTGGCATCAGACAGTAATTCTCCTATTACATTCTTTCTTCAAGCGGTAAGGCTTGATTACAAAATTGTAGTACATACTATAATTTTTAGTACAAGATAAAACATTAAACTAGTTTGTAACTGATTGACAAATATTCTGAGAGTAGCATGCTTGACACATCCTTACAGTCTTAATGAAATAACTGCAAATCGCAATGTTTTTCAAATTACATCGGAATGTGCATGTGTGTAGAATGAATCAACAGTCTTTTTCTTTTGAATAGAATATTTAATTATGACAAACAATCAATCTGTTGTCTCGAGTATACTCGGACATTTTACAAATTTCCTAAATCGATGTAAGTTAAATGAGAACACAAAAAAGCTGGAACTAAAATTTAAACTTGGGGGCTCTTTTGGAAGCAGAAGTTTTTACAATGTCCTCAAAAGATAGCTTTGAACTAACTTATGCTCTATGGATATGATCCTAAGGTTGGTGAGTCATTCTTGTCCTCTTAAGTTTCTGAGGTATTTTTTATGATCTTTAGTTTGCTAAAAACTCCTTTCCTCGCCTTATAGTGAAAATAAATATTTGCCCAGTTTTGCGCCCCCCAATTCGGCGCCCGGGACATAAGACCCGTTTCCCCCTTTAGTTACGTCACTGTCACCACCAACCAAACAACTATACTATTAACAATACTGCCAAAAGTTCATTGTAGGATATCAGAAGACATAAAATAGCAAAATGCTTGTTTATGACAAACTCGCAAAATGCTTATATTTGATCACTTTTCGTCTTATTATTTCCAAGTTTCAGGTTCATTGCGCCCCGGCTAAAATTAATTTTAGATAATTAAAAATGCATGTGGTTATCTATTGACAAAGGATGCATATTTTGCCCTCTATCCACAATACAAATTACAGTCTACTTTCAGCGAAGATTTGCTAAATAGTTACATAGTAAACGAAAATCCATTTGCAAAATCTCAAATTTAAAGCCACTTGCGCCCCGGCTAAAAATTATTTTAGAGACTTGAAATTTTCTATGGTAAAGTACTATGATATGATGCAACTTTTGCCCCCTATCAAAATTCGAATTTCGAAAAATAATTTTTTCGCTCCACCCTAGTGCGACCTCCTCGCTATGTGCGCCCTTCATCCATTGCGACCTAAACATCGAGGTAGCGACCGCGACTTAAATCTCGATCTCGATCGCAAGGTATCTTCGGCATGCATTTACTGTAAGTCAGTTATTTTGTAGTTTATGTTCAGAACAAAACCATTATACAGTTATTTCTGCAATACCATTAAAATTATTTGTTTTTATGAAGATTTTTTCTCTTTAATATGTATGAATGTGGTGTTTTCTTTTAGTAACGTGTTGATAATATCATTGCCTCTTGCGATCATTGTGCATCATATAAGTTGTTTTAAAGTATACACTTAATGGTACGATTACATATGTTGAGGATATTCATTACAGTAACTTATCCTTAACCTTGGACCCGGGTTTGAACCCGTTTCTCTTGCGTTTAAATCAGATGTGTTAAGGCAGACCCAACTTATCCTTATAGTACCGGTATATTTTATTTTATCACACCACAGCCCTTTATGACAGTGTTCAGAAAATCTTTTAACTAAAAGGAAGTGAATGAAAAAATATCGAGACTCCCCTGAAAACACATAACAAGTCCTGCCATTGATATGCACCCACATAAGTTTTGGAAAGTCGGCACCGTTGGTACGATAACCTCAACAACGAAATGCTTTCTTCGCCTGCTAATAGCGTTATTTTTAATAAGTACCGTAAATGTGAGAGTAACATTTGAAGTGATACCTATGACAATAACGTTACTAAATTGGTTTCGTTTTTCGTTAGGATACAAGAAGTGTAACAAATAACAAATATATTTCATGCAATTAAATACAATGATATTAAGTTAAACAGTCATATCTTTAACATTATAATTTTGTTGCAACTTATTACGTTATCATACTTTAACGTTATTTCAGCATAACTCAACGTTAGTAACGAAATGCTCTCTTCGCCTGCCAATAACGTTAGTTGTAATAAGTACCGTGATTGTGAGAGTAACATTTGAAATGATACCCATAGCAATAACGTTACTGAATTGGTTTCGGTATTTGTTAGGATATATGGACGGTAACAAATAACGAATACATTTACTGCAATTAAATGCAATGATATTAAGTTAAACAGTTATGTCTTTAACGTTATAATTTTGATGAGACCTATTACTGTACCATATATTAACTTTATTACAGTAGTAACCCAACCTTAATAACGAAATGCTCTCTTCGCTTGGCAATAACGTTATTTTTAATAAGTAACGTAATTGTGTCGGTAACAGCTAAAACGGTATTTAACGCAGTAACGTTATTAATTTAGTCTCAGTTTTCGTTATCATATAGGTATGGTAACAAATAACGAATTAAAAATAACGCACATTATGTTAAGTTAGCAAGCCCTGATATTGAGACGGTGTTTCCACATTTAGTAATAGGTCATTAACTGCTACATATCCTGAAGGTACTGACCATTGACGTCAAAGGTCAAATATTTAAACCCGAATAACTCTTAAGCTGAGCAAGGCATTGAGCTATTTATTGTTTCATCAACTACTAGATGTCCCAAGAGAATTTAAAATCGAGTTAAAATGTCAAATATTTAAACCAGAATAACTTGTAATCAGAGCAACGCATGAGGTGGTTGTTTTTCCACATTTAGAAACACGTCATCTTGTACAACTTATTTCGAAAGTGCTGACAGAGAGTTCAAAGGTCAAATATGTATATGCGAATAACTCGTAAACTGAGCAACGGACAAATTTGTGTGACCTATTCGTTTTCGTACCAAGCAGAGAAAAGTGGAGAAGGAAAAAATTGAGTTACTTATTTAGTTTTGTATCAGCGAAAGAAAAAAGAAGGACTTTTCTAACTAGCTCAGTATTTCTGTACCTTTTTGTGCTATTCAAATAAACGAAGAAATAAATTTGGTTGTGGCATTTAACTTTGTACGAACCATAAAGGTCAAACATGTGCCCTTTTACTATACCGTGTTTCTCAGAACTTCCGTACGTTTTTGTGCTATTGAAATAAACAAAGGAATCAGTTTGTACTAACCTAAAAGAGGCAAAGAATGACCATTTTAACTACTTGAGTATTTTATACAATTTTGTACTAATTAAATAAAGAAATTAATAAATTTGTACTAGCCTGAAAAGGAGAAAAACTATTTTAAATACCTCAGAATTTGTGTACCTCTTTTACTACTTCAATAAACGAAAGGTATTCTACTTTTTTATATCACCCAGAAAAATACACGAAGATGGATCATTTTAACTAGCTGAGTATTTTACACCTTTTGTACTATTTAAACAAACGAAGGAATGAATTTGAGTAGGTTTTTAATTTTGTAACAACCTGAAGAAACAGAAGAAAGACATTTTACCTAGCTGAGTAGTTTATACTATTTTGTACTATTTAATTAAACAACGAAATAAATTTGCACTAACCAGAAAAATCGAAAACGGACCTAGCTCAGAATTTCTTTACTTTTGTATTTATCATATAAACTAAAGAAAAAAATGAGTGGAGTATTTACATTTGAACCAATCAGAAAAAAATAACAAAGAAGGTCCATGTTAAATAGCTGAGTATTTTGTGACATTTTGTACTATTTAAATAAACAAAGGAATAAATTTGTACTATCCAGAAATAATGAAAAAAGACCGTTTTCAACTAACTCTGAATTTATGTGCCTTTTGTCCTACTCAACTAAACGAAAGAAAACGTTTAGGTGTCTTACTTTTTATACCAACAAGAAATGACATTTTACCTAACTCAGAATTTCTGTACCTTGTTGTAGCATTCAAATAAACGAAGAAATAAATTTGGATGGAATATTTAGAACCAGAAAAATGTGAAGAATGAATAAAATTTTGGTCGAACTATCTCTTTTTTTAATCAACTGGAAAAAATGAAGAGCCATTATGCCTTTTGTACTATACAAATAAACGGAGGAATAAACTTGAGTGACCTATTCAATTTTGTAACAAACAGAAAGGTCCAGAACGTACATTTTAGCTAACTCAGCATTTTATACAATTTTGTACGATATAAGTAAATTGAGAATAATTTGGGTGGTCTATTTACTTTTATACCAACCAGAAAAAAGAGAAGAAGAACCATTTTAACTAACTCAGAATTTTATATAATTTTGTACTACACATATAAAAAAGTGAATAAATTTGAATGGGGTATTCAGTTTTCCATCAAGCTGAAAAACCAAAGAAATACAATTTTAACTAACTGAGAATTTTATAAGTTTTGTACCATTTAAACAAATGAAGGGACAAATTTGAGTGACCTATTGTTTTGTGTCAACCAGAAAAATGACCATTTTAACTAACTATCCATTTTATACTTTTAAGGGGGATTCAAATAAACGAAGGAATTAATTCGAGTGGCCTATTTAATTGTGGGGTTGGATTTTGTACTATTTTGTATATTTTTGTGACACCCAGAGAAAGGGCCACATTAAAGTTTTGCAGACATTTTATGTGAAGCGAATTTGTAATTGAGTGTTTTATAGTATTTTGTGTACAAGGAGAGCAATACTATTATGTGTGTGCAATTTTTGCATAACATTCAAAATAAATGAAAAATCCATTAAATTATGGTACTACATTTTTCTATTGGAATCTTTTATACCAACAGAAAAATATATTCCGTTCAAATAAGCAACATGTTGTGATTCGTTTTGTGTGTCAAATCGGTACACTCATAGACCGAAATTGGAAACAAGTAGCATTGCAAAATAAATTTTAATTACCTGTCCCGTCATGTATACGAAATGCACAATATAAGAAGCTTTTGCCTAATGAACGTACACTAAAAGTAATGTAAATAGCCGTTTGACTTCCAAACTGGTGAGGTGCACTATGTTATATTTAAAAAATGCGCTCAATAGACTGTACTTTAGGACCCTCCCTATAACAACAATACAAATGTTAGGTAACGCTTTCGTAACGTTCGTTTTCTATATAAATTTAAAGTACATTAAGATTGTGAAGCTTAAATATCTGGAGCAACACAAAGAATAATAGTTTTAGAGTTAAATATTTCAACACCTTTTATACATGATGGGCAACATGAAACTTCGAAAACTTTTCTCTTCCTTGATGAGCTGATTTTAATTTTGATATGATCTTTTCTTCGTCTTGTTTTTCTTCTGCACTTTCCTCTATCAGAACGGTGATCCAGAATGGCAAAGCAATGTGTTTATTGTGTTTTCTATAGTACGTCTTCGTCCCTTAGTAACGCTAATTGCTCTTGAGTCTGTCCTACAGAATAAAATTAAAATTGAATGTATGACGTTACTCTCTTCTACTTGAATATTTTTTTCGTCTTTAGCCGATAGCAGCTCATGTAGGTTGCATCTTACATTCAAATATTTAGTTAGTGGCCGAGAACTTTTGGACTTCAGAGTCCCAGCTAGTATTTTGTCAACCTACAACTATACGTAAGACTTAACTCGCTAAACGCACGTCCATTAACTATACGACTATGAGCCTTACTTAGTGACGGGGAGGGAATTAAAATTTATTTAGCAATTAAACTTGCTTAGTGTTTTGGTCTATGACTACAGTTTAAGTCTTCTTCGCTGCGCAGAGAGAAGGCACAGCTTAGAAAACTACAATTATTGGACAACATCAGAACAGAAAAATCCTATGTGAAGACAAAGAGATAAGTGGAAGACGGTAGTGCATGGAAGCTTCTCAGTTGCGGCAAGTGACCTGCCAATAAAGCACTGAAGCAGGTAGTCGTATATGCTCCCGGTACCACCACTACTAGTAGTACTACTACTACTACTATTAATAATAGTAAAGTTAATAGTAAAAATAATAATAATAATCGTATTATTGTTGTTTGTATTCTTGTATACAGTGTGAACAGTCAGCAAAAATGTCTCAACTGCATTATACATAGAATAACAAACCTCGAAAGCTTTTCCCACTATTCCGAGATTTTTCTGTACCGCAGATCGTTGTAGGTAACAATTTTGGAAAGAGCCATGCTGTCCTTCTTGTGTTACTGGCGGTCGAACAAACCACCTCGCTCATGGTGTATTCTGCCGCATACATTGATCGCAGGCGTTGCATTTGGGAATCCCCATTTGTACGTTGCAATTGATCATTCAGAACGTACTCTAAACATAACCATGTTATTTTTTCGTTTGTATGTATTGTTCATTTTCACGTCTCGTACTGCATCTCATATGGTGAATAACTTTCCCCGTATCGGTAGTTCCTTTGTGCAGTTCGCTCCGCTCCTTTCTGTTTGCGTCATCATGTTGGTTGGATATGATTTCCATTACATTTTTTGACACGACGTAAAAATCTTTATTTTTTCTGCAGATATTGCGCTTAGGAGAAGGTGCTGAAACGTAGCGCGGCTCCTGTTCAAAAACGCTGCGATTTGGACCGATTTCTGAGACTTTTTCCTTGTTTTAACAGTAGAATCACCTCCCGAAGTTATTGAGTCTTTTACTCTCCCACCTTGTGTTGGGTTGTGGGAGTGGGGTGTATCTTAAATCCACGTTTGCGTTCTTTGGCTCAAACAAGGTAAATCTTTAAAGCATTGATGAAAGTGAAAGTAAATTTTAAGGGTATGATACCGGAAATCAAACTAAGGGCCACACTGCCGTAGTGCTCGTAGTTAGAATATTGCAAAGATCGGCAAAGAAAGAATTTCTCATCTAAAAATTGGCATTTTGGATTAGAGGTAAAGGTTTCACCTCTACTGCAGGGTTTCTTCTTTTTATTCGCAGCCACACGAGTTTTTTTCTTTTTTGTGAAGGAAAATGTCTTATTCGTTCTGGCAATATTTGTTTAAAGATTCTCTAGTGAATAGAGTGTCTCCTATATCTTTAAACTTATTTTTTCTATATGAATAAATCAAAAGAAAGTCATATAATCTTATAATAAAGTACTTAGATAATTGGAAAATTAGAGACTACGATACCCACTTTCCTTCACTCGAGTCAATAATTATGTACAAGTCTGTAACTTTAATTCCTTTCTGGTTTCGATTATGTTTCTCGATGTGTAATAGCCACTACTTATAACATTAAATAGTAATATCTATGACGAATATGGTACAATATACTGTAATTAATTTGAAATGTACTTATTAATACTTGAATATCTTGTGGTATTCAAGATACTTAAAATATTATGCTACCTAGGTAGTATCTGTATTTGCATGATGCGCAACTACGTCGATTTATAGGCACTAATTTCAAAGATTCCAGGATACATCTGTACGGAACGTGTAACCTGTAAGTAGTATAATTCAATATATAGATACGCAGAAGTGGAGGTTTATTAAAACAATATATCGATCACATGCTTTCTAAAATTGATATATTGTTTTGCTGAAAGCACAGTGAGGTGATAATTTGTTTACTCATTTCTTATCAAAGAACACAAAGAAGAAACATGTAGGAGTAGCATATAGAAGGGTAGTAGGAATCATGACGTTCAAATATATAATCATGGTAGACGAACAATAACACCAAAAATGTATTCGATATTTGACAACCATATTATGCACGGATCCATGACTACACACACATTTAAGAAATTTGTTCGGCACTGCATTTCCTTTGTTCAACTTGTTACTAAAAATTATAGAGGAGTGCTTCTTACATTGGCAAATCAGAAAAAAAAAAACGTTTTCACAAGCTAACTAAGTGTACTTATTTTTATCAAATTCTCGTTTTTAATGTTTAAAATCGATATATATTCTAGGATGAAGGATCAATCATGCGAATTCATAATCATCGTCGTCCGTATGCAAGATATGGTGGGACACAACATACAAAACTAATTTATCTCTCTATGTCTATACTTGATTAATATTGCGAATATCATTCTACGATATATAGTCTTCAGTTGCAGTAAGTGTGAATAAGCGTATATGATAAGTGAAACACCTGTGGTCTATGGAAGAGGTAATGGCAACAAAATTTGCGGCATATAAATAATGAGAATTATATAGTTATGAAATTTCTCACTACAAATTACATAAGAGAGACATCCATTCATGGTATTCCTGAAATAGTGAAGGCGGGACGATCCGTTTGGGAAAGGTTAGTATACCTGCGTTTACGTTAAAGGTCACTATTTTGTATATTACTATTTTTACAAGGTCACTATTTTGTATATTATATAAAGGCCTGTTACGTAAAGTTACTTTTATGGGTAAAACAGTAATCAAATATATGAAAAATAAGAAGAGGCTATGCTTCATATTGAAACAGTGATTAATTTCAAGATATTGTAGGGTATTTACTTACTGGATGTTTTTGGTCAACTAACGAAAGTCTCAATTGAATTACCTAATTCTTTTGCAGTGCTCTCCACGATTTATTTCAAAATCTATTCGCTAACTTTAGTACTGTAAAACATCAGAACATCAAAATGTAAAGAGGATCGTATATAGATATGATATTAAGTAGAATAGTAACTGGTTTCATGCACATTCTGTTCGGCAAAGAAAGTTGTATTTCATGATGATACTGCTGAAACAAACTCAAATTTTTGCAAGAAGTATAAGATTTCGAGAAAGGGATATTACTTGAAAGTTAATTAATTTCACTTTAAAATTAACCAAGTTATCTACGAATAGTGCTAATCTTGTTTCAAATAACTGTGAGGTTTACAAGAAAAGATTGTGGGGAATTACACTTCAGAGTAATACTATTTATAGCCAATTCAATTTGTGGATATGGTTGAAAATTGTGACCACAACATCAATTTTGGTTTCTGACACCTGCGAGCTACATGGTAGTAATGCATACGCACTCAATTGCGTAATGAACAGCGTAGTTTCATTGTTTATGAGTTTGCTACGAACATACTTACGTATTATTAATTTAGTAAAAATTTGATAATAGAACAACACAAAACACAACACTCGTGAAATCGGTATTGTTCGTATTTCATTGTCGAAGTTTGTTTCGTGCAGTAAGTAACGGTAGCATTATATATTCGTAACATACTTTTAATTAAACATTTCAAGTAGGGTAATACAAATAATTTATATTTTGGTTTCGAGAACAGATACAAAATGCTGGAATGGATTTTATTTCCCCTCTTTAAATTCACTTAAACTACGTAACCCTAAATATTTTGAAGTTCTGGATCCTGAACCATAAATAATATAAGTTTGTGTATCGCTAACATATTTGTTACTGTGCCGAGACTGATAAACCTCCGAACTATTTTTTTCGAAGTTATAATTTTATCTTGTTGGTGTTACAAGCAGAATAACAAAAAAATAATGAACTGTAAATTAATGTTACTCTGATGTTGAAAACTTAGTAACTAAGAGTAACATTAACAAATATGACAACAAGTTTTCCATATTGAAAAGAAATATGAAATTATGTTATCTTAATTCCGAGATAGGAAGTTTTAACTCTACGTTTGGTGCGAAAATGAACATTAGATTTTAATTTTCATTTATAACATAATATTGTAGTATATGAGATTTAGGTATTGCAATGTAATTTTCATCATGTTTTCTCATATAGAAGATTAAACAATTGGGGATTCAATGTGAAACACCGAATAAGAAAATGTTTGTATATATTAAATAAACGGTCAACTAAAGCTTGTAACAGAACTGCCAAATAAAAAAATAAATGAAAGAATAACTTTAAGAATGAACCAAAAAAAAATATAGTGCAATTATAAAATGAACTAAAGTAAAATACTGAACAATACAATACTTGTAAAAGAGTTACAAATCAAGTAAGATGTCAGGAACAAACCTTTCCAAAATGCAATCTAATCCACGAGAACAAAATAATTAAAACAATATAATACTTATGTTAAAAGAAAAAGACTAGAGCTATTCTACCTGAATAACGTTGGACTAGAATTGGCTAATATTGTTCAACAAATAGCCAAGTTCTCTGAAATCTAATTCTTATTCTAAACAAGACCATGGCAAGTATTAAGTATCGTGAAGAAAATAAGGAAGAAAATAAGTTTAAATACAGAATATTCAAACTCATATTAGCTTAGAGATAAAACTATAAATAATAGATATCTTGAAATTGTGCAAATGCAATTACGCTTAACCAATTACCCAAAGTATGGTATCTTTAATCAGTTGATTCATTACATTGCGCAAGCAGATTTTATAGAAATATAAATATATTTCAGTCAGAAAAGCTACATTGATAATTTGCGATTCATTGCAAAAAAAATAACAATATTATGTTATTGAATTTATAATAGCAGCAAGATATAAAATGAGGGTAAATATACTTGAGTATTAACTTACATAACATGTTATATAAGCATTGCAAAGAAGTTTGTTTTTTTCCTGAGAATGAAATGCGACACAGATTTTCAAACATTGAATGCTTTATGTTTTAAAATTTTGTTTCAACCATTACATTAAAAAAAAAAACACATATATTCAAATAACTTAAAAATTTTTAACATTATGATATTTCAGAACATTTTGGTTAATTTGCGTAACGGCATGTGTGTCAGCAACCGTGATCATTATTGTGCTATCATGGAGAAAGTATCAAGATAGCCCAACTGTCATTACAATTGACAGAAATCGACAAGATTGGGAATTTAGATACCCGTCTCTTATACTTTGTAACAACCCAGTAACAAGCAGTAGGAAAGCCAAGAAGCTTGTAAAAACGTGAGTAAGAATGTTATAAATATATTGTCTTAATATATTTACCTATTTTAAATAAGAAGTAAAAGAAAAGAAAGAGATATTTCATTTTCTAACAATCTTTAACACATGCTGCCTTGTGCAGAATCGTTTTGATGTATGATTAACGTCATTCTAAAGGCCTGACTAAACAGGAAACACATGTTAATTGAACTCTTTAGTATGATACTAATCACGTGTCGAAATGACTCTGCATAAGGCCCATGGTATTTACAAAGTGTAAGTAAGTGTGGTTTTCAATGTGTCAAACTAACTTTAAAGAACATACTTTTTAATGTTTTCCTGCTGAGAGTGTGGTTTTGAGTGTCATATTGCCAGATAATTTGGCCGGTGCAAATCCATATTTCCATAATGTATAATTAGTAAACAAATATCAACAGAAAGTGATAAATTCTATATGTGTTAGATATGTGTAACTATGCAAAGGTTTGTTAAGATGTGATCACAGTCGCTAATACCTTAGATATTACTTAGTGTTGTGAAAGTTTTATGAAATTGACTTAGATCCTAACTTTGATATTAAATAACTCGACAGACAAATGCTAACTAAACTAATTCCGTTGCTTATGAAACCCAGGAGTGCATTGAAGCATTCACAAATCCTCCTCATTGACATTGGTCCTTAGCCAACTAAACAAAATTTCAAAATCATATTCCTATTTCTGCGAAGTTAATCTTTTACTGTCTCCATCTTCTTCCACCCTTCCTAATGTACAGCCAGCGACAGTAGAAAATGGAGGTTGGATACATAAGAAATGATAGCTTTTTCCAGTATCAGAATAGTTTCACTCGATGTCTGATAGTTGGCCAACCAACATGACAGCAAATACGTGCCCGAAAACATAACATGCCAGGATATTCCTCCACTCGGAGGAAAAAGTATTACTATCTGAGAGCATCATTTAGAGAAACAACCACGAGATAAATCTGCAGAAATTCCATTCACATTAAGTTCAAAGAGATAGGAATTAATGCAAAGAAAACGAAAAGAATAATACGCTTCATGCAAAAACCGAAAAAGTACGGATAGCTAAACAAAATGAGAAAAGAAGGAAAGAGCAAAAGATATGGGAAAATTTTAACACTTAAGGATAAACAGTTTCCGTCTTTCCCGCTGCCCCCATCTTGGGTTTTCTTCGTTCATAGGATAAATCTCTTTCAGTATCAAACGCGAACATCATTTAGTGTTGAATTCCTTGAAAAAAAATTAACTCAGTTTAGGCCGAGACTCGAACCCCAGACCCTTAGAATGACAGTCTCACGCGGTACCCATTTACGTACACAGGCTCTATCTACTACGTTTATAAATCTGCTATTATCCGCGCTGTTATCAAACGTGTTAAATGACCCATTGTCGGTGAGCCACCCAAGTTCCATTTGAAGTTTAAATTTTATTTACCTCACTTAGCCATCTATGTAGCAGTCCCCTTGCTTTCATAAAAAGCATTTGTTCTGTAGATTAAAATCAAGAATGAATTAATCTGTACTCTTGTGAGCTTACTGGTGCACCAACATATCTATCTATCTATCTATCTATCTATCTATCTATCTATATGTATATATATCTATATATATATATATATATATATATATATATATATATATATATATATATATATATATATACAGGGTGGGCCATTTTAATCAATCCACGGAAATATCTGAAAAATGATAAAACATAGAAGAAATGTTTGAAGTACACGTTATATATTGCTAAGGGGGAAAACCAATTCCGTCAAAAGTACCCCTCTCCGCCGCCCGTAAATGGGGGTAACGGAGGGTAACTCTGAAATGTCAAATGGGAACATGAGTCGAGTAATACCTCGTTCGAAAGGTCTTGGAAAACTAAGTAACGCTGTACTAAAAGATGTTTCATATGGAGCACCAGTTTCAAAATGGCCGCCATGATATAGTTCGGAAACTCCAGTGCCCGCAGTATGAAAACCATGGAAGGTAAATGAAAAATTGAAATGAAATCTTTGAGTTTTACGTCCCACGGTTATGCCGGTTAGGCTAAAGGAGACGGTGATTATGAGAAATGAATGAAATGGTGGAATGAAGAAAGTGGGAGGAAACGGGAGAACCCCGAGAAAATCCACGCACACGGTGTTTGTCCACCACTAAGTTCACTTCACACTAAGCTGAGATCGAACTAAGGACGCCATGCATAGGTGAACGCTCTACCACTGAGCCACCGCGGCCCGACCAAGGATAGATGCAGTTACGAAGAAGAGACCTTATCAAATTATAAAACAGCTTTCCCAGGGGAGAGAAAAGTTTTAAAATTTCCTTCTTGCGCTTCAACCTATGATTGAAGTAAGGAATATTATTATTATTATTATTATTATTATTATTATTATTATTATTATTATTATTATTATTATTATTTTGTCGAGAATGTACTTCTGGGTTTCCTCCTAAAAAAATACACACACTATTTAAAACTATAGTTATCCTACTTTTTACAAATTTGTCTAATTCAATATTGGTTTAAATAGTAGTAGTTTTCAAGCTACATATATGAGTTCTTTAACTAACTGAATAGTGCACGCCCCTTCTGGCTCACTCGCCACTATTTAACATTAAATTTCAGATGCCTCGATATATTTGCGTAAGTTTATTATTTTTAAAATAAACATTACGTAAAAGGTGTATTCAAATTGATATCAAGTTTTTCTGACATTTGTATATTACGCATACCTTTCTTCATTTGCATTACTCATATTACCCCAGAGAACGAACAAAGTTTAGAGTTCTCGTTTGCACTTCTCTTACAATAATAAGCAAATATACGAGGAACAAATTTACCATTATTGACGATGCGGAGGGGAGGAGATTTTCTGGAATAGGAAGGAATGTGTGCGGGTACAGAGCAGAGATCTGCACGGGTCGGAATTTTCAGCCTGGGCCCGGCCCTGAATTTACAATGTGAGGCCCGACCCGAGTCCGAACTATGTCTTAGCATTTAGGCCCGAGCCCGGACTGAGCTCCGTGATAATCAAATGAGCCCGAAATAAGCCCGAATCACAGAAACTTAATTATTAATGCAAGATTGTATTTTTATTTACAGCAATTCGAGGTTTGATTTTGCAGTTGTGTTTTAAAAGTCCTTGAGAAAGAACTGTGCAATTTGTGTTTTACACTATATTCACAAAGTTAGGCCCGAAAAAGTCCAAGAAATATGGTTGTATATTTAAAAATTCACAGCCCGAACCCAGGGGCGTCATTTAGGGGGGCAGGGAGGGGCATTTGCCTCCCTGAGTTTGAGATTTATATAGATTTTATCAATAGAATAGTAGTAAGTCAGTGAAAAACGCGAAATTTTACATATATCAAGGGGTCTTGCCCCCCAAGCCAAATCTGAAATGACGCTACTGCCCGAACCCCTCACGGGCCCGAAGTGATACATGCTTTGTAGGCCCGAGCACGTGCAGTCCTCTAGTGCAGAGGCGTTTCAAGTGGTGGGCCACTGCCCACGGCCTTGCATCTTTAGGGACCTCGCAAAGACCAACGAGCCTAAATCGATTTGGCTCTCACTTTTGTCGATGCAACAATAGAAACAAGTATGAATTCGGACTTACTTACAGAAAAACAATACATAAGGCTTCAAACTAACTTTTCATCTATTCGTATATATTAGATCGCTAGCATACGCGACAGGCGGCGAGTTTATTTTAAGATTGCAATAATGAATGTGTATAAGTCTTTATCGTTGGGATAAATTGTTTTCGATAAATTTTATTATAATTAGCAATTTTTAAAAAAGGGGTAGAAAAAGGAGGCAGGAAGGACTCGTAAACCTTACTCGCCTTGCTGTGCAGATGGTATGGTCAAAATCAATACTGGATAGTGAAAGTGTAAGTGTAAAGGCTAATATGGAACAGAGGAACAAAAGAGAACTTCTTCAGAAGGGAATTGGGAGGGGAGGGGAGGGGAGGGGAGGAGAGTACAATGCTGTGACACTTGAAATGCGTCTTGATCTGTATACTTCAAGAAACTTTTCTTATTAGATTACGCAATTTCTAGTTTCTTACTCCGATTACTCAAAGTATTCAAATGTTCTCCGCCCCTCCCTTTAATCCGTGCGTGGTGTCATTCAGTTTTGCTTTTTGCTACTAATTCAAAATGGTTTCCAAAACAAGTAGTCTTCTTGTGACTGCAGGGGGTGGAAGAAACAAACAAACCGTGAAAGGAAGAAAGAAGTGGTCTTGGGCTCTTCCAGTCCAGACCATTCTAACCACTGAGAAGTGAGAATCACATTAAAAGCAGCTAGAACAGATGGTCAGCCCTCTCCCCTCTGCAGCATACTTTTTATTCTCTGTTGCCAAACTTACTGAAGAATATATTGCAATTAATCTAACGCATGTAACGTAAATTGGAAACCGTGGTTGGATTTATATGGGTCTAGTGTATTTGTATTAAACATTTCAAGTCATTACCTGCAATACTTTGTTAGAAATTACCATATTAAAATTTACATGTTTCCAAATGGGAACTTAGAAACATAAGCGAAGAGGTAGAAGATCCCCTTAATAGGTGAATAGAAGGGACCCGAATCCATGACGTCAAGATCACATTCCTTGAGCTTCGTGGCCTGGGCCAGACTTTTGACATTACTACTGCACTCAGGGGCAGTGGTTAGGGATGGGCACGAGCGAGTTCGAGCGAGTTTTTTTTTTTTTTTTTGAAACTTGATCCGACTCGAAACAGACATCTTTTAGCTCGACTCGACTCAGGGGACCCGGACCTTTCCAACGCTACCACTCGCGTCCAGCAACTCCATGTCTAACATGGTCGTCCTGACGTAGGAGAATCGACTCCATGCTTTTTTCATAATTATTCTCCAAATGGATTTGTATACAAGGTAGTTTGGCAAGTTTAGCAGCAGGTCTAAAATAAGCCTCTTGAGAGTGACTCTTATTTGTTAAAGAATACATAACGATCGCTTTTGGCTGTCTAAGCGGCTTGGTAAAAAAAAAAGCAGCGTAGCATAACAACAAAAAGGTGTTTCTCTTATATGTTAAAAATAAAAGCACATAAAGTAAAGTCAAATCTTGGTAAGGTGAGTGTCGGGGGACGCCGAATTCTACTTTGCCCCGGGCAACGAAATTTCTAGCTACGGCTCTGACCTCCAACACATCGGCCTTTCAGAGTCTCATCCCTTACCTACAACAACGTAGTTTGATTAACCTGTTATACAAAACGTTTGGAAAGAACCTGTGAGTCTGACTTATTGATAGCTATGCAATATATTGACAGAGTGCTAGTCTTCAGTTTAGCGACGAAGTTGCCCTTAGGCGAATATCATGTTGCTCTCTACTTTTGTCTGTGCCTTGTAAATCGTAACATTGTGTTTAAAGGCAAACAGAAACAATTTCAGCTGTTTAGTTGTTTGTAGAACAACTTGATAAGACGTTTGTGTCTTTTACACAAATACTTTTTGCCAGATTGCTGTTTAAAGCCTTTTTGCATTATACACTATAAAACAACATATCCAGATTCAGAGAAATACACAGAAAGTTTAAAGAAGGGTGAAAAATATCTTTATTATTCAGATGCTTTATTATTATTATTATTATTATTATTATTATTATTATTTTCTTGAGTACAGAGATACAAAGAACAAGAGCTCCGTCACCAATAACATGGAAGCGAAAATGACTTCGAATTGGATAGAATAGATCAATGTATTTAATTTCGGGGAGACGCTATAGGGCAGACACGGATCCAGGGAGCGATCGGGGCAATCGGCCCCCTCCCACGGAAGAGGAAGCTTTCTTATTTTATATGTAAATAAAACCCATCCCAAAATTTGGAGCTCTTAAAACTAGCTAAGTAGTAGTATTACAATCCACCCCCACCCCCAGAAGTCCGTTCTGGATCCGCCCCTGCTACAGGGGTACTTTAGGGTTCACTGCTTTTCCTTGCAATCCACGCTCATTGCTGGATAAGTATTACATTTTATTATATTATTTGTCAAATTGAGCGAAATAGTTTTACCGCAGCGGCAAATTCAACAATTAGGTTTAGGAAAAACTACTCATTGGTTCAAACACACACAGAAAGACAGAGTCCATTTGTTCGGGATGTTTTTTGAGGTTCGCGGCGCCTCCCAAGAAGAAATCTTGCTAAAACATATGTTGTTTTTAACAAGGAACGTAAATGGGTATCAGGTATATCAGTACTTCAAATGAAAAGCAAAAAGAAAAGAGAGACAAAGATGAGTGTAATTTCCTATACTGTCTTTTTGGCATTGAGGAATACCGTTACTGTTTTACTGATCAACTGTACGCACTTCTGCGTTTTACTAACCAAGCCACAATCATGCTATATATACCATATATTGGCTACGTCCAATCTGATGCCAATGCGCCTTTTCTTCAAGGAACTTTTTTTTTTATTATTATTACACGCTCAGAAACAAGGATAATCACCCAAAACCTGAGAAGATCTGAAGAATGACCCAGTAACAATAAACTGACAAAGAGAAGGAAAGACAAAAGTGGAAAACTATTGTAATCCAAAGTCGAGGCATTTTTTCTTGCAATAACCGACCCTTCAAGTCGGGGGAAGTTTCTTGAAATAATAGTAATATATTTTTAACTTGCTCCTTATTTTAGCTTACGTAGTAATTTAAGACACAAAGATGTATCGCAATTTGCAATACATTTTTCAATTTGCAGTGCAAACATGTAAATGCAATGTTGCATTTCCATGTTTGCACTGCATTGCATTCCCATTTGCACTGCAAACTGCGATGCGATACTCCATTTAAAAAATGCAAGGAGACTCCTGACCAGTTGTTGTTTCAGAAAAAAATGTTCAGAGTGGGGGAAGGGGCACTGCTGGTACTATTCTATTTATTACTGTATTATAGACGTAATATTTTGGTCTCCTCCGGGGGGCACTCCCAGACCTCCGGGAGGGGGGCAGTGACCCAAAAACATATCTGGAAGAAATACTGTTCCTGACACCAAGATAAGACAAAAGGTAATAACAAACCTGGGCGCACAAATGCTTAATTTTGGAGTTATAGGCTGCCAAAAATATGAAGAAATTAACTTTAAAGGTCCATAGCTCCAAAACTAGGCGACCTACCGTAGTAGGTTCAAGACCTTATTTAGGAACTAGTACGTGAGCTATCCAAATATCCATGTTTCATAATTCTGCCATACTTCTGCAACAATTTTTATACAGGTATTTGGTGAGTACTTCAAATTATATGCACATAGCCAAAGTTCCTCTCTAAAAATTGTCGCATGTGTACTTTAGATTCTGAAACATTGTATATTTGGATAGCGCACATATTAGTTTCTAAGTGAAGTCTTAACCCGACTACGATAGGTAGGGATGCGCACGAGAGAAGATTTGAGGCTTTCCCGTCTCGAAAATGTGCTGTCTCGACTCGAAAATGTATTCTTTTTTATTGCAAGAGCTGTGTCTCGACTCGAAATTTGTCAGGAAAATTCTGTCTCGACTCGTCTCGTGCGCATCCCTAACGATAGATCCCATAGTTTTACAGCTATGAACCCTTAAAGCCCCGGATCTAGGATATGATCAAGGGAGCGACTAAATCACAGTTTGCCGCTTTATTCAGTGTAAAGCAGGATTGAAGCTTATTTTATCCAGTGTATACCTGAGTGTCAAGAGGGCTGTAGCTCCCCTTGGATCCGCACCTGTATAATAATAATAATAATAATATACATATACATACATACATATATATATATATATATATATATATATATATATATATATATATATATATATATATATATATATATATATATATATATATAACTGTTTCTGAGTAATTAGTTTCTTCAAAACTATTTTTAAAAATATGTGAAGAGTTTTGAGACATTCGAGTCGAATCAAGATTTTTACGAGCAGTCTCGATTCGACTGGAATTTTACAAATTGTGTCTCGACTCGTGCGCATCCCTACTTCTCGGTTCGGTTCGATATTGAATAAGCTGTGAGCCAAGCCGCACAAGTCGTTGACAACCGTAGACCCAGGCAGAACAGTTTTAAACATATTTGCCTGGCACGCTATAATTTTAACAAATTTTGGCCCAAGCACGAACACTTGCTCCTCTGGAACTCAAACCCAGAACCTCGTGAACGATGTCCTTGTTTCCTAGATTTCACGACTACCGAAATCGGCAGTCAACTAGGTTCTAGTATTCAGACGCAAACCGCCTACCTTTCAAGCTTAATTACAGAATTTAATAATAATAATAATAATAATAATAATAATAATAATAATAATAATAATAATAATAATAATAATAATAATAAGTTGTAGTGGAAGTAGCAACATTGATAATAATTATATTGTTTATGCAGAATAAGTGAAAAACGAACTTGAAACTACACACAAGATTTGGCTCGACTTGGCTCAACTCGACTCGAAACTCGATCCAAATTCGAGTCGAGTTGGAAGAAATTTTTCGAGTCGAGTTTTCGAGTCGAGCTAAAAGATGTCTGTTTCGAGTAGAATCGTTTCAAAAAAAACTCTCTCGAACTCGCTCGTGCCCATCCCTAACCAAGTGTGATTATAAACCAGCCGTTACCCGCGCTATCAAACGTCTTAAATCAGCCATTGTCGGGAGTTACCCCACTTACACTTGAAGTTTGAATTTTATTTACGGCCTTTAGCTATCTACGGCAACAGGCCCCATGTTTTCATTAAAAGCATTTGTTCTGTAGATTAAAATCAAGAATAACTTAATCTATACTCTTACTTACTGTTGTCTATATATATATATATATATATATATATATATATATATATATATATATATATATATATACAGAGAGAGAGAGAGAGAATTGTAGGTATATAAAAATCGGATTAATGGGGGTTAAAATAGTGATTTCGTAACTGCGAAATGGGTGATCGCATCACTACTGACATCTGGTAGCGGTGTTACGTAATACACCCATTAGAAATAACACTTCGAAACGACAAATTGCATGTTGTGCCGTGGATAAGTCGATAAGGGGTCTGCTTATTGAGTAGGCAACTCGAGTTCGAGTCTTGAGTACACCAATATTTTTTCCTTCAAAATACATTTCTATATTTTTTATATATGTTATTAATAATTGCTTTCCTGCATTTTTTGTAAATTATCTTAAATTAGTGAAGGTTCAGTAAAATCAAGAAGGTTAAAATACATATACATGATTCTTTTATCCGTATGTACAGTCCAGAGATGGAGCGGGTCGGGGGGCCGCGGGTCAACAAAACGTGACCCACTGCAACCCCCCACTCTAACGTAACAAAGTATTACGACAAACAGACTCATTCTGCTCAGTGCATTGTAGACAGCTTCTGAACACTGGTGAATCTGTCTACTTTCAAGCCATCCTTTTTCTTTTCATTTGTCTCTATTGACAAAAGAACTTCAGGCAATTTTAGATATTGATATTTGCAACTGTAATAATAGCAATAGGACTTATTTGAGACGCAGCCTGTGATTTCTTAGAGGAGCTAACTACTGGGAAAAATGTTTCAATCATGTGTAATATATGAATTATTATATAAAAAATTGAATGTAACTATGTGTGCATGATCATCATATCCAAATTGCAAAGTCAAATGAAATGATTTTTGGTATATACTTAGGCCTCAATCTCAACTAGGAAGTTATCATAAATTCGGTATCGATTTCATTATATTACATATTCTAAGAGGGTCCGAATTTTTGCGAAAAATTTAGTATCTCACAAGCCGTTCAAGTTGGAGAGCTGATATCCAGTATATTAATTCTTTATCTAATATAAATAAAATAAAGAGTTTGTTTGTGTGTTTGTCTGTCTGTCTGTCCGTGTGCGGCCTGGGAACCAGACGAGTGGACCGAGAGTTACCAAAGTTTGGTCAGGGGTACCTAGCCCAGGCCCCAGATCAAGACGAATCGTTTTTTAAATTTCGAACCAGGGGGGCTCAGGGGGCTTTTACCGGAACCGGCTTGGGAACCAGACAAATAGACCGAGAGTTACCAAATGTTAGTCACAAATACCTTGGTTCACGCTCCAGATCAGAGTTAAACGTTTTTCTCAAAATTCGAACCAGGGGGTCTCATTGGGGCGTTTATCGGGACTGGTGTCTGGTGATTCACGTGTAGAGAATTCATTTATGTCTTTTAATACTAATTTAGATAAAGTATGTGTAGACATTGCTTCAGACAGCTTTAGTAATTTATATAAACAAATCCCTATTTGTGATGGACAAGATGATTATGTATTATTTCAATTTCTATTGTGAGTTTATAAAATAGCTAGTTTAAAAACCTTCCCTGAAGAAAGCATTCTCACGGCACCTATAGGAAAAGTCATAGCCCATTCAGTCTGACCCACACAATTGTGCACGTAGAATGAATGACCAATCTTTCCATCTTTCGTAATTATTAAAATAAAACAATACTGTTTTTGTGGAAAACTGAATTTGTGATTTGTAACGTAGCCTGAGTGGAAGATAAAATATTTCCACAAAAACTAACGCTATGGGACAAGTACTGGTAAAGTACATAAACAATTGGTTTTAAATAACTAAAGAAATATATATATATATATATATATATATATATATATATATATATATATATATATATATGTGTGTGTGTGTGTGTGTGTGTGTGTAATAAATAAGCTGAAACAGAAGCATTAATACTATCAACTGAGTAAATCGCTCAATAGGCTATTTGAATTATGCAATGAAATAATACATAAAGTTCGTCGCATATAATATGTAAATTTCATTAAGGAAACATTACATAAAATTTGACTTAAATAATTTTATAAACAATTTGATCACTCCAAAATAGATCCTACAACAAATATAAAAAATTAATAATTGTGTATTCATTGATTATCAGCACAAATATATTCAATATTCTATTAAAGTTATTTTATTTGATAAACTTCAATAATCTTCAATCAACTTAATAGGATAACTTTGAGATAAAAGAGTATTCAATTAGGAAAGTTAACATTTACCAATATTTTTCGCATATCAATACAACATCTTTCATAGCGAATATTACACTTTATACAATAAATATATGGTTTTGTTCCAAAACAAGCTAATAAGGAACCTTCGAAACAACTTTAAACACAATTCATTTATACTCAATACTCACAAGAATTTGACTAATACATACACTATAGCCGTATTCACAAAATTCATGAAAAGCAGAATAGCATTTGCCACTAATAAACTTTAACATATTTTTGGATCAATCACAGAATATAGAATAAATCTTGAGATATTGGAAGAAATTGCTATATAACTCTACTATCCATATAGCAATAACTTGAGCGTTGTTATCACAAAATTTCATACAAAACTTAACTTCCCGTAATAACATACAGATTCTTGCCTTTCACGTTTCTCTTCCAGTTTCGGAATGAAATTGTTACAGAAAACATTTCGTCGATATTTGATAAATAATACTCACGAATTTGTATACATTTCCATGTTTTCACTTCTGACTATGTATAACTTGTAGAAAACTAAAATGAAGACCCAGGGTCAGATACTGAACCTTGAGAATTTGACTGTCCACTTCTCTATCGTAGTCGTAATTATGAACATACGGACGGCTACGGACAATCACAGCCTAGCGCACGAGTTCCAATTCTATCCACTATCACATGAGTAGTGCTATTTATACTTTAAATTGACTGCCGATTTCCTCACCTTTTTAACTTCAATGAAATCGTTACACACATCCAGCAGTATATTTGCAAACAAATGCAACGTATATTTTTTCCTAATTATGAATGTAAAAGTACAATAGTCATCTGTCAAAACAAAAATTAATAATTTAATTATCTATACCCAAGTAATAATAATATTCTAACTACAAAATAAAAATCCCCAAAACTAAAAATTCCCAAAATAAACTACCTAAATACAAACAAGAAGTCCCAAGTCTAAACGTCAAAACGTAATCTATAGTCTTAAAAGTCCAAGTACTAAATACATTCATAAACAAACATATAAATAACTAGAATCCTGAAATAACTATAGAAATCAAATTTTCCATAGATGTGTATAAATAAATGTACTAAAATTCACAAAAGTAAATCCCCACGTTAAGCGGGTTTTCATATCCAGGCTCCTAACTATGAAAACATTTACGATCAGTCCAACCCCAATCATTTCACAGATTCAACCTGTTGTATATAAGTTATTAGGACGTAAAATTGAATGTAGTTTATACGAAAAACATTTTTATGCATTGCAACACCTGTAACGCCCAAATATTCACCACAAACTTATAGTCGTATCGAAATAAACAAAAAAAATGTGGAGCAGGAAACTACTTTACACAAAAGTCTAAAGAAACTCAGTGAAAACGTACGAACTGGTGGAGCGGTTTGGGTGAATAGTCTATCAATCATAAGTGTATGTGTTCAAACCCTGTAGGTATTATTCAATTTGTTTTTTTTTCTTAAAAGTGTGTTCATATTTTCATCAGAGGACTAAGAACATTTCTTTGAATAAATCTTTGGCAACTACTTTTCTCTCAAATTCGATTAGAAAGGAACATTATATGAATTGCAGATCTAAAATCCAAAGCTGAAAACAAAATATTAAGTATGTTCAATATTATCCTTTGATTTGTAATAAAAGAGTTAATTATAAGCATTGATAATTTCAGAAGATTCTCCCCGGGTAATGGTCAAGATATGAATGAGAGAAAACTGATAAAACATTATTAGTCCACTTTGAGCATGATCGAAAATATGGCCACGAAGGGGGAAATTTATGTCGACAAGGTCTCAAATTCTCGAACAGGTAATGCCCTGAAATCATCACTGTTTGAAAGGTTTCCTTAACAAATACCTAGGTAGAATCAGGGGCGGATCCAGATGGGATCGGGGCGTTCGCCCCCCCCCCAGAAGAGGAAACTTTATAAGGTTTCTATTTATATATAAGGTTATATATAAAGGATAACTTTATAACTTTATATAAATACACAGGAAATCCCGTGTAGTTACTTCTGTATAGTTACTTCTTGTTAGTTAGTACGAATAATTACGACTACGATTTTGTTAACATAGTCTGAGTGGGGGGAATAAAATATTCCAACAAAAACTAACGCTATGGGACATGTACTGGCAAAGTACATACATAATTGGTATTAAAGAACTAAAGAAGTATATATATATATATATATATATATATATATATATATACCAGCTGAATATACCCGTTCTTCGCATGGGGCCAGTACTTGGAAGTCAACGCTTGTGGAAGTATTACTATTCATTTCGGCGACCGCGAAAACTTTGGATGTGACACTAATATCGATCATTTTGGATTACTTTAAAATGTCTCGGTATCCCCCCTCCCCGCTGACTCCCGGCCGCATACAATTGTAGCTGAATTTGCAAGTCATCGCTAATGAAAGTCTCACCATTGATCTCACCGACTGCGAAAATTATGGAATTGACGCTAATATCGGTCATTCTGGATTATTTTTACATGCCTGAGTATTCCCCCTCTGACTTCCGGCCCGCATACATATATAGCTGAATTTGCAAATCATCGCTAGTGGAAGTGTCACCATTGATCTCAGCGGCCGCGAAAACTATGGATTTGACTTTAATATGGGTCATTTTGGATTATTTTTACATGTCTCCACATTTCGTGTCCCCTCCCTCCCCGCTGACTCCCGGCCCGCATACAATGGTAGTTGAATTTGCAAATCATCGCTAATGAAAGTGTCAGCATTGATCTCACCGACTGCGAAAATTATGAACCTGACGCTAAAATCGATCATTTTGGATTATTTTTACATTTCTCAGTATTCCACGCTGACTCCCGGCTTGCATACAATTGTAGCTGAATTTCAAATCTTCGCTAATGGAAGTGTCACCATTGATCCCAAAGACCGCGAAAACTATGGATAGGACACTAATATCGGTCATTTTAGATTACTTTAATTTTTCGGTATTCCCCCCTCCCCGCTGACTCCCGGCTAGAATAAGGTGAATTTGGAAGTTATTGTGATCAGAGTTACACCATTGATTTCAGCGACCGCGAGAACTACTAATTCGACACTAATATCGGAAATTTTCTACTACTTTTACATGTCCCGATAAACGCCCCCCTGAGACCCCCTGGTTCGAATTTTGAGAAAAACGTTTAACTCTCATATGGAGCGTGAACCAAGGTATTTGTGACTAACATTTGGTAACTCTCGGTCTATTTGTCTGGTTCCCAAGCCGGTTCCGGTAAAAGCCCCCTGAGCCCCCCTGGTTCGAAATTTAAAAAAACGACTTTGTCTTGATCTGGGGCCTGGGCTAGGTACCCCTGACCAAACTTTGGTAACTCTCGGTCCACTCGTCTGGTTCCCAGGCCGCACACGGACAGACAGACAGACAAACACACAAACAATCTCTTTATTTTATTTATATTAGATAAAGAATTAATATACTGAATATCAGCTCTCCAACTTGAACGGCTTGTGAGATACTAAATTTTTCGCAAACATTCGGACCCTCTTAGAATATGTAATATAATGAAATCGATACCGAATTTATGATAACTTCCTAGTTGAGATTGAGGCCTAAGTATATACTAAAAATCATTTCATTTGACTTTGCAATTTGGATATGATGATCATGCACACATAGTTACATTCAATTTTTTATATAATAATTCATATATTACACATGATTGAAACATTTTTCCCAGTAGTTAGCTCCTCTAAGAAATCACAGGCTGCGTCTCAAATAAGTCCTATTGCTATTATTACAGTTGCAAATATCAATATCTAAAATTGCCTGAAGTTCTTTTGTCAATAGAAACGAATGAAAAGAAAAAGGATGGCTTGAAAGTAGACAAATTCACCAGTGTTCAGAAGCTGTCTACAATGCACTGAGCCGAATGAGTCTGTGGGTCGTAATACATTGTTAAGTCACAGTGGGGGGTTGCAGTGGGTCACGTTCTGTTGACCCGCGGCCCCCCGACCCGCTCCATCTCTGGACTGTACATACGGATAAAACAATCATATATATGTATTTTAACCTTCTTGATTTTACTGAACCTTCACTAATTTAAGATAATTTACAAAAAATGCAGGAAAGCAATTATTAATAACATATAAAAAAATATAGAAATGTATTTTGAAGGAAAAAAAATTGGTGTACTCAAGACTCGAACTCGAGTTGCCTACTCAATAAGCAGACCCCTTACCGACTTATCCACGGCACAACATGCAATTTGTCGTTTCGAAGCGTTATTTCTAATGGGTGTATTACGTAACACCGCTACCAGATGTCAGTAGTGATGAGATCACCCATTTCGCAGTTACGAAATCACTATTTTAACCCCCATTAATCCGATTTTTATATACCTACAATTCTCTCTCTCTCTCTCTCTGTATATATATATATATATATATATATATATATATATATATATATATATATATATATATATATATATATATATATATATATATATATATTGACAACAGTAAGTAAGAGTATAGATTAAGTTATTCTTGATTTTAATCTACAGAACAAATGCTTTTAATGAAAACATGGGGCCTGTTGCCGTAGATAGCTAAAGGCCGTAAATAAAATTCAAACTTGAAGTGTAAGTGGGGTAACTCCCGACAATGGCTGGTTTAAGACGTTTGATAGCGACGGTAATGGCTGGTTTATAAACACATTTGCTATAGCGTGTGTAGGGAAGTGGTTACAGCATCTGACTGTTATGCTGAGGTTCCGGGGTTCGAGTCTCGGCCTAGATGTAATTACTTTTTTTTAAAGATTTAAACACTATAAATGATGTTCGCATTTGATGCTGAATGAGATTTATCCTATGAAGGGAGAAAAACCAGGACGGATACAGGGGGCAGGAGGAAAGACGGACACTGTTTATCCTTAAATGTTAAAATTTAATTTATTCCCATGTCTTTTGCTCTTTCCTTTCCCTCTTTCCTTCTTTTCTCATTTTGTTTAGCTTTCCATACTTTTTCGGTCTCTGCGTGATGCGTATTATTCTTTTCGTTTCCTTTGCATTAATTCCTATCTCTTTGATCTTAAAGTGAATGGATTTTCTGCAGATTTATCTCGTGGTTGTTTCTCTAAGTGATGCTCTCAGATAGTAATACTTTTTCCTCTAAATGGAGGAATATCCTTTCATGTTATGTTTTCTGGCACGTGTTTGCTTTCATGTTGGTTGTCCAACTATCAGACATCGAGTGAAACTATTCTGCTACTGGAAAAAGCTATCATTTCTTATGTATCCAACCTCCAGTTTCTACTGTCGCTGATTGTACTTTCGGGACTGGATTTGGAGAAGAAATTTTGAAAGCATTCATAATGTTTTCCATTCCTTCAATATAATCTGCCTACCTTATCCTATTTGACTTAATGACTTGACATGTAAATTATGCAGTTCCCCATTATCAAGTTTCAGTTACTAGTAATTACCGTCCTGTTTACGTTTTGAATATTCTTAAGTTATTCTGTTCTGAAATACCTTAACCGGGGATTAGTCGAGTGTTAACTTGTAACGCGAGCGGCCGACAGGTAAACGTGGCGCTCACTTAGAATACAATTTTATATAGCTTATCATGAATATATTTAAATTATTTTGAACACGTTTCTATATGTTGAGATTACTGATTTATTACTATTATTATTATTATTATTATTATTATTATTATTATTATTATTATTATTAATAATAATAAAAATAATAATAATAATAATAATAATAATGTTTTCGCAGATAAAATTATAATGTCTTTATATAAAACAACTTTTTAGTAAAAGTTATATCTATTTTTATTATCAAAGTCGTTTTTTATTAAATCAATTTCTGTTATCCCATAAACAATATATTTACAAGGAGATTTACCGAAGTGTCACTCACCGATTTAAATGAAAATTTACATACTTTTAGAACATCGAAAAATAATTGACACTTCTTATTTTGTTTCGGCAATGGTGAAGATTTAAGAGTGAAAAAAAAAACAAACCCTTTCAACGTTATGGGTGGTCTCTAAGCATAGACCGAAAACATCCATTTAATTCACAAGGAAACATATTGCCAGAGTGCTTTCAGGACAGCTGATTCAGAATCTGACGTGAAAATTACAAAATTCAAAATCGCAGATCCAATATAGTGATTACAATTACTAATAGTCTTCTGGTTTGAAATTCTCTGCTGTTAGCCAAGAACAATTATAGTTGGCAGAGATTACTGCGAGGAGGTTGCAGACCAATTTGAAACCTCTTTATATACTCATTTTAATGAGACCCTTGATTAAAGTTAGTCTCTGCACCTCTCATTATACCGTTTTACTGATACACAAACAGCAGAAAGTGTGACGCAGTCAATATATGTAAAGCTCACAGCTATACCATACATAATTTAATCTCTGGAAATGGTGATCTGTTATCAGGTTGTTAATTATTTTGCAGAACATTTGGCCAAACAGTCCAAAACAACCTTCTTAAATCTGAAAATGTCCTTGTGAAAGCATAAAATTCGGAAAAAAATAATATCAGATTTTGTGAGATCATGGTTTCTAGAAGTTATTCTTAAAGCGTCTAATGCACAGTCCATTTTGTTATTAGATTCGTAGAGTGGTCATAATTAATAAACTTTTCAAGCTATTTTACGAACAAAAGAGTACCTACGAATAGAAACCATTCGGCACTAATAACTTGTAGGATTCACCCTCTTGATGTGTTCGTCTTTAGGCTGTAGAAAAGTTCTTGAGACATTTTAATGATATTGTCCTCTACAAGTATAACATAAATTTATATCTCTCTAATAATATAATTTATATCCAAATCAATGATTCATAATCAGTTTTCTTCTCCCAGATTTCCAAATCTCATTATATATGCTTGATACAAAAACAGTTATTTCGAAGAAGATTGAGCTGCATTTTGCGATTTGTCACAGTTATTGCTGTAATAAAGTGAGCTTGGTGTTGGCCGAAATATCATTACTGTAAAGTGTTTTCTCAATATATTCATAATTATAACAACTGAGGATACGTGGAGTTCTGACATAGTGAGATGCGAAGGGACTCGCTATATACAAGCACCCCGAATAGAGAGAGGCACAAGCATTAAAATAAAGGAGTTTCAAATCAATAGAAATTGATTTCTAATTGGTCTGCAACCTTCTCGTACAAACTCTTGTCAACTATAATTGTTCGTGGCTAACTATAGAGATTTTCAAACCAGAAAACATTTTGTAATTGTCATCAGTGCATTGAATCCGCCATTTTGAATTTTGTAATCTTGACGTCAAATTCTGAATCAGCTGTTCTAAATTTGCCTGGCAGTATGTTTTGATTTCTAATTGGTCTGCCACCTTCTCGTACAAACTCTTGTCAACTATAATTGTTCGTGGCTAACTATAGAGATTTTCAAACCAGAAAACATTTTGTAATTGTCATCAGTGCATTGAATCCGCCATTTTGAATTTTGTAATTTTGACGTCAAATTCTGAATCAGCTGTTCTAAATTCGCCTGGCAGTATGTTTTGATTTCTAATTGGTCTGCAACCTTCTCGAAGAAACTCTTGTCAACTATAATTGTTCTTGGCTAACTATAGAGACTTTCAAACCAGAAAACATTTTGTAATTGTCATCAGTGCATTGAATCCGCCATTTTGAATTTTGTAATTTTGACGTCAAATTCTGAATCAGCTGTTCTAAATTTGCCTGGCAGTATGTTTTGATTTCTAATTGGTCTGCCACCTTCTCGTACAAACTCTTGTCAACTATAATTGTTCGTGGCTAACTATAGAGATTTTCAAACCAGAAAACATTTTGTAATTGTCATCAGTGCATTGAATCCGCCATTTTGAATTTTGTAATCTTGACGTCAAATTCTGAATCAGCTGTTCTAAATTTGCCTGGCAGTATGTTTTGATTTCTAATTGGTCTGCCACCTTCTCGTACAAACTCTTGTCAACTATAATTGTTCGTGGCTAACTATAGAGATTTTCAAACCAGAAAACATTTTGTAATTGTCATCAGTGCATTGAATCCGCCATTTTGAATTTTGTAATTTTGACGTCAAATTCTGAATCAGCTGTTCTAAATTCGCCTGGCAGTATGTTTTGATTTCTAATTGGTCTGCAACCTTCTCGAAGAAACTCTTGTCAACTATAATTGTTCTTGGCTAACTATAGGGATTTTCAAACCAGAAAACATTTTGTAATTGTAATTAGTGCATTGAATCCGCCATTTTGAATTTTGTAATTTTGACGTCAAATTCTGAATCAGCTGTTCTAAATCCGCCTGGCAGTATGTTTTGCTGTAAATTAAATGGTTGTTTTCAATCTATGCTTAGAGACCACCCCTAACATTCATAGGGTGGTTTCCACCTTTAAATTTTCACCATTGCCAAAACACAAAAACGTGTCGATTATTTTTCCATGTTCTACAAGTATGCAAAATTTCATTCAAATCGGTGATTGACACTTCCGTAAGTCTCCTTGTTAGTTAGTTATCATTATCAGGTAAAATTGAAATTTGTTATAATTATCCCACAAGGATTTGTTAAAATATTTACATTATTAGATTGGGCTTCAGTATTGCTTTTCATATGTGCACACCATTCATATATTAAGATTTGTATTTCTAGTGAAACGAAAAATATAAATATAGTAGTGTAAACACTATTTATTTCTCTCGATACAGAGATATTTCAATTAGATACCGTTCTAATCATTGTGTCATCACTGCCTTGATGTCACCAACTACATTTTAAGCAGACGCTGACCGTATGTTTCCCACATATTGATACTTCACAGGCAACAAATCGTATAGTTGTATTTTCTTTTTTTTCGCAAGCCACAGCTCGAAACTGCTCGTTGTTGTTGTAACTCATCTCGGAATAGTTACTGGCGCCAGAGGTCCACAGGTGACCCTGACGTTCGCAAATTAAGCATAGACACATTCATAACGCCAGTGCTACTGTAAATGAAGAGAAAGAAATGGTGACACTTGACTCGCACACAGTAGACACACCAAGAGACCGCTAGACAGCTATTTTAATTACGAAGGAAGTAAATTCACTCCATTAAGCATTTAAGGTAAGTGTAGTAAAATCGCGAAAAACTATTTAGTTATAGGGTTGAATGTTTTCATCAAATATGGAAGTGAAGATGATTAAAAATCACGAATAGGTTTTATCGTTACTCGTATAGGAACAAAATGCAAGAAATGTTTACTGAAAATGAGTAAAATGAGTCCTCCGGGCATTCCATTGTTAAATATGTAAGTTCCGTAGTGTTTTTTTTAAATATAAGAAATACGTATATTGATGTTCAGAACATAGTATTAAGGGAGCAATTTTTGAAACTTTCGTTGTGGGTAACTATAAACAGAGAGATTTTTAAGTTACAATTATCTCTATTATTTTGTTTAAGAGTATATCCGGTCTTTAAAGGAAACAGCTGAAATTTCTGAATGTGTAAGTGGAAGGTATAATAGCAGAAATGATAATGTTTTCTAGACTGTTCAAGTTTTGCCTCTAACGACATATAACTTCATGCATTGATTGTTCATGATAATTACGGTTATGATAACATTGGGCGAAACGAATAATGGTGATCTAACTTTTTTGAGCTTATGCAATGCGTATTTATTTTCAAACATCTGTCAAAGAAATATGATTTGCAAATCATCAAGTGAATTATGTGTTTAAAATTTGAGACATTTGTTATTTTTCGCATCTCAATATTCAAAACTAATAAATCACAAATTTCACTAGCTTTTATTAGTGATGTACATTTTTCGATTCATAAAAAACATACTCCACTTATTCTTACATCGTTCTATAATTATTTGTAATAAATGTTGTTTGAAAAGAGTTTCATGAAGTGAAGATCGAATGATTTTTCATTTCTGATAAAATGTTTCAAAACTTCAATACATTCTTCCCTTAGAATTCATCTTTGATCTCACTATTTCGTTAATTTAACACGCGTAAGATGACGTTTTCTGATAGCTTTAAACACAATAAAATCAAAGCTTTTCTTCTCAATTTCTGTTATAAAAGTATTCTTCATAAGCAACTGGGACATGCCTGTTCCATGTAGTTATTTCATTACATAGGCAGACATATATGTGAAGAAATAACGTAATTTTCTGTTTCTGAGAAAATTGAAAAATTCACAAATGTTTCTTTTCGCTTCCTTGTTACATTTTAAACATTGAGATCGGATATTTCTACCCTCCGAACTCGATTTATCTTCCCTATAATATATATATATATATATATATATATATATATATATATATATATATATATACAAAAAATACATATATAGATACACACACATGCATAGTTGAAAGTATAAAAGTTTTTACTTGCTAACTGGAAATAATAGTTTTTTATCCGTTCCCGAAAGCTAATTGGAAAATGTTAATTTGTTGATGTCTAACTTTCCTCTATACGAATTCAATTTTAGGCCCAATGTGTAGTTAAAATAGTTGAAATTTCTCGACCTAACATCACTATATATACTTGGTTCAAAATTACCCAGGCTTTAAAAGATTTTTCACTTGTTTTAAGATGATAATGAAAACTACTCGATAAATGAAAATTCCTTTCCCTTGTTTCTACAGAGAAATACAACTTTCCGATTCATAAAATGATCGTTTACTTTCTTCTTCAAAATGATTAATTTTGTCTGACTTATGAAAAGTTTTTTGATAAATTCACAAATGTTTCTTTTCGCTTTCTTGTTACATTTTAAACATTGAGAACAACAAATACAACTACAGAGAAATACAACTTTACGATTCATAAAATCATCTTTTACTTTCTTCTTCAAAATGATTAATTTTTTCTGACTTATGATTTTTTTTCCTTACACGAGAAAAAATGTTTTGTTTCATGAAAAATTCTTTCGCTTGTTCCTACACATTACCGGAAATTTTCTAAGCAATTAAAATTTTCTAATTCTTTAAACAATCTTCTACTTTTTAACATTCTATACATGAAGTCAATTAATATTATGGTTAATGAGGAATTGTTACTTGATCATTAATATTTGCTTAGAACGAAACGTTTTCCATCTCACATCACTAGTTTTTATATTATATTCGTGTTGTACGAGATCGTAATTCGCCTATAGAGTTCTGTCGTGATATTGGTGTTCCTTTTCCTAGATTTCTTATTTGGAAACACTTTTGCATTATAATCTCTTACATGTTGATCATCTCCTGGAAAAATTAGGAACATAAGACATGAAAGATACGACCATATCTGAAAGACAAATTTCTAGTTGGAAGAATTCCAACAGATGTATGCATGTAGAATTTAGGTATTTGTAATTTCGGTATGCATTGAAGATATTGTTGAAGTAAATCTAACAATCTAAATCTATTTGAATGAATAGCTTTGAAAACAACCGAAATCACATTCTTGTTTAAAAGTGGATATAAACAAAACAAATACATGCTAGTGCTGTAAAGAACTACACAGAATGGATGCCTAATATTACCTGTTAAATCAATTCCTTGCCGCATTCATGCCCCGAATGAGAAAAAAGACCATAGTGAATATCTTTGTAAATGACAATGGCATCCAGTAGTTGCAACAGTGGTTGCTATATAAACGAAAATAACATGACACACCATGAGTTCCCAGGATTCATTCGGTCCACAGAAACGTCAAAATCGAGTTCAATGAGCATTTTCGAAAACTTCCAGGAATACTTAGTAATACTGTTCTAGTATCAGGTTAACAAGATTTTTTTTTGCTATCAGAGTAAAACTATTTTCGGTGCGAAGTGTGAGGCTAGAATGAAATTAATGTAAACATGGTATTCTTTTAAAGATAATAAAAGCTTGAAAATTTTAGTAACGTGTAAATAAGCCGTTTATTTTATTTGCACGTCCATCCTTAACTATACAGAACTTACAGTTCGCATATACAAAATAATATGTAGCAAGATATCAACTAAAAGTTATAAGATAGAACGTTTTATTTTCATAAGTGAAATAAAGCACAATATTGTGCTTATAAACTTTAAATTTTATTATAATCTACGCTATTCAGTTTATCTCGTATTTCTAGACAATTTAAAAAAAATTAAAGTTTATTGGCAAATATAATGGAACATTCTAAGAAACGTGTACTACTATTGCTGATGTCCTACTTGAGATATTTTTATATATACGTATAATAATGATCTAACAAATATAAATTGAAAACGACATTCGGTCATAAACCGCTCATTCAATGACTATCCTTGGATTGTCTAATATCTCTCAACATATTGCACGTTTTTAGAAACCTTTTGTAGCTCTAAATGAGTCAGTGAAACGTTCTAAGCTGGGGAGGAGTAGAAAGTTGTCTGATAAGGTGCGAGGGATTTTAAGAAAGATCCTACAAGAGAACATATTTATAAGTCTACATGTATACCGTACTTAAGTCTGCACCCTATTTCTTTAGTAATACATAGTTGAATAAGCTTTTGTATCACTTCTGTTCCACATATGATCAGGGCTTGCGAGTGTTTCTTCCTTTTTCAACATCCTATGACGGCTACACCGGATTTTCAGCCATGACGGAGATCAAACCTAGTACAGGTCAAAAATAAATCTCCAGAAATAGATGAGTCTTGCCATTTTTAACTATGTGCCGTTATTTAACAAATTCTGTGACTCAAATTAACCTCCCATTGACTTTGTTTAACATTTTAGAATAAAAGTGTGTATCATTTAAATCTCCTCGCTGCTCGCATTTTTAATTTTAAGTATATATCTGACTAATCACAATTTATAATTTATAAAATCGGCTAATAACATTAAAATGGATGGAAAGATTTATTTGACTATTTGCTTAACACGAAGTTTTAAAAGCTAATGTGCGTGGAGAAAGGTAGATACACACTGCAACACCGTACTCTCCAGACCCCAACCGAACAGAAGTAGAAAACGTTATAAAAAATTAGAGAAACACAAATATCTGAGTGTAGACGAAATTCCGGCTTAGTTAATTTTAGCTGCAGGCAACAAATTGTCGAACAAGATACACAAACTAATTATCTTTATCTTGAGCAAGGAATAATTGCCACAAGAGTGGAAAAAAATCAATCATTGTTCCAAATCACACGAAAGGCGACAAAACTGACTGCAATAATTATCGAGGCATTTCTCTTCTGCCAACAGCCTATAAAATCCTTTCAAACGTTTTCTTAGCAAGATTGACCCCATACGCAGATGAAATTATAAAAAAAGATTATCAGTGCGGATCTAGATGAAATCGGTCAACTATCGACCAAATATTTACCGTTTGCCAAATACTCGAAAAAAGTGGGAATACGATATCCGGGTACATCAACTATTTATTGATTTTAGAAAGACTTGCGGCTCTGTTAGAAGAGAAACTTTGTACAACGACCTTACAGAATTTTTAATACCGAAAAAGTTAATTAGATTAATTAAGGTACGTTTACATAAATCCCAAAGTAAAGTCATTGTGGGAAACTTTTGTCAACGATATGACATGTCGAGAATGTCCTGAAACAAGGAGATGCGTTATCGCCATTATTAGTCAACTTTGTACTGGAATACGCTATAAGGAAAACCAAAGATAGCAACCACAGAATATAGTTGAGCGGCCTATAGTTCAAAATTTCTTGTCGTCTCGAATTCTGTCGAGGAGTGTGAAGCCTAAAATATATAAAACGATAATCATGCCTGTTGTTTTGTATGGTTGCGAAATATGGTCGCTTACTCTGAGGGAAGAACATAGACTGAAAGTATTTGAGATCAAGATCCTGAGGCGAATATTCGGACCTAAGAGGAACTGGGTGGAGAATGGCGGAAACATCATAACGAGGAACTACATAATTTATTCGATCTACCAAACGTCGTTAGTATCATAGAGTTTAGGAGGCTTAGGTGGGAGGGTCATGTACTTAGGATGGAAGAAAGTAGAAACGCTTTCAAATTCCTGACTGGAAGACCAATCGTGAAACGACCAGTAGGAATACCTAGGTGCGGATGGGAGGACAATATTAAGGTGTACCTCGCAGAAATAGGAATACAAAGTAGAAACTAATTCCTGTTACTTAAGGATAGAAGTCAGTGGGGAGCTTTTGTGAACGCGGCATTGAATCTTCGGGTTCCATACATTTAGTTAGTTATTTAGTTAATAATATGAATAGGCGTAGTCAGTGTGTACAATGTAGATCACCTATGTTAATGAGATACTTCCATTATTAATTAATAAATGAAACACAGTTTATCATACTGATAGTCTTTCTTAGTAGTAGAAAATGGATCGATCTGGCTCATACAAGACCATATTATAACAACTCAGGAGCCCCTGGGAAATCGAGCACCTAATAAAGGACTGCTAGTAAAAGAGTATGGCTCATTTTTCAACCCTTATTTCACCATAACAGAAATCACACAGAGACTACGAAACATAGCGAAGATTAAACCATTTTAGAGGGTGTACTCGTTCTCTTTTATGAGTACATATTAGGGGGTGGACTCGTTCCCTTTTATGATCACTTTTTCAACCCCTATTTTAACATAGCAGATAATACACAAGACTACGTATTTTTTCCACCCCTTTTTTTACCATAGCAGAGAATACATGGAGACTACGAACACATAGTAGAGCACATAATCTTGTATGAACACTTTTTAAGGGGTGTACTTGTTCTCTTTTATGAGCTTATTTTCCAACCTTTATTTTTAGCATAGGAGATAATGCATAAGACTACGTAACATAGCAGTGGTGTACTCGTTCCAAGCCCTATTTTAACATAGGCAATGAGCACATTATAGCAAAGATTACTAAATCGTCCACCCACGGTCTACAGATAGTCATTTTAAGGGGTGTATTTATTTTATTTGATGATCACTTTTTCCACCCCTAATTGAACATAGCATAAGACTTCGTTTCCACTCTATTTGAACATAGTCCATTTTAAGGATGGACTCGTTCTCTTATATTAGCATATTTTAACATAACGAACATAGCACATAACACATAGCAGACATAAGACTACGGGGTGTATTCGTTTCCACCTCTAATTGAACATAGCATAGATTACATAAGATTTCGAACATGGCAGAACATAGCAAATTCGTTCCACCCCTATTTAAACATAGCAGAACTAAGAAAAGAGTATGAGTTATTTTTCAATTCTTACGTTAACATAGCAGAGATTATTTTCTTTTACGGGGGTAGCAACCCCCAACCCTTCTCCTTTCTCATCCAGGGCTTGGGACCGGCAATTTCGGAGTTTAAAAAATAACATCATACTCTCATAAATGAATAAAGCATAATATCATTAGCATCAATATTGGTAAGTGAGAATTTGTTTAAGAAATCGTGCAGTGAATAACCAGATGCACGACATGCTAGATATAGAAAACAGTAATGTCCACAAAATTGAGATAAATCACCTTGAATACGTCTATTATTCCATGTATAATACAGACAGTTTCATTTTAAAAACCTTATGTGATGTTGAATATAGGAAGGTATACCATAGCTATCGAAATATTCTCCCACACATATATTAGATATATAAACAGCAATCCAATGTTCACCAGGCTTATCACTATAATCAGTATTTATAATTATGGTGGCTGGAAATGTATGAATAAACAAAGGTAACTCATCTGCCGCATACACACCAATAAAATAATTTTTAGGTACATTTTGTTGTAATGCTTCATAAAGTTCAATTGTATTTAACATTTTTTAAAATTAATATATATATTTCTCTGGAAATCAATTTCTAATTCTGAAGAGAATTCACCATAAATAATTGCTGTTACAGGAAATGACAGTGCTTCTTTAAAATGAACCTCTAAACGTACATTTCCTTGCCGTTGTAGACTAGTATGAAATGCAGCACTTGCGCTAGAATCAGGAGTTAAATCAAACACCAGTAGAGTATAACCATTAGGATATTCAGCAAGTGAAATAGCATTACCTTGATTAGAATAATAAATACTTGAACCTGTCAGTAACGTAGAATATGCTTGTATATAAAACTTATTATCAAAATCAGGTTGTAATGGTTTGGATGGTACAGGCATTCCATCAACATACAGTGTAAAAAACGATATACTAAAATGTTGAAAATTGAACGAGTTTGTTTGATAAGTAACATTCACAGCAGTATTAGTAACAGAACGAATAATAATACGCAATAACCAATAATAGGCAGTATGCCTTAAAACAGATCTGGAAATGTACTATGCATAATTCCTTGTGCCAGAGTTTCTTTCTTCACCTGCTCTTTAGTTAGAGGATATTTTATTCTAAATTTAGCATATTGTAATACTTTATGTTATGCTATTTTAACTGCTGGTGATGCATCAACCTTTTTCACAAGCAATGTTGCATCTGTAATTACAACCTTTCCATCAGCATCTGCGTCACCCATTAAACAAAATGTAGGTTTAGCTGGAATTAGTTTAATACGCAGTTGTACACCATTCAGTAAAAAATTCTCCTGATTGAAAATATCAGCATGAATATAACCCAATAATTCAAATGAATGACTTAAAGTAGTGAGAAGAAAACATTGTTTAAATCCTAAACTACCATCGGCCACACTGTCCATATGCCCTGCAGTATTTCTAAACCACATTGATGTTTGAAGATGCGTTGATTTAGCATTAGCATTATAATTTAGTAATTTTTCAATATACGATCGATATGGATATGTATGTGAAGAGTAGGAAATAAGTTGATTATCAAATATAATTGCACTTCACTGAACATTGCATAGTTGCGCTTCACTGAAAATCATTTACAGGACCAATTTTCTTATCGGCAGAAGTTAAATTAGAACCATATGATTTAGTAATTTTACATTTATTATATAACATTGTGCGCGATAAGTCCATATAGTCATCCCCATGACCGAGGACAACAAATTCTATTGGTGCATTATCAGATATTGAAGCCACAGGCTTATATGGAACTATTTTGTTACCTATAATACTGGTTTGAGTGGGTAAACCAGCAAATAAATCTAATTCTGATTTCATACACTCACACTGCATTTTTCTTACTGTTAATATTCACACATGGTAAAATTTACAATACAATATTACGTCTACGAAAATGTAATTTTAAACATACACTGCCATATTGGAAAGGAAGTGGATTACCTGAACTATCTCTTAAATCAATAATAATTTGATCAAATTGTTTACGTTGCACGGTGACATAATGAGGATTGTCAAAAATATGTATATTATTAATACCATGCTCTGTAATATTTGTATTTATAATACGTAACAATGGAGCTATGGTGTCACCTACCATTTGTGGTTCTACAATATCACTGTAAATATACATAAGGGTAGGTAGCGATTTTTGTAAATCAGGTGGATAACGAGCATGATGCACAACTGCAATATCTTCCTGTTGTATATGATCAAACCCTAGTATTCTGGCTAGTTCAGGAGATAGGCGTACTTCTATATGTTTCTCTTGATCTTTTATTACTCTATTAACCTCAATTCGTTTTACTGATGCTTTAACTTTTAATTGTAAATTTAATATAACACTTTTATGATTAATTTGAGATAAAATATCATGAACATGATAATAGTGGCCTGTAAGATTTGAGTTCTGTTCCAGCTTTTTGTATTCATGATACGGTAATAAATATTATTAGTATATTTGGAAACATTCTGAAATGAACTTGTATAATATATTTCAACAACAGTGGTTTCCCACACTCCCTTCTCCAGTACAATAAGATGATATAATTTAGTAGTATAACAAGCAAGAGTATTTTGAGGAAAATTTTTCATAGAGCTATTGCTGGGAAGTGTGAGATAAAAACTTTGCTCCATAATCAACCAATTAATTAAAAATATCTTTGGATCTTTTTGTCCGCTTCAGACCACTAAAACTAACTTTCTTTCTTTTTCTTCCAGATCCTACCAACACCTGATTTAATTTATTTTGAGCTTTGTTTTTTAAATTTGTTTTAGCTTCTTGCCACCGATCTTGTATAGACTCTTCAATAGGTCTATTATTATCTAGTACATCTCCTGCTACATTAATTCCTGTACGTATCAACTCTTTACCAACAGTTTTTGCACTTTGTTTTAATAAAGGAAATACAGTGCGGAATAAACCTCCTAGAAAACTACCAATGCCATAATTTTCTTGATACGCTGTACCCTTGTATACATTGTAACCACCTCCTGCTTGATTGTTGTAATAATGAAAGTACGGATTATACATCTTTCTTTCTATATACTCAAAAATATCAATAGATTACAATATTATATTAGTATTATTGCTTATAAGTACACCATTTATGTTTACATGTACGTTCTTATCACGATCTTCGTCCTGTGTGAGTTTTCGAATATATTCTATTCGTTGAGGATTACCAATGTACTCTAAGGGTATATTATCTTTAGCTAATAATGTAGCAAAATGTTTCCAACCGGCAACTGAAATATTTTTCTTACGGCATCTAACAAAATCCGATACCAAATGCACTATATTTGCACCTGGAATTAATTTATTATTAATATTCACATTTCCATTATCATCCCATTGAATATTAGGATTTTGTTTCAATTTACGTAATAAAGTTCTTGCTTTACGTTTACAAATTTCAGGGAGAGTAGATATTATTTCATCATCATTCTTCTTCTCCTCTTCTTCTTCCTCCTCCTCTTCTTCTTCTACTCTTTATCAATAGTAGTTGTTGCTGTTGTAACTGCTGTCGGTTTTTGAATTTTTTTTAATATTTTTGTAAGACCTCTCTATATCGTACCCATTTTTCTTCTGCATTTAAACTTTTATTATTTAAAATTTCTTTCATTTCATCATCAAGATTAGATATCGTTTGATAATGATGTAATTTTTCTGGTGAGATTAAAATAAGTTTTTGTGCGTTTTGCATAATTACTTAATTAAACTTGATAATATACCTCCTAAAATAGCAGCAAACAATGCAGTAAGAAAACCACTTTTTATATAATTATTCGTTTTTTTCTTTTGGTTTAATGACGGGTCTTTTTTTCACCAAATATCTTTCATATTTTCTTATCTTACTTATCTCTGTTTTATTTAATGGAACATTTCCCTGTAATACATTGTAGGAACATTCGAAAATAGAGCGAATAAAATCAGGATATGCATTTTGTAAAATTGCCTTACGTGTTTTCGGTTTTGACTTTGCTAAAAGGTTTAACAAATGTGTATTTTCCTTACTAATCAATCATTTTTTACGGCTATTAAAGCACAAATAGTTGTTAGAATATAAACCATATTGCAATTATTTTTACAGGCACATAAACATAATTAAAAGAATCTGTTGGAAAGATATTTGTTCGAACTCGCTGCTCATCAGGAGTATTTTGTTTTAAATCAGAAAGTAAATAACCATGTGCAATTCGAGTTGCATCTTGATATGCTTCTTGAATAAATTTTGTATTACCTGGATACAATTGTCGTGCCAGATAATTAACTTGAGCTTGGTCTTTACGATTTTTAAAACAAACAATATAATGACAGCTTAACGAAATATCCCGCATTCCTTTGTGTTGATGAAAAATATTCTGTGTTATAAATATTACACATATATTTCTCTGATGACTACCCTTAATAAAATTATTTACAATCCGATAGTCACACTCACGCATTAAATCATCAATAATTACAAAATGTGGATCTTCGTGTGCTTGAAATTCATTATTTTGAGGTAAACCTTCTTTAAACGTGAAGCCTGAAACAGTATCATACAACGGCTGCGTTTCACCATAACACCATACAATATTTCTAAATAATTTACTACAATGGTCAAGAAATGTTTTAACAAAATATGATTTTCCACAGCTACCATACATGTAAAAGGATGTTTCCACTCCATATTACAGATATATCACATTTATTTTAGATAATGTTTTTAAATATTTTGCTTTAGTTTCTCATTTACATAAAACACAGCGTTTGTTGAAGAACAAATTTGATTTAATATACCTTTTACTCCTGATACTGATAGACCTCGTGATGATGATGATGATGATGATGACAATTTAACTAAGCAACGAAATTTTATAGTGTTGCTAGAATTTAAAATATAAAATTCACCTTTTGAAATTATAAAATCTACAAGAAATAATTGCGACGACATGCTTCACCTATAAATTCTTGACTTTTCTTTTTTTTACAATAGAATCAATCCAAGAATTTTCCATTTTTGGAAAATCTAACCATTTCACATAGGAAAATCTAACCTATTTTTCTTCCGCAAAACTTTTTCAATCAAATACGTATGAGGATATTTGGTTTTCATTAATTCCTGTTCATAAAAGCGTCCCTGTAAAGGTTGTCGCTTGCTATCTTTTAAGTGGTAGGTCGGTGGATTTGTCAGGAATACTTTAGCTATTTGAAAGATTTCAGTTGTCCAATTACGAGTAAATCCTCCTTGAAATTGCTTCTTCGCCTTACTTATTCTAACATAATCATTCACTGTAAATTTTTGGTTTCCATTAAAGAAAGCATTTTTTTACAATACACGGTTGATAATAAAACCTGTTCATGTTTTTTTGCTATATCTGCAGGTCTCATTTTGATAGTGCTATGTTTAGTATGATTATATTGTTTTATTGATTCTGGTAATATACCGACCCATTTATAATCACCATGTAAAGTAAAGCGTTTCCGCATTAAATTATGCAGTGTTTTGTTAAATCTTTCTACAATACTAGCTTTTATTTCAGTATATATAGTATAATGCTTAATATTATATTTTTTCATTAATTGAGTAAAGTATGTGTAGAATTCTTTGCCTCTATCCGTCTGAAGATAATTAGGACTTATCTGATTTTAAAATCGACTCAAAAGCTTTGGCTACATGTTAACCAGTTTTTTGTTTCACAGCCACCGCCCATGCTATTTTACTAAATGTATCTATGATAGTTAATACATATTTATAATTTTTATTAATTTTTGCTAGACCTTTTAATTTCCCACTATTCATTTCTACAAGATCTGCCTGGCATAAATCGTGAATACCTTTGGTAATAACAGGAATTCTAGCAGTGTTTTCTAGCAGATTTATGTAATTCATTAACAATATCTTTTCTTGACATTCCTTCCTTTCTATTTAATATTTAGATAATAATTATTTACATATTTTACATTGATTATCTTTTTCCATAATCTTATAATGACCCCATTGTAAAGTATGAAAATTACAATCTAATACATAACGTTTATCATCATGAGGGTCTAACGCTACTTTTTTTCACTTCATTCGTCGTGATATTATGCTGTTTCGATTGAAGAGCGTATTGTGTTTTTTGTATAATTTGTCTATAGAATAAACAAGATTTGTAATTTTCAAAAGTAATTTGATTTTTGACAACATTTTTCTTGATCGCTTTACACGTTTTATGTTCTTCCCCTTTATCTACATTTATGGCATAATTTTTAGCAAGTAAACAAATTACTTCACTGACTGGGTTATCTTTCATTTCATCTTTCATTTTACCCAAAACGTGCTTATTATTTGTGCTATATAAATCATGATTATCCTCAAAATTTGAGGTATCAAAATCCTCATTCATGTCTTTTATATCTTTATAAATATCTCGGTTTTAATGTAGTAAATGAAAGAGTTAGTATCCATGTAAGTAATACTAATCCTATCGCCATATCGAGGTTTCAGTATATTATAATAGAATTCGTACATTGCTAATTTTGATAATTCTAAAACTGTAGCTCCTATATAGATCGGTTTATTTAGAGTTACAGATTTTTTAACATATGGAATAATGCAAGATTGTCTCCTAATTTTACAGAATTTTGAAACTGATCTTGTGCTACTAATTTTTTACACTTTTTTTCATTATTAATTAATTTTATATCAATGCGTTTTCGTACATTCTCCATTGTCTTTCCGTATACAGAATTATTTAATAACTTATAGAAATCTTCTTCAAATTCAATTGTAGAATTTGCACGACGCTGAGTATTTTCTTCTATATAAGATGCAAGCCATTTAGATTGACGAAACCATAATATTTTATGTACTTTTACCAATATTAAACTTTGTTTTAGATAAAATTCTAATATTCTATAATGCAAGATATAATTCGATTTCCATTTAAGTGTTAATAGTAATTTTGAGTATTTACCATTGGGTGGAACTTCATTGGTGAGAGCACAAGGGAAAATCAGAATGGTATTCGTGTAAATAATTTGGATACTCTAAGTCCATTTCTAGAAAAAAAAAAACATTCACTATCAGTGGACAAATTGATAATTTTATACTTGTCTTGACAATTGTCAATTTTGTCCTCCAACCGAAAACCACCATATGGTAAATAATCAATCATTGATAGTCCGTACAGATTGATCATGTCAACATACAGTAAATAGGATTTTTCCTTTTCCGCATCAAACTCATGTTCATAGGGATTATTAGCTTTGGCATACCTTAATACAGCTTGTGTGATGCCTCCAAGAATCGGTTTTTCTACAAACATATAGATATTAATATCTGATAAGAGTTCAAGTTCAACTTTGTTTTATATAACATGACTTGCCATGCCAAACCAGGTGCAGTAAAACAATTAATTGGGCCATAACTAAAAGCATTTAAACACATCTTTCGAAAATTTTCCAATACATCTGTTGTGAGAAGTACATCACATTTTAAATATAGATCATGGTAGTTTCCTAAATTTTGACAATTAAACGTATGACAAATCAGTTTTGCATATTGATAGTTCAATTCAATTCAATTCAATTCTCGAAAATTTGTGTTCAATTCAATTTGCTATTAAACTCCTCTTTTCCAGGTAATTCAGTTTCCTTAAATGTGTCTAAATTTGTTATGTATTCATAAAAATAAATTCCCTTACGGAGAATTAAAGGAAACTTATCGTCGGAAAAATTTTGCTTTATATATACGAATTACTCAGGTTTTAATTTTGACACCAAATTTTCGAGACTGTACGGAAGAAATTTATATAAGTCTACAAAACGTAACTCGATAGGTCTACCATTAAAATTAAAGTATTTGGAGAATGTGATGTATTTCTAGTGCTTTCAGCAATTACAGATATATTGGCAGGTGTGCAACCTAGTTCTTTCACGAATAAATGTGCATCATAGGCAGTTAAATTATGGAAGAATACAGGGATAAAATTACTCTGACGTTTAATTTGAAAATTACAATTATTGCACACCGTGGCAATATATTTCCCAGTTAAATGTTTATGATGTTTAACTTTTCTATTGTTACTCATATATTTACTTCATTAACTATAATCACTTTATTCTGCACACATTGTTTCCAGAAATCTAGTCACTAAATACACAATAGTACTTTTTCGAGAGTTTGGTGTGAGGAGAGTGATTACAAAAGGAAAATTTCGTCCAAAGCTTTTCCCGGTGGGAGAGTTCCTAGCATCGCTGCTACGTTCCCTCTTTGCACAGCCATACTTATCCTTTGTATAAGATAGGATGAAGCTCGGGTGTCTCCTGTGTTAATAGTTATACGGTGTCCAATTTCATTAATGAAGTTTAGACCTTCCTGACCCCAGGACCCACAAGTTTCAATGGCTATGGTGACGAAGTGGTATTTGTCCAACAGGTTGCTATACTTTCGTCTCTTTTCATATTCTCTGCGAGTTGCAACCGTCCCAGCTTTTGTCGAAGATGAAGAAAGATTAGAGGGTGCTAGGGTATCGGTACAAGTGAAATCCCATATTAAAGCCTTCCCTCGTTTCCAAGGCACCAAAGACATTCCATCAGGTCTCTTGCCATCAGAGCGACTACACCCCATTGGCTCCCTCACGGAAGGCGTTCCAGAGGATATGAGGGGTCTCATAATGAGGTCGTTAACAGTGGAGTGTCGAGAGTATCTGCCAGCACGGTGAACACATGATAGGCCATGTATACCTTTCTTACCCACTAAACTTCCGCAAGGAGGGCACTGGTGTTGTTCGCAGACATCTGCTCCCAAACGTAACGCACAAGCGATTCGAAAACTTTCATCGGGAAGATGCAGCCCTAGGGAAGAAGATGGGATAGCTTGTAACCAGGCACCTGCTTCAGGGGAAGAAGTAGCAAGAGACGTGCCTTATCTTCAGGAATGGTGGAGGACTGAAGAATAGAAGATAATCTGGAGTCTACAAGAGGAGCGTCCCATGAAGTTTGAAAAATCAGGTAGATCGAGTCCGCCGCATATATTTACTATCACAAACAGAGCATTCAGTGGATGATTATACTCCTGTAACTGAGAACTATTTAATGGTATTATTGGATTTTGTTAATATTATTTTTTTAATTTCTTCTCCATAGCAGACATAAAGTTAATCGATACATTTTCTCCACGATAAATAACTGGATATGATTTTATATATTTGTTACTCCTACACACAATATAACTAAAACTGCATGGTATATGTTCCTGAATTTGTTTTGTATTGGATCCATTTTGTTTATTTATCGGTTTTAATAAACTTTCGAAATCTGCAACTATTATGACACCATTCTGTAATAATAATTTTAGTTTACGAAATTTTAAAACCACCTTGATTCGGCATGTTAATTTTGGTTGGAGTGTGTTCTTTACATAATTTCTCATGTTCATCTAATTTTGATTTGTTATAAAGAGATACTAAACATCGTCTACAAATAAATGCTTGATGAGTACCTAATTGATATCTAACTAAACCATTTAAATTTGTAATTAAACATTAATGTGATTTTAAATACAATAAATCAATATGTTTACCTACAGATGTGTTTTCGCTTATACGTAACGGAAAAATGGTTTCATTATCATAATTAATGTCATATATATATATATAGAAATTTGTTCCTTAGTATATATGGAATTATACATATGTTCAAATTTGCTTATGTTTGCTACTTCAACGGGACATTTCATATTCGTTTTTTCAAATAACGGTAATAAAGTATTAATATATTGTATGTAATAATTTACATGGAGTGGATTATCTTTTGCAGGATGTGAAGCAGCTAGAATGCAATACATAAAACATGTATTATCGTTATTTTCAATATTTAAAACGCATTTCTTAGATAAAATCCATTGAGGCAATTTTATATAAGTTTTTTCCTTTGTGACTTTTCAATAAGGCATTGAGATTTTTTATAAGACAATAATGAGTATTGAAATTTTATTCACAATACAATAAATTAATATGTTTATCTACAGCTGTTTGCGCTTATACGTAACGGAAAAATTGTTTCATTATCATAATCAATGCCATATGTATTAATAGAAATTTGTTCCTTAGTAAATATGGAATTATACATATTCAAATTTGCTTATGTGTGCTACTTCAACGGGGAATTTTATATTCGTTTTTTTCAAATAACGGTAATAAAGTATTAATATATTGTATGTAATTGTTTACACGATGTGGATGATCTTTTGCAGGATGCAGTGCAGCTAGAATGCAATACATAAAATATCTATTATCGTTATTTTGAATGTTTATAACATATTTCTTTTTAGAGAAAATCCATTGAGGCAATTTTATATAAGAAGATGCGGTCACTGGATCATATTTACTGATTTTAATTTCTAAGAGATGGTTAGGTTGAGAGCATAGAGACCACCATGATTTCTGAATTGCTGTGTTTTCTTGTTCAACTAAAATTTTATTAAATAGTTATTCAATTATAGCATTCACATCTGTACTCAGGAAAATAATTTCGTTACCACTATTTACAAAGAATCTACATGTTTCTAAATCTACTGGTTTTACAAAAGTTGTAGCCAAAGAAAAATGTACTTTAAAATATGTATTTTCTTGTTCCTGTTTTAATATATCTAAACAGTCTTCTCTTTTGTTATTTAAAAAGCAACCACTATCCTCATTTAAAACATTATCACATTTTAAAATGATTTTTTTTTCAAATTATTATTATATAGAGTAACAGTTGGTAAATTGATAGTATTCGGTTTAACCTTATTCGTTGCCATGACTATAATACGTTCAGAAGTTAGTTTTTTTTATATTATATAATCCTTATAGAGAACTGATATAACACAACGTTACTATAATAGTTCAGATGTGAGTTTTTTGTAATATGATATTATCGTTATAAGATGTCTTACCTATAGACAACTAAGAAAAACAAACACACTGATACACAGAAAAAATAAACAGATCTTCACCGATAAGAAGTTTACTCTTTAAGCACCAACAAGCAACTGATTAAAAAAGAACTTCTCGATCAGTCTTTTATACCTTTGTAATTGCATTGCACAATATTGCGCAATAGGGATGATGTCATCGAGTCACGGTCAGGGTTTGAATGACAAGACAGATCGCGAGCGATCAACACAAACCTTTGTGATTGCATTGCGTCTCCAATTCCTAATTCACACCGCGAGCGATCAACACATACTATTAAATCAGTATTGTCTGTTGAGGAAAAACTAGCACAATGGTTTTAAAATCCGGATGAATGACGTAATGAGAATTATCCACATATGGCGGAAGTTATTATGTAAGTGATAACAAAACACGGAAGTCTGCATTCCTTTGCAATCTTTAAATATTGTTTCCCCGTAAAAGAAAATAATTTCTCTTATGTTCAAATAGTGGTTAGAACAAGTTTACCCCTTAAAAGAATTTTTGCTATAGGGGTTGAAACGAGTACACCCCTGCTATGTTGAAAACGAACTATGTTGGTAGTCTTTGCTATTTCTGTTGTTTTAAAATAAAGAACAAATACAGCTCTACTATGTTAAATAATTGTGTGTTCTTAGTCTTATATACTCTCTGTGACATTTGACTTTGCTATGTTACATAGGTATTTATTGTCTGCTATCTTGAAAAAATGCTCATAAAAGGGAACAAATACACCCCCTTTTTATGTTACGTAGTCTTATGTAGTATCCGTTATATTCAAAAAGGGGTTGAAAAAGGGAACGAGTCCACCCCTTAAAATGTGCTCATAAAAAAGAAAACACCCCTAAAATGAACTATGTTTAATCTTCGCTATGTTTCGTAGTCTCTGCTATGTTAAAATAGGGGTTGGAATTTAAGCCATACTATTTTACTACTTCTGCTCTGCTATGGGGTTGAAGAGAATGAGTCTTATGCTATGTTAAAATAAGGGTTGGCAAATAAGCCATTCTCTTTTACTAGTGGAACGAATACAGTTGTGTCTTATGTACACCCCCCTTTGCTATGTTACATAATCTTATGTAATTTCTGCTATGTACAAATAGGGGTGGAACGAATTTGCTACTTTAAGTATTATCTGCTATGGGGTTGAAAAGTGATCATAAAAAGGAACGAGTCTTAGGTATTATCCTCTCTGCTGTGTGTTCATAGTTGGAAAATATGCTCATAAAACGGAACGAGTCCATCCCTTAAAATGTGCTCATAAAAGAGAACGAATAAACCCCTAAAATGGACTATGTTTAATCTTCGCTATGTTTCGTAGTCTCTGTGTGATTTCTGTTATGGTAAAATAAGGGTTGAAAAATGAGCCATACTCTTATAGCTGTGCTATGTTCAAATAGGGGCGGAACGAATCTTATGTATTCTCCGCTCTGCTGTGTGTTCGTAGTCTCAGTTTCATTTCTGTTATGTTAAAATAAGGGTTGGAAAATATGCTCATAAAAGAGAACGAGTTCACCCCTAAAAAGTGTTCATAAAAGAGAACGAGTACACCCATGTTACATAGTCTTCTGTAGATTCTTCTATGTTCAAATAGGGGTTGAAAAAGTAATCATAAAAGGGAATGAATCTTATGTATTATCTGCTATGTTCAAATAGGTGTTGGAAAATATGGTCATAAAAGGGAACGAGTTCACCCCTAAAAATGCTCATAAAAGAGAACGAGTTCATCCCCTAAAAAGTGCTCATTAAAGGGAACAAATACACCCCTAAAATGGAGGTCATAAAAGACCGTGGGTCGACGGTTCAAGGTGCTCGATTTCCCAGGGGCTCCTGAGTTGTTCTAATATGGTCTAGTATGAGGCAGATCGATCCATTTTTCTACTACTTTTCTTTTAGAGTCACATGTAATTATGTTTTGAAAAATTTAATTTTTTGCAAGGGAGGCGTGTTCAGATTTTGGTAGCTGAGGGGAGCCTCAACTGCAAAAGGGTTTAAATCGCCTGTCTTAAAGCAATTACACTTCTTAAATAATTACTACGACAAACATCTCATTATCGATTTCTCAAATAATCACCAGACCAGTGTTTATTTACATCCCATCTGTTAAAGTTTATTTGCAACTTTTAAAATTATGTTTGGACTCATTTACGCATATGTATTTCTTAGTGTTGTATCAATTCAACAACTAACTATCCGTTGACAGGACATGATTTTGTGAATATGCAATCTTCCATATGAATAGTCAACATTCATTTTGTTCTCATAAATAGTTACTAAAGCTGTCATCTGTTAAAACTAATGAGTTTGATAGTAACACACCTGCTGCACTTCAAATTGACGGGAATTAGAATTAAAACAAAGATCAAGCTCACTATTAGTATTATTACAATTACATCTTCTCGACGACAAAATTGATTCTGGTAAATCAGAGCTAACGACGTGAGGAACTACAGTATATTTCTTCTGCATTGAATATAGGAAAATTTATTATTGTTAGAGATAGTCATCTAACTTTGCAAATTACTACAAAGGGTAGATTTGCTAAACTTATCAATATATTGGCATTGCTAGTATACTCATATTAGCAGATAATTTTCAATAAAACTGTAAATAATCATAAAACAAATAAAGATATCCTTATGAAGAATTCTTTAACTTACAATATAACTAACCTTACTTGGCAATTACCTTTACAATAATTATGTACAAAAATTATCTTTTCAATGTAATAAAGATAGGTATTGTATTATGAAAAAAAAATGTTTTATAACTTTAATTCTAGGTTGTTCGGCAAACTTCCTGAACATGAAGCTGAAATCTATTTTGACTATGTGGAATCGGTTGGAAACTTGAACATTTCTAGTTTGAGTACATTCAAGAAATTAAAAGATGTCAAACTTCCTTCTAACAACACATTCAGTGAAATTAGGTTCCAGGTTAGTAGGCCTTACAAATTTGTTCATTTACAATAAAATTTGCTGTGCATTCTTGTAAAGCGATCCATGCCTAAACCTACACACTTCGGGACAATTATGCCCATAAGTACAGTAAATCTCATGAATTCCTTTGGTACCGTGGGTTATAAATATCCACCAGGTGTGAAACGGTAAAGGTTAAAAATGTATAACGTAAATAAACAATATAAAAATAATACATGCATCTCTCATCTGAACTTTAAGTTTCTATGGCAGATGAGTGTCAAACCGTCAAATATGATATGTTCAGTAGTATTTTATAAACATGGAATCCGATATTCTGCAATCAATATTGGAGTTATTTTGCTGCGAAAATTAAATTTTACTCTTTCCCATATTTTCCTTGACTTGGTCTCTGAGACCTCTACGTATTTTAACTTAACTAATTCTTTATTTAGTGTCACAATTGAGGAGTTCGAAGAAATAAGGGAATAAGCGAGTTTATGCCCTTTTGCATCAAATGCATTTCTGGCTTTTGGCATGCTTGTTTAGCCTCCTGGTAACATTTTAATTAATTATCGGAATAAAATGCTACATAATACATTGTTTTATGCAAGAAGAACACTATTTAAATTTTCAACATCGTTTTTCTCCAACTGCATGTTTCAGACTTATTGCATCAAACTCCTCAATTACTTAAGATGATTTTGCAAAATCAACGGGAAGATAATTATATTTTGTCTATTAGTATTTAAGATTAAGAAAGGAATTAAGATTAAGAATTCTTAAAGCCTTCTCTCTAAAGTTGTTTAGAAAACGATTAATATCAGAGTAAGAAATACAACAATTTACAACAATTTACAAATAAGTAACAATTTACTTATTTAAGTTAGAGTTAAGTAGCCTCATTATAAGTAATCTTCACAAAATATGTATGAAACGTAAAGAAGCATCTCCAGATAGCGTTGTTGGTATTGCCATCAAGTTGTTTCATGAAAAGCAACTAACTAACTAACTAACTAACTCTATGGCCTATGGAACCCGGAGGTTCAGTGCCGCGTTCACAAAAGCTCTCCACTGACTTCTATCCTTAGCTAATTGGATCCAGTTTCTACTTTGTATTCCTATCTCTGCGAGATCCATCTTAATATTATCCTCCCATCTGCGCCTAGGTCTTCCTAATGGTCGTTTTCCTATGGGTCTACCAGTCAAGACTTTGAAAGCGTTTCTACTTTCTTCCATTCTAGCTACATGACCTGCCCACCTAAGCCTCCTAGACTTGACGACCCTAACAATGTTGGGTAAACCGTATAAACTATGTAGGTCCTCGTTATGAAACTTCCGCCATTCCCCATTCTCGTTCCTCTTGGGTCCGAATATTCTTCTCAGGATCCTGTTCTCAAATACTTTCAGTCTATGTTCTTCCCTCAGAGTAAGCGACCATGTTTCGCAACCATACAGAACAACAGGCATGATTATCGTTTTATATATTTTAAGCTTCAAATTCCTCGACAGAATTCGCGACGACAAGAGATTTTGAACCGAATAGTAACACGAATTCCCTGCTTTTAGTCGACATTTAATTTCTTCGTGAATATGATTTTCGTCTGTTAATATTGATCCTAAATATTTGAAAGTATCCACTTTATCAAAAGTATTATTTAATATTTTAACGCCTCCACAATTTGCCGTATTACGGTCCCGACGCACTTCCATGTATTTAGTTTTCTCTGCATTTACTTCTAAACCCATGTCCCTGCAAGCGTTTAATAATATATCTGCATTTATTTCTACTGTTCTCCTATCATCCCCTATTAAATTTACATCATCAGCATATGCCATAACCTGGTTAATGCCGTTCAACTCTAGGCCCTGGTTGCTATCTTTGATTTTCCTTATGGCGTATTCCAGCACAAAGTTAAATAATAATGGCGACAACGCATCTCCTTGTTTCAGGCCATTTTCGACGTGGAAGCTCGTGGACAAAAATTTTCCTACCCGGACTTTACTTTGGGATTCACTTAAACATATCTTAATTAACCCTTAACTAGTCGCGTGAAAAAAGTTACTTAATTAGTCGCGTGCGGACTTTTGTTCCGCATAATAACTACATAGTAAAACTCGTGTAAATTTTTTTTAAATATTTAATTTTAGGTTAAAATATTTGTTTTAATAGGCGTCTTAATTTATTTTATGCTATGAAGACCTAAACTAATATAAAAATACGTTAGACATAAATACCTAAACAATGAAGGAACTATTCCGTTTTTTCTCAAATAACAAGAATAATAACATGTATAATTAGACCTGATAAGAAATATAGTTTTTTATGTATTTTGAAACGTTCATATAAATTATGGTTTTGCCTCTCGGTTTACATGTCCATACTACTTACATATCCTCGTCTTCAGGTTTTTTCACTCTATCTTGATGATTACATTCTTTGCAATATGTGACAGTTTCTTTATGCACACCGCACACAAATTTTTGACACTTGACACAACAATTTTGGTTTTCCTGTTGGTCTTCGCTTAATTGTTGTCGGCTAAAAACAATAAACTGAAAGAAAGCGTAAAATTTGTAGGAGAAAAAAAGGGTAACTTATTTAGTCGCGCGCGGAACTTTGCTCCGCAAAATGCATCACTCCAAAATAAATAACAAAATATTCACTAGTGGCTTGGGCAACAATTCAAATATGTATTGTTGTTTAATCATGAAACTTTAAAAGACAGCTAGACAAAAGTTCAAAAGCATACGATCGAAAGTAAGGAAAACAAAAACAAAAATGTAAAAGTGCGGAACAAAATTCCGCACGCGACTAATTAAGGGTTAATCTAATTAGCTTTCTCGGTATTCCAAGTTCTGTAAGAACGTTGTATAATGTTTCTTTCCTAACAGAGTCGTAAGCCTTTCTGAAATCAATAAATAGTTGATGTACCGGGGTATTGTATTCCCACTTCTTTTCGAGTATTTGGCGAATGGTAAATATTTGGTCGATAGTTGATCGATTTCGTCTATATCCGCACTGATAATCTCCAATAATTTCATCTGCGTATGGGGTCAATCTTGCTAACAGAATATTTGAAAGGATTTTATAGGATGTTGACAGAAGAGAAATGCCTCGATAATTATTACAGTCAGTTTTGTCGCCTTTCTTGTGAATTGGAACAATGATTGACTCTTTCCACTCTTGTGGCAATTCTTCCTTGTTCCAGATAAGGAGAATGAGTTTGTGTATCTTGTTTCACAATTTTTCGCCTCCAGCTAAAATTAACTCAGCCGGAATTTCATCAACACCCGGAGATTTGTGTTTCTTTAATTTCTTTATAGCGGCTTCCACTTCTATTCGATTGGGTTCTGGAATATACGGTTCTGCGGTGTGTATCTCCTTTTCTCCACGCACATTAGTTTTTGGCTGCGTGTTCAGCAAATCGTTAAAGAAATCTTTCCATCTATTTAAGAGGCTATCCGTATCAGTGAGAACTGTTCCGTCAGATTTCTTTAATATAAAAGCACGAGGTAGATAGCCTTTCTTAAATTCATGAAAAGCAACATTGAACAAAACACAAATAGTTGAGTTTTTGAGCTAAGAAACCAAATTACTAAATGTTATAATTTGCCAAATTTTTAAGACATGTTATGAAATAGTTTCTAAAAGTGATTTAAGATAAAAAATGTTATGATCAAAGTAAAATTTTGATCTCACCTTCAAGTGCATCACTACTCAGAATACAGTGTGATGAGCTAAAAAAATTCTCTTATCTCTGAAAACCTTAGGTCCTTTAAATTTTCACCTTTCTATAGCATGGGTTGGTCATGTGGAGTAATAAGTTCGAAATTTTGATAATTAATTACTTCGCACAATGCAAAATTTTAAATTATGTTAGCAGATTGTAAGTTAGGTGAAGTTGGAACATCCAACACAACGTATTATAATATTTTGCATACCACGGTTATAGAACTGCCATAACTCTAATGCGTTGTAATGAACATTCGTTGACCTAATCAGGCTATTTCATGTAGAAAGAACATATTTTCTTCCTTGAGTTCTCGCTCTATTTAAATCTCAAAGATGTGTTTAATTCTTTTGATTCCATAATTTATGTTAATACAGGGTGCGGCACGTAAAACCGGCCCGTAAAGTTAACACATAAAATGAAATGTAATGTATTGAATATGATTAACTACAACACATAAATGAAATGTAATGTATTGAATATGACTACTCACCTTCACAGCAGCCTTGACAGCAGGTGCTGAAAGTGTCCTCCGCCCACTTCAACACACATGTGAGCACGATTGAGGAGATTCATATATACCCTTGTCAGTTCTTGTGTTGTAATGCTATTGGTGACATCCTGGATCCTGGTATTGCGTTCTTCAATTGTGTATGGATTTGTTTCGTATACTCTTCCCTTTAACAGTCCCCATAAGTAAAAGTCACACGTGGACAAGTCTGGGGACCGAGGAGGCCACAAGCCTTTGCTGATTGTCCTCTCTGGTGTAAACATCTCATGCACAAGGGACAATGAAGCAGCTGATGTGTGGCATGTTGCACCGTCCTGCTGAAAGTAACATAACTGACGCTCCTCTTCGGTCAAGTGTGTATAAAACTCTTCCAGGATTCCACGTCACTGTTCACTGTTGTCTCAAAGAATATGGGCCCAATAACGCGTGTGGCGGAAATGGCACACCAAACACCAACCTTCTCATCATGCAAGGGTACCTGGTGGATTGCGTGTGGACTTTCTGTCGAGCAATACCGGTTGTTTTGGGAATTTACGTACCCAGACAGGTGGAACCACGCCTCTTCACTCATGATGAGCATTAGTGGATCCAAGAAACCACTGGCAGCATTGCTCAACAGCCATGAACAGAAATGCACCCTCTCCTGCAGGTAAGGCTCCTTCAGTTCTTGCACAACACTTATCCGGTACGGTTTTAACTTCAGTCCCCTTAAATCACGTCTGCAACTTCTCTCACTCGCATGAACCTGTTGACTCAATCTCCTGGTTGATTTTCGAGGACTTCTTGTCATTATCTCCTCCACCTGCATCTTTAATTCAGGTGTGCAGACAGATGGTCGTCTGTTCCTGGGAGAATTTTGAACCGATCCTGTACGCCGCCATTTTTCAATCAATTCCTGAATGGTGCTTTTTGCTGGCACAGAACGTCCTGGAAATTTCTCCCGAAACAAATTCTTTGTTTCGAAAAAAGATCCAGTGAGAATGAACCCTTCGACAATGGCAACACGCTCGGGTATCGAATACGGCATTATCACACACTGACACTCACCCGGCTTAACACGACGAGGCCTTTTTCTCAACTGGTTTCGACAAGTTTCACTGGCTGCGGCTGCACGTGACTGCGGCAGATAACGTAAGTTGACCCGACCTCGACACGCCATCTCTTGGTAGGAAGGTAGATTATTTAAGTGTTGCCAAAAACACAATATACCAGAATATTACGACGGGCCGGTTGTACGTGCCGCACCCTGTATAATGTTATAATGGTACAGATCAGGAGAGGTTTTGCATAACTGAAGTTCATTAAGGTTTTAAAGCAGTATCATATTCTCTAGTGAAACGTCACTGGTGTTGTATATTATATATCAAGAGCTATTTCAATAAAGTGTTCGTTTAAAAACCACATAACAGCAAATAATAGGAAATAACATTTTATCTACTACCAGATTGCCAGTTATTATCTACTTTCTTGACACTTTTAGGAAAACAAATTAAAATTCCAGCAGCCAAACAGACACGTAATAACATAATGTTTTAACAAAATCTAAATCTTAAATAGTACTTAAGCTTTATTTAATACCAGCTTTTTGACGAGGCAGTCTACTTGTACATGATTCACCTGCTAAACGGATTCGAATGTGATTAAAATACTTTTATCTGACTATAACATACTCGCAAGCATTTCACAACAGTCTACTGTGTCTTAACTAAAGTAGAAATGGCAGAAATCATGCAAGTAGATCATCAGCTACTACAGGTGTACGATTTGTGGTAATACGATACATTATATTTTCTAGACACAATTAACCAGACGATAAGATCAATACTCTTCATAATTATATCGGTTTCCACGTCAACAAAGAATCACGTTTCTAAATAGCTTAAACGCCCATTATTATTATTTTTTTGCATCCGTAATATTGTGTGGATCTGTTATACATATAGAAGGAAAAGCGATCCAAACAGTAATGAAGCTTACTAGGCGAACAGACATTTAAACTAAGGAGCGCTTCCCATTTAAAGATTTGTAGTTTATTCTTCGTAATCCTTCTAATTTATATTTAATTTTAACTACTCGTATGTTTTAATTTTGCATTTTAATGTTTATTTAGGTAAAGGATGAAATGGAAATTCCAATAATAGATGTACGTGAGCAGGTACCATTACATAAGTATCCAATGAGAACTGAATACGGATTATGTCTGGCTTCCAATTCTGAACTTATTGATAAAGACAGGTTTGTAAAATTTATGTATGATAACTTATATATGTTGATAATGGATTTAGTACAATCAGACGCTAGCGTAAAGGATCTTAAGTTTCAGAACCTTACGTTTCACTTCAGGCTGCATGTTTGTGGGAAAGAGATAAATAAAGAAGGAGAGATGGAATACATAATACGTTATTTCTTGATTTCAACATGACAAATCTAAAGCAACTATCTCTTGGTCAAAGAATACAGCTATGCTTGGGTGGCGAGCTTTACAAAGAGCACGCTCGGTTTGCTTTGAGTGTGAGACTTTTTTTGGTAACTAATGGGTGGATGCAAATCATATCCGCAAGTAGAAAATTGTTTGGTGACTAAAGGTCGCTACGTGTTGTAGCCAAGTTCTCTCAGGGAATGGTTAGAGTGAACTTTAATCTGATACATTGTGTTATGTTATTTCTGACGAATTTGAACGAAATTTAATTACAAGTATCACATTGTCCGCGGAATAAAAAACACTCTATTTGCTGACCAAGCTCGGCCAGGGGTAGTTTTGGCTTAGGAGGGCACTTTATTTCTAAGAATCTGTAATTGAAGGGTCTGGTTCTACCAGGAACAGACTCGACTTGGCTTATGAGTCATGAGGGAAACATATTTCACTTCAGTAAGTTAGTCATTCCTAGCATCTTGGTATATGTTTTCTTTGTCTTCGTATTACATATTGCTATATTTCTTTCCTTCGTTTTCCATTCAATTGTCACGTAGGCCTACGTGATATCTGCACTTTACCTATTAATTAAATACTTTAGCTTCTAGCGTGCATTGAACACAATGCGTGTCATGTCATGAAACAAAACGAGATATACGTTTTTTGTTTTGATTCAATTACAAATATTGTAAACAGAAGTTATATTTGAAACCATGAGGCTGAAAATTAAAAAAGGTTAACTTTAATGTTTTGCCATCATCTCGTCAGTGATGGGAGGGTAAAGCATCCAAAAGATGTTACCTAAAGTACTGTGGTAACGAGTATATATTTAATTTAAATGAAAAAACTTGACAGAAGTTATACGTTTATTATTTTATAATTCTTATACATATTAATATAAAAATACTACACTATTATACCCAGACAGGACTTTAAACTTGCTGCAAGCTTGCAGCAAACTTGCCTTTGCAGGTAAGTTTCCTTACCGCAAGCTGTACTATGCAAGTAAATTTGCTTGCTGCAAGCTTGTGGCGAGCTAGTAGTTACATCAGGGCAAAGCTTGCGGCAAGCTCGTCTTCACAAGTAAAAAGCAAGTCAAATTATCTCAAACGTAAGCCAAGTATAAGCGTAACTCATCAAGCTTATTAAGCTTATTGCAAGCGAAGGACACGAAAAACAAGCCTTATGCAAGCTTGCTGGAAGCGAATTTAGATAAAATATAAATCAGTAAGAAATCCGTGTATATAGATCGTCTGATTAAATACATGCTACAATCCTCGAGCGCATCAAAAACATCTATGGAACATAAGGTTTTCTCACCTTCCCAATTATTGAGGGAAATGCACAGCCGTGAAAACATACACGACTCCGATCTGCACGTACAAAACATCAAAATAATCAGAACGGTTTTCTTATGATTAGAAACGCGTTTTTTTAGTGGTATGGGAATAGGGTTATAAGTGAACTGGATAATTCTTTATTTATCAATTATTAAATGATTGTGAAAGATGGTACATCTACTCCCTGTCATTAGAGGGATGTTGGTTAATTTACATTGATTGTTAACTCTGTGAGATGGTCCAAGTGCAGTTAAATAAACGTGAGGAAAAGTGAGTATACAAAAGTAGGTACACTCACAATTATATTATTATTATTGTTATTATTATTATTATTATTATTATTATTATTATTATTATTATTATTATTATTATTGTTGTTGTTGTTGTTGTTGTTGTTATTAATAATAATAATAATAATAAACAAAATTTAGAATATGTGCAAAGATATATACGAGGAACAAAGAAAATCATATGATTGAAAACAAAATAAATGGCAAATGTAATAGAATGTAGAGCAATGATGGTGATTTATGAGATGAAGTGCTAAGACGACACAAACACAGTTGTGTTAGCCAGACAGATGCAGTGTTAAATCTTTTGTCTCGGGGCGATTTGGGACTGATGAGGACAGGGGAAAGCCCTTGTTAATAGTGAGGATTTCTGTGCCAATATGGAAAAATATGAAAAAGATGATCATTAATGAAGTAAATGTCATATATTTCCCGTTCATCAGCAGTCAGATCTACATTTTGAGCAAACAGAGATACTAAGATGTTTAAAGGTGAATTTTTGTACCGAAATGGAAAATCAGTAAGAGCATCAGTCTGAAAAATGTGCAAGAGTAACGGATGACCGACTTGTATACGTGAAGTTATGTACCTTAGTCGGAGTTCGGAGTGCTTTTTGTGATTTTCTTAAAAATTGATATACTCATATGTAACCTGTGGAGTAAAAGGAAGCTTAATACGATACGCCTGCCCAATAGCATTTCGCTCCAATATACAGAGATGTTCGTAATATGACGCATAAGCATTGCTCCAGGTGGTTTCCAAAAGAGAGAATGGGACGGAGGAACGCCTTATAGGTATGAAGTATCACTTTAGTTTTCAGATCCCAAGTTGTGCCTGTGAGACGACGTAATAGATGTAACCGAATGCTAGCCTTAGCTGTTAGCTTTTTCAGGTGAGAACAACAAGTGAAAGTTGAGTCGAATACTTCTCCTAAGTAGGTAGCCGTAGGAGTAGAGCGTACTCGGTACCGTCAACATTTATTTGCAAGAGATTTGGATTTCTGTGAACTCTGGTACGTCTGTTTGGAGGTAAAATACGATTGCTGGCGTCTTTTCTGTATTAATCGTTAAATGCCATCTCTTTGCACCACTTCTTGTAATTATCGAGAGTTTGTAAAAGAGTATTAAGATGTTGAATAATTTTTCCCAGAGCGAGAACGGCTGTGTCATCGGCGCTTTGAAAGGTAAAAATATTGTGTGGAACTGCAGGGATGTCAGATGCGTAAGGGATATAAAATAAAGGGCTGAGAACCGAACCCTGAGTAACTCCAGTAAGCGGAAACATATGCTAAGATAGAGCATTACCGAGTGTAACATAAGCAATGCAATTTCTAAGAAAAGATTATACTATCCTCAATATATAAAGAAAATATAAGAATATAGAAAAGAATATATAATAGCAAAGTGGAATCTTCAATGATTGTAATTTTTAATTAGGCCGTAATGCCAAACTTTATCTAAAGCCTTTTCTAAATCCATAAGAATGAGGCAAGAAGAGAAGGCTTTATTACACTGGTTTGTAATTATGGTGATGAGACGAAGGAGCTGGACATTTATGGAGAAATTGTGCCGAAAACCTGCTTGATGGAAATGCAGTAGAGTGGTTGTCTCAAGATACTTATGAAGACTGCAGACAAAAATTTTCTCGAACGTTTTACTGAATACAAATGTCAGTTGAATTTTTCTGTAAGATGAAACAGCATGTACAGGCTCGTTTGGTTTGCGAAACATGTAGATTTTGAGACTTTCCAATCTGGAGGATAGAAATAATTCTGATAATGAAATAATATATCGACACGAGTAGTAGTAGGAGTAATTGCGGGGCTTCTTTTATATGTCACTAACATGTGTTGTGAACCCCAGGAGCTGTTATTTTTCAACTTGACGGCAATGTGGAGTTCATCTGTAGTAATGGGTGCGGCGAGTGGATGTTCCCTAACAATGCATGACCTACAAAAGGTTGTAAAGCAGGGATGCAAGAGATACTTAACCTTTCAGAGATCGTAGAGGCAGATGTTGGAGTAAAAACGGTATGTTGCTGACTAGCAAATGTGTTAGCTTTCTCTTCGCCTGAGAAGAGAGGAGTGCCATCTGCAATGAGAGGATAAGTTGTTGTCGTATTCTTGTCAATTAATTGATTAAACATCTTCCAGTATTGGTATGGATGTGCTTCCTCGGATAAGGTATTACAAGTCTTAATCCAACTGCGACGTTTATATGCAGCAAGATAGTTACGAACCGCTCGTGGCCATTTTCGATGTTGATGAAGATATACATCATTCCATGTCCGATAGAATTCAGAAGATGGTGACGAGCCTTGTGTATTAGAGTGATATACATTGGTGGTAATTTTATCTCTAGATGTGCTTCCTATCGCTTGACTTCCTTAGGAGAAGTAGCGAGTCCGGCTGCGAGTTCCAACGGATGCAATTTGCTCGCGAGAAGAACTTGGAGTTGTCGGAAGTGTAGGCGTTATTTCCATGGGTCGACCAGGGAGAGCTTGCCAGAGTCCGTCATCATGGTGAAGTAGTCAAGGACCGAACCCCAAACGAAAATGAAAAAGAAAGAAAAGATAATGAAGATGTATGAGGTTCAAAAAGCATGTTGCCCTCCGTAAGTGAAAACTTTCGTCGACCCTTTTAGTGTCGTATGTGTGCTATGCTCCCAAATGCGTATTACAACAATCGATCCTAGCTGGCATAATAAATAACACAAGAGAGGTTAGACTGCTTGACTCAGTATCTGGAAACGGTCACGGTTACGGTAATTTTGTGGTTATATATAAAGTATCGAGCCGGTGTCCCTGACTCCATAACTAATATGTTATAAAGAATATATCAAGATGTGCTGGTGATTTGTTGGATGTTACTATTGTTTTGTTATGTATGGTATACTACACTTGTAACTTTTGCAGAGTAGCTTATTATGACTTCCTTATCAGTTCTGGAGAGATGTTAAATGACTGGTGTTCGATGGACGTTCCGCAGAGCACAATCGGTGCCGATGTTAGCTATAGCTAGATATGTCTGGGTAAAGTACGCCAGATCTTATTATGGAGATACCGTGGAACGTCTCTAACAGTGGGTAGCTGCAAGTCTTCAGGGTCTAGCTGTTTTGTGTATATCTGTTTTGACCAGTGTTTATACGACCAGCTCGAGTTTGCACACTTTCGGGAGTTTGTGTATGACTATGTGAAGCATGTTGCCAGGCAGGGCATGCATAAGAGACTGTAGCCAGGACTATCAATTTGAAGATGTGAACTCGGACCTCGTGAAGAATGGAGCTACAGCTCAAGATGGTGTAAAACGCTGAGATTTTTCGTAATGCTCTCTTTTTTATGTCTCTGATGTGTGCGGCGAACGTTAGATCACAATATAAAGTTACATCCAAGTATTTGGTGTGCGCAGCATGAGGAATGCATGCGTTCTTATAGTTTAGGTTTCGAGGGGCGCGCATGCATCTCCGAATGTGGATGACAGCACAGTATCTGTATGCATTGATTTTGATTCTTCAACGTCATGCCCATTCCCTAAAACCTATGAGTTGACGTTGCATGTAGATGTCATGTGCAAGTGAGCTACTGGTCATGAAAAAGGCTGTATCGTCGGTGTAGTTTGCTACAAAGCAATGAGGTAATGTCGCGATATCTGCTGTGTACAAATTATATAAAAGCGGTGAAAGTACAGCTCCTTGTGGAACACCTCTTTTAATAGATCTAGACGTGGATTTAAAACCGTAAACAGACACATGAAATTTTCTGTCTGAAAAACCATGCATGTATAGCTTATATAATAGTCCAGCTAACCAGACTTTATCAAAGGCTTTTGAGACATCCACGTAGACACCAAGGGTGAGTTGTTTTCTGTTGAAAGCCACTGTTAAATGATCCATTACTCGCCCGAGTTGTGTAGTAATGCTATGCTGGGCTCGAAATCCGAACTGGTGGAATAGTAGAAGGTCTCTAGTAATTACATGATGTTCCAGCCTCCAAAGAAACACACGTTCAAAGAGTTTACTCAGGTGTGACAGTAGACTTAGCGGTCTAAAGTTTTCTGGGAGAAGTGGTGATAATACGAGCTTCCTTCCAGGTCTTCGGGAAATAGCATAATTGAAAGTTAGCAAAAATTAAAAGGTTAGGAAGACCAGTATTTTCTGGTTGGGTGTCTTAGGATCTCTGATCGAATTCTTCCAGGCCCAGATGCTGCCTTCGCCGGGATAAATTTGATATGTCTTTTTTCTCGAGGTGTAACTAAGATGATGTCATGTGTTGGGTTTGTGTATTTATGCTGTATAGTGTGGTTCGGATGTGCTGTTTGAGATAGTGATCGAGACGTGCCCTGTTAGGCTGGAACTTTTTTTCCAGAGAGTCACCGAAACTATCCGCTCGCGACTGAGAATCTTGAGTCAGTTCTTGTGATCCTTGAAGGAACTAGGTCTGGAAACATTTTAGCGCGTTGAAAGGATTTGGAGTATGTCCAAATGTTACGATCATTTGCTGTGATATTTCGAAAAGTATCTTCCCAGTACTGTTGACTTTTTCTCTATGTCAGCATCTTAAATTGCGCACGCAGTTTATTCCATAATGTTTTATATGCTGGATGTAGTGTGTGCTGCCATCGGCGTCTAACCCAACGGTTTAAATGAAGATAGATATAGACGTAGACTGTCGCATGGTCTTGTGTGCGGTGGAGAGATTTTGATAATGGTGCTCGCTGCCTCTGCTGTATGATTGTATTACCAGATGATTGTATTGCCAAACAAAATCATATTATCTCACAGGTCATTTTAACATATCAAATTCTCTAAGACAATATACTTCCTTTCAAACGTGAACTTATATCTCAACCACAACAAATTGGCTAACTAGAGGATTCGGAGGTAGAATTTTACATTCATGGCTATCAGTTTAGCATCAACCTGTGTCCAGGAATTTTATTTGTCAGTCTCATTTGATCATTCGGTCTGTCACAACGAGTCTGGACTTTATCTGACGTTTTTCAGTAATATACTCTTGGAGGTGGTTAATTGGTATTACGGTAATGTATGTAGACTTGAAAACGCAGTTCCTGGCTGTTAGCTAGGGCGTGTCAGTTGTGTAAAATACAATGCCCATTTGTTGAAATTAATGTTATCGACAATGTTGTATTTTTTAAATATTTCAAAAGTGTTGCTTATGTTACCTACGGTTTCAGATCCACACTCTTAAATAACGGACTGAAGTCAGCTATGACGATTAACAGTGGCAGTTATTATAAAACATTAAAAATTCTGTCATTTCTTTACAACATGGAAACTCATGAACTCATGACTTGGTTACGAACAAACATTATTATGTAACTTGCAAAAATATTACATGATCTTCCTATCATTTAGTGCATACGGTAATTTCCTTTCAAATACAGCCTAAATTACACCAGTTATGTTTCGTCTCCTATGTACAATAGTCGGTACAATGCGCAGTCGTTACAATGCATACGATTCTGCAACCACCAATACCATGTTAAGACATGGTAAGCGAGGCGTTGATCATACAAATTACTATTTTTAACGGGGTAAGGGAAGTTTTTAGTACGTCTTCAGTTTTAATCAGGTTTATTCTTACCATGGTCAGTGCCGAGTTTATCTGTACTTTCAGTCATCTTGCAACTTGGGAGTGTCCTAGTGAAGGGTTCACGGATTTCATCCACGACAGAGGGAGAACCGGGTTCAATTCCCGGCGGGAGCTCATGTGGTTCGGATTCCACGTTAATCAGTAGGTCCACGTCTCATATACCTTCGCTGCTGAACGGGACGTTAAACTCAAAATCAACTCAACTCATCCACGACAGATACAAATATTATTACGGCCCTTATGAAATAATACTTTTTTGTATTTCAGAAAATAATTTTCTTGTGATTTTTAGGATAGCTAGGAATGAATTAGAAAAAAACTACCCAAATTTGTGACGTCAACAGTTTATTATAGTCAAAACTATATTGCCAAGCTTGTCTGTTATGAATGCTACTTGTAGGTATATAAAGTAAATTTATCGAGTGTTTTAATTCTGCAGTCTTATCTTTCTCATGCAGAATGCATGTCTGTAGTTATACCTATTTTAAGGTAATTGTTTTAAGAGGAAAGAACAGCTAGGAAGGAACACTCCATTATTACATTACATGTCAAAAATTTCTTATAGTAAGGGTGATTCATGTTGTGTGATAGGAACGGAATAACGAAATAACCAGCAAAATAAAACTATAATTGAATTTTGTCCATCGTTAGGTCAAGTCTCAAACATACATCTTAATTTGTTCATCTTTCATAACGTCTACTTTCATGAGCGATTCCGTCGTACACCCTTTTTCGAATTACCAGGGCACTTTTGTAAATTCATCTATTTTAGATGGTATGTTGGAACGAGTGTCTACGCATTGTTTACTGTTAATACGTGCGAATAGAGGAAATCAACTAAATCTAATTAATTGTACTTCGGAAATATAGTAAGTCTTCCGGTTATCGTAAATAAACACGTAGTGTTCCTCAAGGCAGTTTCCTTTTTCCTCTTTCTGTAAATTTGTGAACAATAACGGTACATTTGATTTGGAAAGCAAAATTTTATTATTTGAGCAGAATATGGCTCTTAGCGTATTTCTAGCGCAAAGCTATATTTTAAACAATAAGGCAAGAGCCACTTATAACTGCGTAAACAAAATAAATGTAATTTCCTAGAAGTGCAAGTGTGTAAATATTTTTGAACGTTTTGGAAAAATACCTTTCTTGCCAACATCTATATAAAACATATTAGCAAAAACATTAGAAACAATCTAAAAGTATTTAGTTATTCGATAAAGATCACATATTTTTTCTTTAGGTTACGTTGACTCCCATACAAGTTATCCATTGTGCTTGTACACTCCGCATCAAAAGAATTGCGACAGCTAACGTGCGCAGTTAGGCCACCCAATATACACCTTCTTATCCCATTATCAAGTCAGGTAAAAATACCCCCTCTCTCTCTCTTCCTTTTTTCCCTCTCATACTAAAATGAACTAATAACATGAGCGCAATTTGAATTTCAAACTATACATATATTTGCTTCGATAAAATGAAATAACAAACCCGAGACGAAACAAGATTCATAAGCTGATGTAGGGAGAAACTGAAACACACACAATGAAAAGTTGAAACCAACGAATGTCTATTAGACAGAAATTCAAAAACGTAGCTGAGAGAGAGAGACAGAGAGAGTGCGTAATAAAAGAAGAAAAAAAGGAAAGGATAGCAGATAAAAATCTGGTATTTCAACGTAGTAAGAAAAGAATCTAACATTATACGGGTCCCTTTGCAGAAATCAACAGTAATATAGAAATAACGTTTGTTTTCACATATTTTTTTTCAGAACTATTCGAATATATAGAGGATGATTCAAGCATTCATTATGTCACTTTCATAATGGATAGCACACTCAAGTTCCAGCAGAACTGTGTAACTCCGAGACACAATAGGATGATGTGAAACGTTTAACACACATTCGTTGTTTCGATTGCAAATTTTGTAGTGTTCATTGGACGTACTGATCCAAAAACACATTCTAATATACCCAGTAGATAGCGTTGGTCATATCGTCCATTTCTGACTACTAATGCAAAGTAACAAAAGAAAATAAAAAAGAAAGGGAAAAATGAAGAATGCTATCTTACTGCTAAATTTCTATCAGAAATACACAATATTAAAAGTCCAAATTGCATCGTAATGAAATATTACAAATATTCGAAAGCAAAAGTTTATGTTTCTCATAGATGTAGCACGTTCCAAATTTCAACGTGAACAAAACATATTGAATTATAGAATTGATTTTTTTTTCGAACTAGTTTAAAGGAAATTCTGTTTTCAAGTAACAAAATAGGTTACCGTTTTCTAGACCTTTCCGAAGATTTATCTCTTCCGAACATCCAGCATTGATTTAATCTCTTTCGGATGTATCGTAATTTGCACAGATATAATAAACACGTTAAGAGCTCAAACGTATCATTGTGTCAGTCGGATAATGTAGACCATTACTGGGTCGAGGATTCAAATCCTTAGTGACCTGGTAATTCGACTCAGACTCGGTATTCCAGAGGATAAAAAGATATTTTACTTATTTGTTTGCGTTTAAACAGTATTTCTGTTAGAGGTGACCAGGACTGGATATGTTATCCCCAGAACATGAAAAGCACGACGCCTAACTTCCCAGTTAATTAGATTCTCCAGAACAAGAATATCGAGCTCTTGCTCCGTATTAACTTTGGAACGTGAAGTGCGTGTGTGCGTGAGAGAGAAGGGGAGAAGTGAAAGATGCAAAGTCAGGATAGGAAAACGTCAAGAAAGATAGAGAGGGGAAATGAAAAATGAAAAGGCATAATAGAAATACATCAAGAAAGAGAGAAAGGGAAGGGGACGAATATAAATATGAAACATACTTATCATTGCAGTGTATGATGTAGAACGCACACACTCTTTACTCAATATATCGCCAGTGATGGTTTGTAAGTTCACCATCAGAAGACGAATCTCTGTTTGCAGCCATTATTTTATGCGAAAAAATAATTCTATCTGATGGGGAATCGAACCAAGATTTTCAATTTGGAAGTCTAGCACGCTACCATTACATGATCGATTGCTCCAAACAAACAGTGTTTAACAAATGGTGTGGTGTTTCTTTTTGAGAACGATAGGATGAAAAGTGTATACTGCAGATCAATAATGTCATTGGAATCCTAGTAATTCCCTTCCCCTTTTCCAACAAATATTCCTAAATCGTTTCTATCATGATACAGGTGTTTGCGTCCACATTCTTATGTATTGTTTGTCCAGTATGATAATTCGATTTTTCACAATCACTTTGTAGAAATTAACTTTGGCTTGAATAGGATTTGAAGCTATGTTAGATAGCTGTAATATTCATAAGGCCATTACGTTACCCCTACATTATCGGGCCACCTGAAATTACAAGCCAAACATTACTTACTTTAGCCCTGATTATTGGAACAATCCAACGTTCACAACGAAATTAATTTATTTGACAGCCTAGAGAGAAATTAATGCCCACTTAAAGGAGAAAACATACAATCGAGGAAAAATTACAGAAATGGAACATATTTTGCTGTAACTTTGCGTGCAGGTTCAAAAGTACGCGGATAATAATAATAATAATAATAATAATAATAATAATAATAATAATAATAATAATAATAATAATAATAATAATAAATGTTCACATTCACAGTACTTTTCCATTATTACCATTGTTATTATTATTATTATTATCAATTTCCTTCTTCGTTGGGTTAAATTGAGCAAAAATAATAATATGTTCCATTACTCAGTCACTGTTTAGTATTTCTAAAGCCCTCTTTGATATCGGTCATTTTCGATGAGTTTTCATACCCCATCCCCACCCTATGTTGTGGGGCGCGGCATCTGCAATGTCTTTGTTTATCTCCGCGAGCCGCAAAAAATTATTAATTCGACACTGATTTTGGTTATTTCGATCATTTTTATAGGTATCTCACTCCTACAAGTTGCGGGTCTGAATTTGGTCTTAAACTGCTTTAGATGTCAATCTCAGCGACTACAAAAATTGTATTTTCGCTACTAATAGTGGTCATTTTTCGTTATTTTTTAACTGTCGCTTTCCTTCCCCATCTCTTAAGATAAAACCGTCAAAGTGGTATGACAGAAACCATCTTAGGTTCGAACTTCTAGAAGGTTGAAAATTTGATCGTGATTGGTTTGGTGGTTCAAGAGTCATTAAGTTTTATTTATTTTTATATATCTCCCTATCCCATTTCCCTTACAAAGTTCTCCCTTGAAAGTGAAATGATAAAAACCATCTCAGGTCCGAACATCACCTATGTTAAAAATTTGATCGAGATTGATCCTGTGTTTCACGAGTTATCAAGTTTTATTTATTCTTTTCAACTCCTTTTTCTCCTCAACATTAAGCTATATCGTCAAAGTAAATATAAATACCATCTTAGACCCGTACTTCATCTATGTTGACAATTTGATCGAGATCGGTCAGGTAATTCAAGAGTGACGATATCACAAAGCCTCTTTCAATTTCATTTTTTTTTTACATATATCTCCCTCTCTCCGGCCCCTACATTGCACTGTCAAACAGAAATCAAAAAAGTCGTCCCAGATCGAAACCTTATCTATGTTGAAAGTTTAATAGAGATCAGTCAGGTGCTTCAACAGTTATTACGTTTTATTCATATTTATATATCAATCCTCCTCTTCTGCCCCTAAGTTCTAGCGTTACAGTGAAATGGTAAAAAGCTTCCCAGGCCCGAACCTTATCAATGTTGAAAATTTGATCGAGATCAGTTGGGTGGTTCAACAGATTAAGAGCAAATAACAGTTACTTTCAATTTTATAATATAGTCAATTATTATTATTATTATTATTATTATTATTATTATTATTATTATTATTATTATTATTATTATTATTATTATTATTATTATTATTATGGTACTTTTGAACCTGCACTGCGAAACTACTGCAAAATATGTTTTATTTCTCTACTTTTTCCTTGATTTTATGTTTTTCCTTTATTAGTGTGTACTAATTTCTGTCTTGGCAGTCGAATAAATGAATTTTGTTGTGAACTTTGGTGCAAATAACGTTACAGAAAGAAGCCGTTTCGTTCCAAAGATCAGTTCTAGACTAAGTAGTATTTCGCTTGTAAGTTCCGGTGGCCCGATAGTGTTCAGTTCACGTTCAGACACGGGGGGCATAACATCGCCTCTCTTTCCGTACCTGTGCTATCGTTTCTGTCTTGTTTGTCGGATAGTGCAGTTTGACTTTCTTTTCTGTGACTTAGTGAATTGGTGAAGTGCTCACTACAAGAATTTTGTTTCATTTGTGTGCAAGAACACACACACAAATACACACACACACACACACACACACACACACACACACACATACTCAGCACTCGTAAAACCTAGAACTGTGAAACTTGCAGCCTATTTAGAGAAAGGTCAGAAGATTTGTTTGATCGCAAAACAAGATCACGGGTGTTATTGACTGTGAAGTTACAGGGTCAAAGTTCAAAATGCGATTTTTTCCTTATGGGATTTCAATGTTAAATAGTAGTCTCATATGCCATTTCTTTTATTATCAATCTCCGGTATCACAAATTAGTATATAGGCATAAATTGTGATCCTAAACATTGTGATAACGAGAAATGTGGGCAATGGTGTCCCGGTGAACTCTAGCAGGTCATCAGAGACCATTGAGGAAAAAGCTCCTTTTTCAACCGCTTATGGTACACAATTAATTCAGTTGAAGATAATATTAAAAAGCATATGTATAAAGGATCTACCGAACATACTTTTTTAGCAAAGCAAAGAGGTCAACAACATTCTCAGAATTCAAAGGACACGTAGTTAAAATTTCATATTTGATGTGTTAAAAAGTAAGAAACTGTGACATTGGAAATAATAATTAAGGTGCAATACAACACAATACATAGAGGTCCTTCCAAAGGAATGTGTGTGGGCATATCAAAAGGTCAACGATGTCATAAAAGGTTAAAGGTCACGCAGTTAAAATATCGTGTTTGACGTGTTAGCAGATATGAGACTGCGTTTTGGAAATAAGGATATGACCTGCCACAGGGCACATGCAGAAGGTCCTTCCAATTGGTGTGTGTGAGGTCAACACTGTCGTAAAAGGTCAATGGTCACGTAGTTAAAATTTCATGGTGTATATTTACATAGGAAAAAGATGAACAATGTCATAAAAGTTCAAAGGTCATGCAATTAAAATGTCATGTTTGATGTGTTAGCAAGTATGAAACTGTGACGTTGGAAATAAGGATTTGAACTAGAAATAGAACACACGCAGAAAGGTCCCTCTAAAGGGGTGCAAATGACCATAATGAAAAGGTCAATATTGCCATAAGGTGAAGAAGCCTAATTTTGTAATTCAGGTACTATAGGCTATGGTATGTATCTGTTTCGTGATGTTTAAAACAACGAATAGAACATAGTGTGAGTTCCACGTTTTGTTAGTTACTTAGCTTTGGAAAACTGCATTCGAAATGTTTTTTTTTCTTATTGAAACATATTTTTCTTATTGAAACATATTAATAGCTATTTACTACATACAAGTATTTGATATATTCTTACCTGTACGTTTACGTAGATTGTAAATCTTTTTGGTAGTTTGCAATTTATTCCACGTGATCTCCGTAACGTGCTAAACGTAAGTTCACTCTGTGTATAAGGGCCTTTGCGTAGATTTTTTCAAGAGTGTCCGGAGTTATATTTTCTACGGCACGCTGTATCGAGTGTCGAAGTACTCAACTGTTGCTGAAGGAGTTTTACAAAATTCTTGCTTAAGAAAGCTTCACAGAATGAAGTCACATGGGGTTAGATCAAGACTACTAGCTGGCCACTCAACATCAGAATTCATTCTTATTAAACGCTTTCCAAACCTTTCTCTTAAAATTTGTAATGTTGCCCTAATACGATGTGCTGGAGCACCTTCCTGTTGAAACCACATATCATTGTGTGGATCAAAATTTAAGCGATCAAGTTCAGGGAAGAGAAATTCTCGCAACATATTTTGGTATGTAAGTTGATTAACGTTTCCTTCTAAGAAAAATGGCCCTATTACACCAGTTGCTGTTAGTCCCATCCACACCATAATACCCCTTTGATCTGCACAGCGTTCAATTCTTTCCGCCGCTGGTCTGGGTCCTCAGAACCGTGCATGTGACGAAGACACCGTTCCATTAAAAAAAAAAAAAAAAAAAAACTAGCTTCATCTGACATTATAATTTGAAATAAAGGCATGGGATTTTCATTTAACTTGTCTATACACAAGTTACAAAATGAAATTCTGGCACCGAAATCATCATCTTGTAATTTATGTATAATCTTCATTCTGTACACCTTTACCTCAAGCAGACGCAATATTCTACTCGGCGAACTTCTTTTAACGTTGAGTGCAACACCCCGGTGACAGATTGATTTTATTTGTGAACTAAGCACGAAACGAACCACTTTGCGTTTAGTGTCCTCGGTAGAGATCCTTACAGATTGTCCTGCCTTTCGTCGTCGCTGAGAAAGATGTTCTTTGCTAAAACAGTTATTCCGAAACTGCTTGTAAAGACGAAGAGTTTGGGTATTGCTTATTATCACACCCCTCTGTCCAAGCGTCTTTCTCCGCGTTTTTGTAACAGACATCCTCCTATGAACGTAATGCTGAAGCTAATCGGCACGTTGTTCCTTTGTTAGAGTATCCATGTGACTTACCCAATTACACACACACACACACACACACATACACTTCCAAACCCGTAGGCCTATTAGTATAGAGAAAATAAAAAAATATAACAGTTTTTATTTTCTTACACACTCACAAGACACACAAGATTCACTAACTCATTTAATATTAAGCTCAAGTACACACTCAACTGCCAAAGTCTCTGTCCAACCAGATTATCATTCGAGTAACCCCAAACCACCCTTGTGAACGAAACATAAACATAGTTTATGCTTCAATCACGGAAGGGTATAAATAAACGATAAGAGTGCGTCTCTCCCTACATATGGAGACATAATTTATTTCCAGTGGAGCTATTTTTATTTTCTTCTCAGTTTCCTGAGTAAGCATCAAGGCAATATTAAGGTTGCCATATTTATTTTTCATGAGGATACGCGACATATTTGATCTCCCCTCAAACTTCTCAACACAATGCATTGCTTGGAAACAGTTTATTTTCAATGCATTATACAGTTTGATATGGATAGAAAGAAATAACGAATCTGTAGTACAGTCTGTTCTCAAGATTTTTTTATGAGAATCCCTGAGCGACTTGCATTTGATGTGGTGGTTTCATTGAAATATGCTACCCAAATAATATATATATATATATATATATATATATATATATATATATATATATATATTGGCTCAAACCGGTCATTTTCTCCCATGAAGTATATACTGCGCATTATTTCTCCCTGCCTCCTTTTTACCCATTTCTAGGTGTGTGCCTTAATACTTTAAATGCTTCTAACTGTATTTGAAATATATACATTAAAATAAGAAGTTTTTTTAATCCAATTCGTTATCTTTAGCTCTGACAGATATTGTTTAAAAAATGCATTAATACCTCATTTTCAACGCTTTTCTGTTTTAAAATATTCTTTTCTTATTGAGATACTGTCTTTTATAGTTATCTACTATAGTATAAACTCACTAATAAAAAAGTTTTCAATTTTTCCGTGGCAAAGTCTATGTTGGTTGTTATATCTCAAACAGGCATTGACTCGGAAGTCAGAAAAGCTAAAAAGCCACTTTGAAAAAATCCTGAAGGCAAGCTATTCAAAATTTTCTGATCTGATTTCCAGAATATCCTTCCTCTTTCGGTAAAGATTCTTGGAAAAAATTGAATTTGAGTTTCATAACGAATTGTGGAAGTTATTTTATATAAACTTATTTACGCCAAAAAAATCAAGGTCATATAATCCCACGTATTTTTAGAATATATATTTTTTTAAAATTATTTTTTGACTTGAAGCAATGATATTTTAATATAGTTTCTATCAAATCGTATTAAAATGTTTTCCATAATGTGACATTCATAACCAACAAAAATACTTTGATTAAAAAGGTGAATTCAAAATTCTCAAACCGGTCATTCAGTACCAGAGCGAGTGTTTCAAACTAACTAAGATTGCCATATATGCTTTCAGCCAATCAGAAAATTCTCCCACCTCACGTGATCAAAGTGCGCTTTATAATTTCTACTTTATATATGGAACATTGAAATCTGTTCTAAAATTAGTATCTACTACAAGGAGTGCCAACTTTGCAAGGTATCTTTTCAATGACGTCACAGTAGTGGGAGAGCATTTCATCGAATCTACGCGGGAAGATATTTTAGTTCCGAGTATGAACGGAGAGGAGGGAGAGGATCTCTCGCACAATGGGAGGAGAAGAGTAAATACTGCACGCTATTAACAAAAGGAGGAATTTTGTCATGCCATCTTTCCTGTCCGTTTGGGGATGCAATGTTTTCCATCAAACGCTACTTTCTCAAAACCCATTTCTACCTGTGAAAGCACCGATGGATGCTTCCACTTTTCAGTTTCTTTTCTTTTTTTTTCAAAGAAATTAGCCTATATTTAATTTTTGTTATCTTTTAATGTTCATTCCCACCAGCTTTGAAATTAGAAAGAAGCTATTTCGAAACCTGCGGAAATTACAATACTGTATATGATCTTGGCAAAATTCAAGACATATATTAAAATTATTATTATTATTTATTCTAAAGTTACAAAACAACATTTTTTTCTGCAATGATTAAGATATTCCGAAAATGTTAAATATCCAATTTGGAAAATAAATATATGTTTCGATTTGCGTTTCTTGTGAAAATGAATATAATTGTTAAAATGACAAATTAATAAAAAATAAGAAGAAGGAAAAAAGTTCTGGAATCAGAACTCCTTTCTGAAGCGTTTATTGGGTTATAATATTTCGCTCTCATAAGGTACTCTTTCAATTTCACTATTTTTATTTACATTCTGAATCTTGCAAGTAGATTTTCCTGGGGGACTTATTCTGTCAGATTTCTAATGGATGACGGCTATTTCTACTTTTCTTCGTTAGATTTTCATACTGTGCATAATATTGGAAGTCTTATAGAAGTGTTATATCCGTCTGTCTGTCTGTCTGTCGACAACTATCTGAGCATAAATGGTAAGCAACATCGACAAGTATTCTTTTAATCGATTTAGTATTCTAGGAACACGTTCCATCTCCTTTATCAAAACCTACTACTGTTATCGGTTCCAAGATTAATTTCTAAATAGTAAAAGAGCAATAATAGGTCCTTTTTCCTTTCGTAATCCTTTAATAGCAAGATTGTAGATTTTTTTTTTTAAAGATTCAGCCTTCCAAGAGTAGGTTCTCCCTGCTCCGACAACTCTCTCTTGACACCAGAAGGGACAGATATGGATGAGCCGTCTTCAGTTTCAACATTAATTATTGCTAGTATTGTCAACCAGTACTAGTATTGTGCCAGTAATAAAATGAATGCACAAACGCAATGTTGAGCGTTATCAACATTTAGAAATACACAAGTCATCACAATAATAAATATAGTTTAAATGTTGTTATATCACACCCTTCTTGGATCTCTCCTCACGCGGAAGGTTTCTTCTCACAAGTTCTAGATGAAATTAAGAAAAAATCATGCCATAAATTTAGACATAAATTTACAAACTGAGACGAGAGGAGAAAAAGCTGTCAGAGAATCAAGACGACACGACGAGTAATATCGAAATCTCAATGGGCTCGTTCTCATATCGTGATAATACAGAGTTTTAATGTTCCATGATTCAAATGGGAAATATAAAATCCCTAAATTGAGAAAGTGATTGTAGAAACAAATCAAGACCATTATCAGTGTTTATAGGTACGCAAATACTTAACACAATAATAAATATGGTTTAAAAGTTGTTATAACTCACATTTCGTGGGTCTCTCCGTACGCAAAAGAATTCTTCTGATAAGTACTAGATGAAATTAAGAAAATAATCAGGGCATAAATTTTCTATATAAATTTACAAAACGACGAGAAAATTTCGCGACGACAGGAAAAAAGTCTTAAAGAATCGAGACGAGACTAGAAAGAAGTCTTCAAGAATCGAGGCTAGACGATAATTCTACCAAACTTATGACAAGAGACAAGAAACACTTATTTCTTATTTAATTCATCTCGTGGACTATTCGCCATAGGGCAAAGGCCTTTAAAAAAAAGATTTTTACTGGAATCGAATCAGCGTCTGAGGATATATATATATCACCTCACCTGTATCTCTCTAATAAAATCAAAAATGGTAGAGCTTTACTACTAGTTGAGATTTCAATATTCACCTCCATAGAACAATAACCGAGAAAGATATTCGACAAATGTGTTTTATTATAATCCAGGAGTAATTTCGAGTCACGTGGGCAACTAGAGTGCGCACAAGACAGAACGAGACAGAATTTACATGACAAGATTCTACCAATAGAAATATATACATTTTCCGAGACGAGACACGACATATTTACGAGAACAGAAGGCCTCCAAATTTGCTTGTGCGCATCCCTATTGGCAACGTAGTTTACCCATGTCGTATACCTCAAGCAAAACGGTTTTCTAGAATCGACTCAGCGTCTAAAAATATATACCATCTCCAACTGTATCTCTCTAATAAAATAGCAAAGGATAGAACTTCACTACTTCTTCCGGATTCAATATTGATTTCTAGAGAACGAAAACTGTAAGAAATATCGAAAAGTAGCTTTTTCTTTACACTGATTTAGTGTTCCAAGGATAGGTCCTTTTTCCTTCTTGAACCTTCTATCCAAACCAGAATTGTAGAACTCCAACATTCCTTAAGAGAGAGAGAGAGAGAGAGAAAAAAAATAAATCTGTATCCCAAATAGAATATATGATTCCTTTGCTAAGATAACTCTTTCCTGAAACCGGAAGGGTTAAACATGGATGAGCCGTTTTCTGTTTCAATATTAATTACTACTAGAGTTGTCCACGAAACAACAAATTCCTCCTAGACCAGAATTATTCTTCAAATTCGAGTTGAGATGACAAACATGACATTTCTTGTGTTGTTTCCGACAAGAGAATCGCGATGACACAGTGAGTAATTTTGAGTGTCGTGGGAAACTTAGTTTACTCATATCGTATATCTCGAATACTATTTGAATATTGCCTGATTTATGTGTGAAATTTCTAGGTATATAAACTGATTTCATGATCACAATAAAGAGCATTATCAAAGTTTAGAAATACACAAGTCATAATATAATAATTAATATGGTTTAAATAATAATATATCACACCCTTCGTGGATCTCTTCTCACACGGAAGGATTTTCTGATAAGTTCTAGATGAAGCTAATAAAAAAATCATGCTATAAATTAGACAAAAATTTACAAAACGAGACGAGGGGAGAAGAGCTGTTAGAGAGTCGAAAGGAGACGAGAAAATAGTCTTCAAAAATTGAGACTAGACGATGTTTCTATAAACCTAATGAGACGAGAGAAACCTTCATTTTGTATCTTGTTTTGTCTCGTGGGGAGCACTATTTTGTCTCGTGGGCAATAGATAAAAGAGTTTAGTAGAAAGCGACAAACAGTTTTCTAAATTTGATTCAGCGTTACAAGAAATATACTATTGTCATCCGTATCTACTGAAATCGGAAATAGTAGAACTTTACTACTACTTCTGGTTTCAATATTGATTTCTATATTGATAACGGTAAGAGATATCAAGAAGCAGTTGAAAAAAAATGCAGCGCTCCAATGGTGAGAAATTAAGTGTTTCATTTTTTTAAAGAATTCACCATCCCCATTTGACTATAGGCTTCCCCTTCTTCGATAACTCTCTCTTGAAACCGGAAGAGAGAGGTTTTGTTTCAACATTAATTGCCACTAGTATAGTTCATGAGACGACAAATTTCTCCTAGACTAGAATTACCTTTTCAAGTTCGAGGTGAGACGAAAAACATGACATTTCTCGTGTTGTTTTTAACACGAGAATCGAGACGACACGACGAATAATTTTGAGTCTCCTTAGCAACCTAGATTACCCATGTTGTATTCATTAAACAATGTTTTAGTCTTAAGGGCCGTGGTGGCTCAGGTGTAGAGCGTTCACCTCTGGTGCTTGGGGTCTCGGGTTCGATCCCAGCCCCCGCTAAGTGGACTTTGTGGTGGACAAATACCGTGTGCGTAGGTTTTCTTCGGGTTCTCCCGTTTCCTCTCACTTTCTTCATTCATTACTCATCATCACCGTCTACTTTAGCCTAACCGGCATTACCGTGGGACATAAAACTCAAAGATTTTATTTCATTTTTGTTTTAGTCTTAAATCATCCAAATGTAAAATCTGTAAATTAATGAAGGATTGTATGAAAAAAAAACAATATATTGTCAAGTTGATAGAAACGCAAATAATAACACAATAATATATACATATATATGGTTTAAATGTTGTTATATCACATCCTTTGTGGATCTCTGCTCAAGCGGAAGTATTCTTCTGACAAGCTCTAGATTTCATTATGGAAAAAATCAGGGCTTAAATTTGTAAGGACGAGTTTTCGTCCTTACTGTGTATATATTAAATAAATTGTATGAAAGAGTAAGTCTGGTCAGACCTATGTATTCTGTAGTATATTTATTAATTATATTCATATAAAATGTGTCGATAAAATTTTATTTTAAATCTTATTCTTGTAATTATATATGTGTTTCATGTATATTCTTCTTGTTTTTTCTAGTTGCTTAACGTTATACATTCAAGTTCTTTTTATATAGCTTTTCTAGTATGCGATGGAAAATTTCAGAGGGTAAGGTTCGTTACAAAAAGTTTTCAAACGTTTTTTGCGGATTCTTTTTAGCGAAAATAAGAAACAGCATAAAAAAGGGATATGGTTACTCAAGGATATATAAGCGAAGGGAGCCATTGCATTATGCGGGATTTGGGAGGGAATCTCGGATGTTAGAAACCTCCCGTCCTTGGTCTAGGTCATTGCCTCGCTTGATTTTTTTTTTTTAACTTTCCTATCTGTTAGGGATCGGTTTGAGTGCTAACCGAATGGCGGAGAATTAAGTTCTCTCAGGCCTGAATGATTGCTGTAGAGTTTTCATATATATATGTTTTTCTTTTAAATTAGGTTTTCTTGAGGGACTAACCTAAATGGTGGTTAGAGCAAGGAAGAAATTCCTTGGGTCTGAGTGATGACCGTAGTTAGTATGGAAATTTAAAAAATGAAATGAAATCTTTAAGTTTAATGTCCCACGCTTATGCCGGTTAGGCTAAAGGAGACGGTGATAATGAGAAATGAGTGAAATAGTGGAATGAAGAAAGTGAAAGTAAACGAGAGAGCCCCGAGAAAACCCAGGAGCACGGTGTTTGTCCACCACAAAGTCCACACGGCGCTGCTGGGATCGAACTCGAGACCCCAAACACCGGAGGTGAACGCTCTACTATGGAAATTTAGTTTCAGGTAGAAATAAGCTTGAGTTATAGTTTATCGGGATGAATGATTCCCGTAATCTTCTAGCTAGAAGAAAGTAGGATATTGGGAGTAAAAAAAAAAAAAATCGAGGCAAACTTTATTAAGGTACTATTTTAGATTTTTTTTTATTTTGTTAGGCCAGAGAAACCTAAGTGATGGTTTTCTCTTTGGAATGAATAGACGTCTTTGGACTGAGTGATGTTCTTTGACATTTCAGGTTATTCCTTTTTTTAACGGAAGGTTGGAGTCAGGCCTTCCTGATAGATTTAGGGTAGGACTGAGCTGTGAAGAAATGACTGACCAGTGAGGTCTGATTAGAGACTGATATGTTGTTGTGGTGCTTGCGCGTCAAGCTTAAGGGACAGGGCTACCTAGTTTAAGAGCCCTGAAGATTTTCTTTCGCTCATTGGATAATTCTTTTTTTTTTTAAATTTAATTCCTAATTAAAGATTTTTATTTACCCTGCATCTGGTTACAAGTTTTATTGAGAGGTATTCACCTGAGTGGGTTGGATTTATTAGTTATTATTTATGTTAGTGTTCCTAATTGTTAATATCTCCTAGAAGAGCCTGAAGAGACGTAAGAAGAGACCAGCGATAGATGTTAAAATTAAGAAGGTGGAAGGTAACACGACAAATTTTGTACATAAATCTACAAAATGAGACGAGAGGAGAAAGAGGTTTTAGAGAATCGAGAGGAAACGAGATTAGAAAGAAGTTTTCGAGAATTGGATCTAGACGGTACTCCTACAAATTTAGGAAACGAGACAAGAGGCACTTATTTCTTATTTTGTTTAGACTCATGGACAACTCTGTTCGCCATACAGGAAAGGAATTAAGACAAAACGATAAGCGGTTCTCTGGAATAGAATCAGTCTAAAGATATATACCATATCTACTCGCATCCTTTTACTGAAATCGGAAATGGTAGAACTTTACTACTACTTCCAGTTTCAATATTCATCTCCATAGAACAAACATTACATAATTGGTAAGACATATCGACATATCTGTTTTTATTTTAGTAGTCTTAGTGTTTTAAGAATAGGTTATATGTTTTCCAATGGCTATCTTTTTAAACCGTTAGGGGAGGAAAGACATAAACTGTTTTCTGTTTCAACATATATCGCTATTTGTGTTGCAGACGACACTAGAAATTTCTCGTAAACGAGAATTACTTTTATTAATGCAGGACGAAAATTGAGACTACACGAACCTCGTGGGCAATTTCGTTTACCCGTGTCCTATACCTCAAACAATGTTTTAATGTTACAGGATTAATACATGAAATCTCTAAATCGATAAAGTGGTTGCACGATACCATTTAAAGCTTTACGAACGTTTAGAAATTCGCTAGTCATACGTATTAATAAATATGGTTTACATGTTGTTATATTTACATCCTTCGTAGATCACCCTAGTGATGCGCATGAGACGAGACGGCACAGAATTTTCGTTATAAGATTCGAGATGACACAGAGCTCTTCCAACGGAAATAGATACATTTTTCGAGACGAGACAGCCTGAAAACTTTTCTCGTGCGCATTACTAATCTTCCCTCACGGAGAAGGATTCTTCTGACTAGTTCTAGGTGAATTAAGATAAAATCATGGCTTAAATCTTATACATAAATTTACAAATCGAGACAAAAGGAGAAAGAGGTCTTAGAGAATCGAGAGGAGACGAGGAAGAAGTCTTTAAGAATCGAGACTAGAGGATATTTCTACAATACTTATGATACCAGACAAGAAACACTTATTTCGTATCTCGTTTCGTCTCATGGGCAACACTATTCACAATAGAAAGCGACAAGCAGTTTTCTGGAATACTACAATCAAAAATGGTAGAACTTTACTACTAATTTCCGGTTTCAATGTTGATGTCCATAGAGCAAAAACGGTAAGAGAAATCAACATTTTCTTTAGTCGTCATAGCGTTTCAAGTATAGTTCTATCTTCTCCGTTAATCCTTAATTCGCATCGGAAATCTTAGGAAACCAACTCCTCTCCATTTTCGATGTCAATGTCCATAAATAGAAACGGTACTAGAAAGCGTCAGGCAGATTTCTGGAGTCATTGAGAATTCTCTACTGGTATCTTTCTTTTAATTGAAAATGGTAAAAATTCTACTACCAAACTACTTCCAATGCAGTTGACCTCCATTGAGAAACCGTTCCAAGAATAGATTATCTCTTCGCTGTTATCTCTCTCTACAGAAATCGAAACGGGTACAAATTTACTTCCACTTCCGGTTTTTATATTAATCTCAATAGAACAAAAGTTGTAACTGATAGTGGTGGAGACAGAATCCAAGTGGACAAATTCCAAGCAAAATTCTGACGAGACGGACAAAGTCCAAGCGGAGAAAACCCAACGGACAGAATCATAGGAGTAGATATTGGATGTACCAGTGCACACCCTTATGAAATAGAATGATTGTCTTTTTCTTTTAAATGTCATTTTCTGAAATATTATCTCTAATTTTTCAGTTTATTAATATATTTTTTTCTTATTTTTAAAATACTGAAAACCCAACAAAACGAAAGAATGTTATAAAAAGAGAGCAGATGGGATTTCGGAATCAATATTGATTTTCATGAAGCAAAAGCGGTAGAGATACCAACTACAGTATTTTTCAAATCGATTCACTGTCCCAACAGTAGGTTTCATCTACTCCGATAGCCTTCTATATAAGTCCGCAGAAATGGGTCATTTTCGGTTTCAACGATGATTATAAACGGAAAAGTTGGATGAAGAAAGTAGGAGGAAACTAGAACAGATTAGATCTACTAGATTAAATTGAAACCGAAGTTACAGCGAATTTCTACTACTTTCGGTTTTATAGAGTGTTAAGGATGAATGTGAAAGTATTTCTTTAAACGCTTAATCGATTGCAGAAGAGCCCTTCTCTGTATCAATTACCGTGTTTGCTCTACCGTTTTAAATTCGATACAAGACGAGACGAAATTCGAGACTTCTCTCGACACGTTAGCATCACTATCCTAGACCCACTGAAACGCTATTGTCTTTTGTGTGATTCTAATAACTCAAATGTATTCGGTATCTTACAACCACTATCTCTGCAACCTTAAACTACTGGAAGGGGCCACAAATAAAGGGTTTCAAAATTTACTTTAAATTTTCAGTTTCCATTGTTCTCTCAATAAGAAATGAATAACAGACAATTAAAATATTTTGAAGCTTTTCTCGAAACTGAGATACTGGAAACACAACTTAATACAGTTATGAACGAAAGTATTAGAAACTAAAATTAGTACCAATTTTTGATGTATATGTTTATAAATTTCTGCTCTGTGTGTTTTTCAACAAGGATAAAGTCATGGTATTTTAGTGAAGCTTTCCTTTCCTGATTGTACTTTTGTTTTCAACTCCTTTGCAATTCAGCGATTGATTTGAATATTTGCTGTACAGTATAAAATGTTTTGGCAATTTTTCCAGTCACTGAAGAAACATGAAATTATACCTGTAGTACAAGAAATCAAAAAGTATTTCCCCCGGACGGGAGAGGGACCATAGTCAGTCACAATAATAATAATAATAATAATAATAATAATAATAATAATAATAATAATAATAATAATAATAATAATAATAATAATAATAATAATAATAATAATACAGTGAAACCTCTACTAACGGACACCTCTGTAAAGCGGACACCTCTCATAACGGACATATTTTGTAATCCCCAAACACTGTAATAGGAGCGGACACTCCCTAGTACGGACACGGACAGTCTTTTCTGTCTCTTATAGATATTATTTACCTCCATATTACGGACACTTTCTCTAGAAACAAGTTGAAAAGTACAGAAAAAATACATTTTCAGAAATGCATACATGTATCACAAAGGAAGCATTGTAAAAACATTTTTCCTCGTCAACTGGCTGTTCAGAAACTCACATGGAGCGTCTTTGTTTAACAACACCCTCATATCCTTTGCTTGCATTCCACTCCCACCCAACCTGTTTTAGAATCAAAAGTAATTGACAGTTGCTTGCCATTTGGGATGACACGTCATTCTACTGTTCCGCTGGAATCAAGCAGAAGACATGTTTGGTATTTTTTGTCCGCGTATTCGCATATTGTCTTAGTGCCTCTATTTGTAGACGGAAATCTTTTTAAGTCATTCTGCACCGAATAAGCAATAAGGTGTAAGTTGTAGTGAGCTTTCGAAATGCCATGAGAAGCGCTAATCTTAAAATCGAATTGATTGAATTTTCGAAGAATACTGAGGTGTGCGAAGGACAGCTGAAAATGTTTGTATCAGTAAAACACAAGCACCTGAGATAGTATAAAACCAAGACAAGTTAACAAAGTTGTGGTGTGAAAATGGCAATAAAAATAGTGTCTCATTGCTTTGAACAAAGTTGGTGTGTAAGTGAATGTTTTTATAGAGTGCGGAATGAAAAAAATTCCTGTGTTAGGGTCGTTGCTAAAAGCTAAGAATTTGGAGGTAGCAACAGAAATGAATGTTTCAGATTTCAAGGTCTCGAACGAGTGGTTAGAGAAGTTTCGGATTAGACACAAAATTTCTTTCAAAGCGATTTGTGGAGAATCCGCAGATGTGGACATGCCCACAGTCATACTCGTAGAACGGTTTGATAAATTACCTTCAATAGTTTGTAATTACATATCACCTTATTTACTAATTTACGTAAGAAAATATCGAAACATCTCTAAGACGGACACCTCTCTATAGCGGACAATTTTTGATTCCCCACGGCTGTTCGCTTTAGAGAGGTTTCACTATAATAATAATAATAATAATAATAATAATAATAATAATAATAATAATAATAATAATAATAATAATAATAATAATAATAATAATAATAGGAAAAAGAAAAATCAATCATAAGATAGAATCTAAGCAAGTTAAATATTGTCAACTTACAATTTAGGCACATAATCTAACTACCTCTCTTTTAAGAAGAGTAGATTCATTTTAGGCCATTCTTCTTTCTTGATTATTCGTCTCAATTGATGATCTGTGGAAAGGATGGTTAATATATTTCCTTCTGATGCTATAGTTATTAGTCATCATTTTTTTAGTATACCGAGATCCAGGGAGACTATGATAATGAGATAGATAATAATGGTAGAATGAAGGAATTGGGAGAAAACGGGAAAATCCCAAGAAAATCTACGCACACGGTTTCTGTCCACATAAAATTACACTTAGCGGGAGCTGAAATCGAACGGAGGATTTCAGAGGTGAGCTCTCTACCACTAAGCTACTGATAGAGAGTTTTGGAAAGTTGTATTCTGCATTTTGTATTTGGTATACTACTTCTTTGTTACCTAGCCTGCATCGAATCCTTGAAATATACGTGTCTGTAAAGTAGAGGGCACTGACAAAACTATAGGAATCCACCATCTCTCAATTAGATTCTAAATTATATAGTACGTGATTTTCCAATATGTGGAGAAATTATTTCTTGTTATAAGAAAATTTAATGTAATTTAATGTAAAATTTAATGTAATATGTAGTATGTGTATGTATGTATTGTATGTAATGTAATATGTATAATACACTGTAAAAAATCGTTGTGTTATTTCAACGACATGCCTATGTGTCAGGGACGGCGCCAGAAACGCTTGATGGGGTGGGCGGAAAGAGGCGGACCTAGTTGCTGGGTGGGCAGACAATGAAAATGAGAACTGGACAATGTAGACATTTTTTGACAATAATTAAGTTTCAATTTTTATACTCTTTGGTTAGTTAAGGCTCAGAACGAAATAGGGGAGGAACAAGGATGTGGAAAATAGCTGTCTTGGCCTTATAGAAGTACAATTCCGGCATTTGCCTGGTGAGACTAAAGAAATACAGGTCTTAGGACGGGCTGCGGGAGTTGGTGGCTATATGCTCGACCTATCGAATTACGCATGGCAGACACACTACCAGTTTGTTTAAACCAGCGTTTCCCAACCGGTGTGCCGCGAGGAAATCGAAACACAATTATTAATTCTATAGCTACCAAATTGCAAAACATAGGGAAAAATATGTACATTTTAGTATTTCACATTACTATGAATTTCTAGCATGGAAAAAAATTACTGTAATTGTAACATATTATTCTACATCTATTACTGTGTAGCAGACAGTATTTCGGCTCATACACATTTCCACGTTTAGCTGCTATGTTATGCTTCAATTGAGAGTCATACTAACACCGAGAAATAGAAGCACTTGTACGGTACGCGTCAAGTGAACGTTCGTAGAACACTCATTCGCACGTGAATGACAGAACAACACTTTGTTCAACAGCTGTGTTTTGACTTTGACGCATCGCAAGCTGTGTGATTGCAATAATATGCACCGGTTTTGGTTAAAACAGCAAAGTTAAAAGTACAAGACATTTGTTTGTTCGTTCGCTCGTTATTTAGTGATCTTCGTTCTTAGTGAAAGGTTGGATACAGTTTTCGAAAAAGAAAGCGTATTTTTAGAAATCTGAGTTCTGTATTTCATTGCAATTGTTTTCTATTTTAAAATTAGAATAAAAATAAGCACAATGAATTAGCATAGGGGAAAATCAGTAATCGAGCTTTCATCTCTGTGGAGGAGGAGATCAGTAATCACAGAAAAAAAAATACCATGGTATTTTATATTTGCAAATAATAATAACAATAATATCTATGAGTGTGCCGCAAGAATTCAAGTTACACCCGCAAGTTAGTGTACCGCAAGTTGAAAAAGGTTGGGAAACGCTGGTTTAAACAATAATAACGGTATGTGCTGTGTAGTCGATGAAGTTCAAGACTGCTTTACTTCCTCTCCCTCCAAGAATGCCTATGAATGCATAGAAATAAAAGAAGGTTCAAACAACACAGACTAACAGATAATACTATGCCTTTCGTTAATAACGTAAAATACACATTAAGTAGGTAAAGTAAAACAAGATTTTTTTATGTAATATCTATATGCAACAGCAAAGATCTGTCACTAAAAGAATGGGGATATTCAACAGCATGATTGTTTAATCATACGGTACACAGATATCTTTGAAGCTGAAACTCAAGTTCAGCAACTCAAGCAATATATATTTACATTACATTAAATATGCAGGAAATATTACATTAAATACGCAGGAAGCAGGAAATTTACATTAATAACAATACTAATAATGCATAAAACAACAAAAATTACATATATGTCAATAACTGAAATTCAAGTAGAGATATCAAGTAACAAAAGGTTTTTTTTTTTTTTTTTTTTGTTTCATGCGTCTGCGGCAATTAGGAGTGATTATTTTTACGTTTTTTTCTAACCCTACGAAATCGGTTTAAATGGCTTCGTAGTTCACGAGATGCTGGAATTTAAAGCCCGTGTAATTTAAAGGTTAATCACAACTTTTGGTATCATTATATTACTAGAAGTATCTGTCTTAAAATCATTGTTCGTGGCAGAGTTAAACAGAGTCCTAGAACCTATTACTTCTGTTGGGGTGGGCGGATGGGTGGGCGAGGCCATTCATCGGGTGGGCGGTCGCCCACCCCTGCCCACCCTTAATGCCCTCCCTGCTATGTGTTAACACGATTGTGTTAAAATATAACACAAACAAGTGGTTAGAACAACTCACTCTCCATTTGGAGTTGTGTGTCAAATGCCGGTAGTTGAAATGACACACAACCTGTGTGTTAAATTAACACAAGTGTAGGATCTTCAGTGTTGTTTTCTGTGTGATTGCCAAATATGTTGGGCATCTAATTATAAAGGCTTATGAATTGAAGCTACAGACAAACACACTAGAAAGAAATACTTAAACAAATCCAGGTATACGCAAAATTTCATCTCCCACATTTGATGCATTTATTGCATCTTTTTCTAAGCGATTGTGTACTAGAAGCAACAAACACATCAACTTGACTAGATGGCAACTGTCGCCGATCATTTGAAAGTGAATATGGAAGAACTATAAAATAAAGTAAATAGACAGTCGTCATTTTGTTATAAAATTACATGGCGAGCAGATTTTATCTTATCCCGAACGGTTATCGTCGAATATACGCGGCTTAAAGGAGCACTCTGATTAGCCAAACTCAAAAGACCTCACTAATTGATCCCTCTACAAGCGACGTTTTCTTCATCACTTTGTGGCCATATCGGAAGAGCACGCGCCTAGTAATCGAAAGGTTGGTGGTTCGTGCCCTACCCCCGCCATTGGAGTAACTTTTTTACTTGTTTAAAGTGATTTTTAGACTCAGAATAATGTAAACACATTACGTATATAGACGATTTAACATATTTTGAGGGAGTAATTTTGTGGTTCATTAACGCTTACGACACGGCTTAACACCGGTTGTAAAGACGTAACACACCCCTGTGTTAAACGCCAACACCGCGGATTATGTGTTGAACTAACACCGCATAGTGGTAGTGACGCTGGAACCACTACCCTGTGGTAAAATTGAGTTGAATTAGCACAACCATTTTTTACTGTGTATTCTCACATGAAAGGAATAAATATGTTCTCAAACAACATTAATATTAGTTTTTTTTTCCGCTCACCTAAGCTATGAAATCTGTGACCGAAACTAAAATCCATCTGAATAATTCGACACTCAAGCGTACGGGAATCTTCTTAAAACAGTGGGCTTTCGTGAGGTTATTGTGCAGAACTGAGCATTTATGTGGTTGAATGATTCGTCGGTTTATTTGGTAATTCAAATAATTTATTCAGAGCAAACATAAATGAGTTTACTTTCAAAAGGGGACATTTCCCCCCTTTTTTCCTTGCTAACGAATTCAAACTTCAGCAGCCCTGTTTTCTGCTCTTCTTTCTTTTCATAGTAGTTTCAAGTCTGAAATGAAATCTTTGAGTTTTACGTCCCACGGTTATGCCGGTTAGGCTAAAGGAGACGGTGATGATGAGTAATGAAAGAAATGGTGGAATGAAGAAAGTGGGAGGAAACGGGAGAACCCCGAGAAAACCCACACACACGGTGTTTGTCCACCACAAAGTTCACTTGGTGGGGGCTGGGATCGAACCCGGGACCCCAAGCACCAGAAGTGAACGCTCTACCACTGAGCCACCGCGGCCCCTAAAGTTTCAAGTCTGATAAGGTGTTCATTACTTCTATCAAACAACGTAGACGTATCATTGTTACCTATACGGACAGAGCTCATCCCAAAGGTTCAGAAACCGTTGAAGAGCATATTTTGAGAACTGGAAATGTTTTCTTTTGAAAATAGGCTGCTCAAAAATAGTGCTTCCAGAATTCATACTGTGACATAATATAAATAAATAAAGTGTTTCATGTCAGTATGTTCCTACATGTGACCCAGTCACACCACGACCCAAGTTCAGACGAAAATTAATTTCAGACGAGGCTCCGTCAACCATATCTGGTGTAAAAGTTTAAATTCCCTCCTTGAGCGGTATGAATATGTTTTATTCAATTGTCATAGATTCTGAAATGTTTTCTGTAATTTGTCAATTCGCTGAAGTAGCATTTCCTTTTATTTCTAATACACTTAAAACCCAATAAAACGAGCATGTGTGAATGCTTTACCCATATGAAAAGTTGTCTTAATTACATTTGCGAAAATCTATATGAAAAAACATTTTATATACCTTTGTACACAACCACATGCAGGGGCGGATAACTCGCCGACCCCTCATCAGTTACTTCAGAGCCATCTCCTCTCTACTCACATCTTCTTGCTCCCTTTGCTTCTCTTTACCTTATACTTGCGTAAATGAGACACAAAAATGAAGAATGGTGTGCTATATTGAGTCATCTGGCCGTAGAAAGGTACAAAATACAGAAGACACTGGCACGAAACGAAAGGAACTAATAATAATAATAATAATAATAATAATAATAATAATAATAATAATAATAATAATAATAATAATAATAATAATAATAATAATAATAATAATAATATAATGAAGACAGCATTTTCTCAGTAATACTGCAACAACTCAAAACACTTGTCTCAAAAACTTACGTTCAATCTATATTTCAGCTTCCTTGGATTGAATTACAAAAATACCTATGATCGTAAAGAAAATCTGTATTTTTTTTTTATTTTTTTAAATCAAAGTAATATCTTGTATGTCAAGATAAGATGTCTTCTTCCAAATGCAGCAAAAAGGAAATGTGCAATCAGAAACGTTGTTACACTTGGTTAGAATTGGTTCCATGTGCTAAATTCGATTTTTGGATAGTCTCTCCTGAACTAAACTCTTCAGCTTTTACGCGATTTAGATGAAATCCAAACTTCGTAATACTTAGGCATACGGGCTGGCTAGAGAAGAGGTTGTGTAAGGTTAGAGCTCCCTGAATTTCGTTTGGAACCAGAACTGTCACAGGTCGGAATACGTATTCCATACCATATCACTATTATTTTTGTCCAAACTATTACAAGGGCCGGCCTACGTTTTGTATGAGAAGTAACTGCACTTTTCTACTGCTAAAGCAAACAAACTAAACTTTAATTAATCTGAAGTCAGAAATTCTAAACAATTTTCCCTTTTTCACACACAAATAGTTACCTTTTTTTTTAATAACTACGGTATCGCGAATTGTTGGTAACAAAAGAACAGATGAATAGCGATTTTTTTGTAAAGTGTGACTAATTCATTGTGAGCTGTATGGATTGTTAAAATTACTCCACTACCTGTGTGTCGAGAACCTTCTTACATTGAAGAGACCTTGTACTGAATCTTCTGAGTCATAACACAATACACATGAATAAAGTATTTAATATTAAAAATAACGTTGTTTCTTAGAGCTTTAAGCAAGAAAATATGTAACGCTGATAAACAAAAGGATATGTATCAAAACAAACTAGTTGTCTAAATTAAGAAAGAAACTTACCAGGAACACTATGGTGAGATAATGATTCTGAAACACGAAAGAACTTTCATCACTTGTTTGAAATTTGACATATTTGCAGTGTTTGAACTTACATTTTTTTCCTTCTGGCGACAAATACACACAGGCTGTCGCAATTAAAAGAACTTTCGTGAAGCAGAATTTAAAAATTAGTCTAATACATCATCCAAGTCCAACTTTTTGGTTATTTCTGATTTGATACTTAAAACTGCCACATCTCTCAAACGTTCCTCAGTCATGGTAGATCTCGTGTAGCACTTTAACCTTTGCAAGATGGAGAATGATCTTTCCGCTGAGCAGTAGACACACGGATTGTCAAGAAAAGGTTTAGAGCTATACTCGTATTAACATAAGGGTATACTTTCTGAAGTCCGTACTCATGTATATACAAGTTGATAAAGTTTGAATATGGTTTTTGGACATTCATCCTATTCTTTCAAAAATCCAAAAAAGTGTAAACGCTCATTAACAAAATCTTCTGTAGTTGGTAGATCTTTATCGTAAAAAGCATATAACTTCTTGCTGTGTTGCACTAGTATGCTTTTGTCAAGGTCTTCTTTGCCGGCACTAATTAAAAATCAAAACAACGCATTGAGATCATCGTATACAGTTTTCCTTCTTCCCATTCATTACTTAATGTGTCCATTATTACATTGAAAGTATTGATTCGGAAGTTTTCTCTGCCTATAAACTCTAATTCTCTTTCTCAAGTTTCATCTACTTGAGCTTTTCGTCTCTTCTTCCTTTTTACTTCATCCTCATAGTGAGTCACTTTCGACTTTGTCAACGCTCCAGTTTCGTACACGTCAAAGTTTCTTCTTTTGAATGTACTCTGATAATGAACCATATAAAGACTGATACAGTTGATAGGTCGATTTCAGGTGACTGTAGCTTTTTACTTGATGCGTTAAATATGGATAACAAATCTCCCCACAGAATTGACAGAAAAGCCGTTTCTAATCTTTGAAGCTGCCGGAGGTAGCTAGATGCTTCACTACGTGTAGTTGCTTTTCCCTTCATTCGAAATAATTGTAAGTGCTTCTATTACTTCATTACAATTTTCATTTAACGCCTTACAAGAATCATCCTTTGCAGACCAACGAGTATTTGACAAGGAGTTTAGACGTAGTTGTTTTTCTTGCCAAGTCATGTCGTGAGTACTTTCCACCTTCTGATAGAGCATGAGAAAAAGATAGACAGGTTATTAAGAAGTATGAAAAAATCTCGACTTTCTTTACACCACTGGTTGAATGCTCACCGACTAAATTCAGCAAATGAGCACTGCAAGGCACATACATTGCTGTCGGCGTTGTCACACGTATTCTGGCTTACAGTCCAGTGTACTCTTCAGACACGTTGGAGGCATTGTAATACGACTGTCCCCTGTAGTTTTTTAAGTCAATACCATATTTATCGAGAACATCTGCAACAGCACTGAAAAGCTCATCTGCTTTATGGCCTACATTAGGTAAACAGCAGAGGAATATTTCTACAGGAATGCCATTCCCGGGAACGCATCTAATTATTACGGCCAGTTGATCAATATGGAAAATATCTGGTGTAGAATCAATTACTAAATAAAAATATTTTGTTTCTTTTATTTCATTTATTATTTCTTCAATGACTTTTCGGTCCATTAGTGTAAGAAATTCCTCGTATGTGGTGGAGACAAGTATGAGATGTGACCTTGAACTGGATTGTCATACTTAGAAACATGGGTCGCTAAGAAGGGGTTGGCTATTAACTCTATACACATTATAAAATGTCCGCAGTTGTGTGTTGACCCAAACTTATCATAATGTCCTCTTAAAGGTAGACCAGCAGCAGCTAGGGATCTCACAACAGCAACTACTCGTTTCAAAACATTTCTCCAGTAATTGGTTTCATCCTCAATTTGAGTTAGCAGCTTAGAGTCAATTCTTCCTGCAATGTTCATTCTTCCTTTCATTACTAACTAGGGAAGTACTAGAAGTGGTACGCGAGGCTCTTCATGTGTTCGTTGAAAAGGTGACTTCGAGTACACCACACATGTGAAATATCTCGCTTGAATGGGCCCTACAGGGGGCGTGGCGACTATTTGAATATCAGAACAAGGCACGCTCCGAAACACTAGAAAACGTGAACCAAATAGGAAGTTATGATTTAATTGTTTTGAGACGAGGTATAAATAGGTTTAAAAGGTAGGTAAATACGAATCTGATATCAAATGTTTAAAAATCAAAATGGCGGATCTAACATGATTGACACAAATTACAAAAAGAACAAGCTATGGATCTGAAATTGGGTATGTAGAAATATTCGACATTGCTATGTATGAATCAGACACCAAAAGTGTAAAATTCAAAATGGCGGAAAAAAAGGCAAAACACTGCTATGGAACTGAAAGCGAGGAGATAGAGGTGTTCGTGGTCGCGGAGTACAAATCCAATGTTAGAAGTAGAAAATGCAATATGATGAATCCAATGGCGGGAAAAGTGCAAAATGCAATATGACGGAAAAAGTGCAAAATGCAATATGACGCATCCAATATAGCGAACAAAAGTGCAAACAATATGTATAGAACGGACATACGTATGAGTTTACTGTACATGTAGTAGCAAAATACGTATAGTATATAACGAGGCAAGTATGGGCAGGTGATATTTTACAAAAAAACAGGGAGCGTGTTTCGCTATACTGTCAAGACAAAATTAGGCCACGGAATGCAGGGGAGTTTTTAGCGCACATGCAAGTCTTGTGATACGAATAGGCAATAATTATTTTACTATCAACTCCGTCACCGCCCCGGAAAGAGATTATAGTAAAATAATTATCACTATCATTGCAATTTTTCAGTTCCGTAGCGGTGTTTTGCAGTTTGTCCGCCATCTTGAATCCACCATTTTGAATTTTACACTTTTGGTGTTCGATTCACACATAGCGACGTCGAATATCTCAATATACCCAATTTTAGATCCATAGCTTGTATTTCTTTTGTAATTTGGTTCCGCTATGTTGGATCCGTCATTTTGTTTTTTAAACATCTGATCTCAGATTTGTATTTAGCTACCTTTGAGACCTATTTATACAAAGTCTCAAAATAGTTACATCGTAACTTCCTATTTTGGCCACGTTTTCTAGTGTTTCGGAGCGTGCCTTGTTCTGATATTCAAATGGTCGCCACGCCCCCTATAGGGCCCATTCAAGCGAGATATTTCATATGTGTGGTGTACTTGGTGTTACCATTCCAACGATATATAACACATATAGATCCCCACCTTGGTCTGCCGAATTTTCGTGGCTTGTTAAACTATCATTTTCTTGTTTCCAGTCATCGAAGCCCTCTTTAGCTAATTTTGAAAACCCACCGAAAGGTTGGCATGGTATACAAAAAAGTTTTCAGGACCTTTCGGAGTACATAAGGTAAGATCGTTTAACTTCCTGTCCGTTGATCAAAGCGGTTTTAAAGAGAGTCTGGGTTAAGAGGCGATGTTGCCCCCCAATTAATCTTTTAGAACGGCTAAAATATAACTTCGAAATTCGCTTAATCGTTTATTCCCTTTTTTTATGACCTTATTCTTGGGGTACATTGATAGGCCGCAAAGCAGGGTCAAACACAAAATCTTTCTTATACTTTTGTGAGTGTTCTATAGCATTTGAACTCCCTTCAGGAATGAAATTAGAATTATCTTTTTTGTCTTCCAGTTCAGCATGTTTAGCTCTACACTCAATTTTGGAGTCCTTGGAATCCCCCTCGCCTTTTATTTCTGTTGGTTCATCTCTAGTCTCACCGCTAGCTGCAAATTCTACTGCACTTGGAGATTCTGTAATTGGGTGTAACTTGTTTCGGGACAATTCTAATTTTACCTTTTACGAAGTCTTCTTTTATTTAAAAATGTTATTATTGAAAGTCAGTTAGATGTCAGTTTTCAAAATTTGAAATTGCTAGAATGAAACCCAGCAGGACAAATAGGGATGCGCTCGAGACAAGATTTGTGCTATCTCGTCTCGAAAATGTGCTGTAAAAGTGATGTCTCGACTCGAAAAATGTATATTTCTCTATTGGAAGATGTAACGGTGTTCGAGTCGTAGTTCGGGGGCGGAATTTGTTATACTGGGAGAATCAAATTTATAACAAGATAAATTTGATTTCCAGTCTTGGTTCTGTAAATTAATTTGAATAATTTCATAAAAATTATGTTCGGTTTCGCCAAATATTATTTATGAATATGCAAATTGTTTTTGCATATTTACTCGCCGCCCTGGTAAGTTATAACATGCCTAATAAGCAGAAAGCTGAAGGTACGTGCGTTGATTCATGAAAGCCTGATTTACACCGCACGAGGCTCGATTTTTATAATCCTATTTTCCCCATACGGTACTCCAGAGTGCTAGGAAAATAGGTGCGTAGTTAATTAGAACATATTTCAAAAGAATATTCACTTGCTGCATGGCTGAAATAAAATCACTATTGTAGTTTTATTGGGAAACAGCTGTACTGGCCGTCACTTCGATAAGCAATTAAAATTGTTGCATAAATTAATTTAGTTATCAGGCTAAAAAAAAATTTATGTAAATGTAGAATGGAAAAATTTACTATAAATACTAATAACTGTATCTGTGAGGGTCAGGTCAGCTAGGTTCCCAATTGTTTCGAAATAATATAAGAAAATTCTCTAATTGGCCTAGAATAGGTTGGGAAATCTGAATTGTTTTTGAAATGACACTTTAACAAAATTTAGGTAACAGTAATAAAATTTTAATTATCCAAACTTGCAATAAAAATTCAAATTGAACATCAATTTTAAAAAAAATGAAATGACATGATCATTTTAAGTTGAAATAAATTGAGACAAATGTCACTAAAAAAAATAAAGATGAAATATGGAATACGTTGACTGAAGAATCTGAAGGATTCTTATTTTCTTTATGTTGTTTAAAAATAGGTCTTAGGCAATACTTTCAAATTACAAAGATTTGAATTTACTCAGAAGTTTACCTTTTTTTGTAACTGCTTGTTATATAAATTACAAACAATATTTTCTATTTTCCACTTTTTAAAGATCAATATTCTAGATATTCAAAAAAAATAAATGTACATGGTATCATTGTTTCATCTTTTTGATATAACCCTTTGCGTGTGATTTATTTAGTCCAGAAGACAATATTTTATTCATCAACCGCAGAAGGAGAAAGTAGGGAAATACCTATGCTTGAGAAATAGATAGTTGACGAAGGTGGGAAAAATTAGATGATTTTGAATGCTAGCAAGATGACTATTATTTAGATTAATTAAAGATGAAAAGATAGTGAAAGCTTTGATTTGAGCAGTGCACTGACTTGACTTTAACTGTCTACTTTAAATTGAAAATTCTCAACACATATGTATAGATCTAAGATAATAATAATATCCAATAATAAGAAAAATACCTCGTAACATAGAAACAAACAATCATATATACTTGGACACATATACTAAATAGTCACACGTTATATACACAATGATTACAGGAACACATATATAGATATCAGAGTTTATACTTAACTTGGCCAATATTTCTTTCTAAATGTCGGTACCTTATATTTGTTTATTTTACTTTGCGCAATATTTTACTTCATAATTATGAAGATCTGTCTGTGCGGCGTTTGCGCAGACAGATGTCTTTTTTTATGTTTAGTTGCTTATTTACGAGTTAATTTTGTCCTAATGAAATTTTTCTCTATTCACATGCTTAGGGCAAGAATTATACTCTATGCCTTTCAATTTAGGTACACCCTGTCAATACAAATGAAAATACCTATATCTAGCAAACAGATTACATTCGTCTTCTAACTGACACTTACGAGCTTTCTGGGTATGTACTTGGTAAAAAAAAATCTTTTGATAGAAATACATGAAAACATAAAGATCATTCATCCAATTAATACTTGAATAGTAATGCTTTTCTGACACATTAATCTCGTCGTGTAATAACCTAACTTTTTATGTCACAAAATTTTCTGCATATAATATCTTTAAATGAGCAAACAACGCTAACATTTAGAATATAAGGAGATAATTTTCAGAATCTAACACTAATTGGCTGTGTGAATATCAATGGTTAAAATGACAAAAGTTAAGCACAAATAAATTTTAAAATATCGATTTCAGTTATAGTTTCTTTAAAAAAAAATAATAATAAAAGATAACTGTTCAGTCCGTCAAGGCCGGATTACCACGATTCAATTCTCGTTTCGATACATTAGTGAATTTGGCCAAGGTAAGAGGATGCGCTCGCCCACGGTAATGTGGCAACAAATTCCAAATTGAAAATTTAATATAAAGGTTTTGTCCTACCTTCCCGTCGATTCCCATGTTGAAGCTACCACTTTTATTCACCACTGGTCGACCACTTGCAACACTCAAGTTCCTGTGTTCATGTGACTGCAGCATCCCGTTCGACTCCCGAGATGTGTATGGTCACCAGCCGATCTCTGACACTCTCCTCCTTAGGCCTTTGGCTCTCTCTGGATGTTTAGGACGTCATCATCGGACTGAAGCATCCAAATTCCTCCTCATATCTAGGCGTCTCGGCGTCTCTTCCTAAGTTGTCTCGGTCAAAGTGATTATAGAAGTCCAATATTGGTGAATCCAACTGATACACTGATTAACAAATTATGTATCCGTATATATGTTGATCACAATTATCACAATTGGTCACAGTCACAAATCAAACTTTAGTTGCACTCTGTTATAAGTCGATATAAATGCAAAATAGATTATAGTTGGGAGAACGTTCGGAATTTGATTTAAATGTATTAGTGTTTTTATGAGTGAACTCGTTGCGGCACTAATATGTGTTTAGCACTTCATTGTCTATAGTTGCTCAACACGATAAAAATAATTAATAAAGCGTGTGTGTGTGTGTGTGTGTGTGTGTGTGTGTGAGCTCTGTATACGTGTTGTCGGTGTCACTTCTCAAACTTAACTGCCCTTTCTTTTAGTATCTTGCAACCGTCTTTCTATTAAAAAAAGTAACGTATGTTCTCCCAATTCCAGTTTTAAAATTTTAAAATTTGCCAAAATAGGTTGTTGTTTGTACGTTGCCTTTTCTTTCTTCCTAAAATGTTAAAACGTGCTAATGGACTTCTAGCTTGCAATATCGTGCCGGTGTGGTTCCTTCGGTTTTATCATGCGCTTGCGAATATACCTCTTTTCTACGATAGCTATTGTGAAGATTCTCTTTCTAGACAAACTGTCTAGCTTTACAATGGAACTTGAGTGTGTCTCCTGGCTGTGGGTGGTCGTGGTGAATAAAGACTTTTAAAGAGTTCCGTTGCTCAGGTGTCTATTTACCGCTGAAAGGCTGGATACCGTTGGAAAGCAAATAAAAAGAAATACGCGTTTGAAGGAAAACAGAAATACAGATTCTTCATTTAAAAAGAAAAATGATGTTTCAATATATGCACTAAAGAATATACTAATAATTGATTTACTAATCAATTGGGTCACAATAGCAACTGTCACAATTACCCCCCTCCTAAGATGGAGCAGATGATGCAACGTAGTTGAAGCAGATCTCCATCCTAAGAGAAAGTATGTAAGTGACATTGCGCATTGTGTTACAAATTCTAGGTACAAAAATAACATTACATAAAAATCCTAACCCTAAAATATTCAAAGTTTACATGAAAATGATATTACATGAAAATCCTATCCCTAATGGCTTTTGGTGAAAATTCTTACTTTTTTATGTACGAAGTCTCAGGTGTCGAGTTTCTGGTCAGTTTTAAGCTGCCAAACACAAGCTTTCGAGGCATGCTTCAAGAAAATCTGATGATATTGTCTTTAATCCTCTTGTGGAATTGTTTTCTAATTTTATTTGGGCGCTTATACTACTGCTTCTGCAAGAATCTTGGCTGCTCTAGGTGGCAAAACAATATCCCTTTTTATACATTCTTCAGCGTCTTGGACTACAGGAAAGAATGGCATTAGTATTCAGAGAATTTTCTGGAGGCAGATTTCCTCCTCAGGCGAGGGCAAAGCCATTGCTCGCACTTGAGTTTTCGTTATCCGGCTGCACTATAAAAGTCTTAATATTAGGAGCACTATCTCTTGAGGACAATGTTTCATATTGCAAGTATCAATATAATAAAACTTGCTAAATTTTTGGTGGCTGCTCGCAGCTCAGAGCTCATTTACCTTTAGCTCGGCGCGTTCATCACAGCTATAATCACCAATGGGAAGGGGTGCGTTGAGTCTCTTGCTCCAAACGCAAAACTCCACTTCAGAGCTCGAATCGGGAATTTCTCTCTTCCGATGGCTCTTTATCAATACATATACATATATGTATATCGAGGCACATTCTCGTGCATATCAAATATCGTGTCTCCTACGCCGGTTTCAATAATAAGTATCGCACTTTTGGCGGATATCTTTTTCCATCTGTCCTCTGTATCCATATTGACTTCACTTCCTAACGTCCGACATTTGCTTTAAGAATACGCTGATTAATAAAATTTTCTTTAACATCATGGTGTTTGTCCTTCATCTTTTACTAGGGTGTTATTCAAGTGAAATATGCCATACTAAAAATTTCTCGTTTCATTTCTTGCAGTAGTCCTTTATGCAATTGTTAGGTTCTTCTATCATCGCTTCAAATGCTGTATTTTTTTCTAAGCACAATTTTCATGGCAATTAATATGAGTTGCTTCCATGCCGTCATCATTGACATTAAGCAGCTTCCTAGCATGCTTTTTCTGACCATAACCTCGAACCCTGGACCACTAGTCCGGTTCTAATATGCCAATATCATGGTTGATTGAATGGTAGCACTAACTGTACCATTCAAGTCATCTTTGTTACTTTTATGTCTTTCAGGTAAGCTGTACCGTAGTAAACTGGTTTCTTCTCGCCAGTTGTCATCGGGCATTTCTTTACTTTGAACTATCTTGACTTGAACGATCTGTATCACATGAGGGTCATTTCGATTTTTCCGCTCCTTATGGTCTGCTGTACTGGTACCTTTACCATGCAGAGTACGCCATATTGGAGTCAGGTCGTCTTGCCAATTGTCATCATTCCCTTCCTGGCTGGATACTGCCTTTACTTGACGACTGTGGTAATCATTTGCGTCACCTGGACCACAGTGAGAACTTTGATGCTGGAATAAACCTTCATTCATGTATCGGAATCTTCCTTTAGCATCAGAATTGCGAGTGTCTTCTTCTTCGTATGAAGACATTTCCTTGTGAGGCCTGTGCTGCTCATTTCTTCTTCCATATGGAGAACAACGATCTCGTTCTCTTTGATTTTCATAAGAGTTTCGCACCTTGAAGTACTTCTTGAGTCTTGGTTCGACTCTTATTTTTCCTGGAACTGTCTTTCCGCGCAGCTTACGCTTAGCCTTGAGCGTTTTGCAGGTGGTTGGATCATCTGTACATATGTCCACAGCTGGGTAAGTCCGCTTGGTCTCCTGTCCTAAATCCTTAACTATCTGATTTGGAGGAGATTCATCTAGCATAATCCCTTCTAATTCCTTCTTTTCCACAATTTGATTGGGCTGCTTTGTCAGGGAGTTTGACTGCTGGTTTTCTTGTTCCTGGATAACTTCAAGATTTTGCAGGTCTTTCTCCTGAAGTGGTGCCTCTCGTATTTCATCGGGCTCCTTTCGCTCCTTCATAAGCTTTTCCCGTTCTTCTCGTTGTTCTTCAAGCTCCTTATTTTGTTCTTTTAATTTCCTGTTAAATGTTCGAAGTATCTCTAGTTGCTCTTCGTAAAATTTCCTTTCTTCTTCTCGTTCTTCTTCTTTCTTTTTATGTTGCTCTTCGTGAAATTTCCTTTCTGCTTCTCGTTCTTCTTCTTCCTTTTTCTTCTGCTCTTCACGTTCCTTCTTTCGCTCCTTTTGTTCTCTTTCTTCTTCTTCTTGTAATTTTCTACGAAATTCTTCTCGTCTTTCTTGTAATTTCCTTTCGAACTCCATGAACATTGGAAACCATGATGGCATCTCTATGGGCATTGGGCCATATTCGGTGAGTACGTGTCCTGGAGGTATTTTACTCTCCATTTCTTCGTATTGTGGGGACTGCAACTAAAATAATGAACTAATATGACAGATTATTATTTAAAAAAAAAGAAAAACACGAGCAGACTTGAAGACAGTTATGATGACCATGCAGTTCCTTATGCTAACATGCATAAAATTACTTTGATCCACAAGACAACTTTGAAACTCAACTCACACACACTTATTTGTTTATTTATTCTTTCATTAAAAGTATAGTGCCTAGCTCGGAGTCACTCAATCAAACACTAATCCAATTCAATCTCGTTCCTTATGCTCACTATATTAATACTAATAATAACAATTATAAACATGTATAGATATATGTATAACGCACTTATTTACTTTACTCGGGAAATTAAAATAAATCTGCTTAATATCAAGTCACATAAATCACTGAATATAATTACGAATTAAAATATTAATTTCCTATTAACTAAGATTGAATATCACTATGCTAAAACAAAGAAAAAAAATACAATATACATATATGCGTGTACAAGAAAAAAATATATATTTACTTTATCTAATTTACCTTCTGGCTTTCCTGTTCTTACCTGTGATTTAATCTCCATCTATTTCTTCTCACTTTCATTTCACACAATAAACAAATGAACCATTGACATTTTCGTCTTCTTTTTCTTCTTCTTTTTTTTTTAAAGAAAACGTACCAAATTTTATTTCTTCTGGTAATGACTTGACAGAAACGTCAAAAGATTTTTTTTTTAACAATCATCGTTTCTCACGAAAGTTTCTGAATAGTGAAGCGTTTTAACTTGAACTGTTTCACTTGTCAAGTTTTTTTTTTTTTTTTTTTTTTTTTTAGGTGACCAGCGTGGGGCACGAACCCACTGTCCGGGCGCCATTTGTTTGTAACGGTGTTCGAGTCCTAGTTCGGGGGCGGAATTTGTTATACTGGGAGAATCAAATTTATAACAAGATAAATTTGATTTCCAGTCTTGGTTCTGTAAATTAATTTGAATAATTTCATAAAAATTATGTTCGGGTTCGCCAAATATTATTTATGAATATGCAAATTGTTTTTGCATATTTACTCGCCGCCCTGGTAAGTTATAACATGCCTAATAAGCAGAAAGCTGAAGGTACGTGCGTTGATTCATGAAAGCCTGATTTACACCGCACGAGGCTCGATTTTTATAATCCTATTTTCCCCATACGGTACTCCAGAGTGCTAGGAAAATAGGTGCGTAGTTAATTAGAACATATTTCAAAAGAATATTCACTTGCTGCATGGCTGAAATAAAATCACTATTGTAGTTTTATTGGGAAACAGCTGTACTGGCCGTCACTTCGATAAGCAATTAAAATTGTTGCATAAATTAATTTAGTTATCAGGCTAAAAAAAATTTATGTAAATGTAGAATGGAAAAATTTACTATAAATACTAATAACTGTATCTGTGAGGGTCAGGTCAGCTAGGTTCCCAATTGTTTCGAAATAATATAAGAAAATTCTCTAATTGGCCTAGAATAGGTTGGGAAATCTGAATTGTTTTTGAAATGACACTTTAACAAAATTTAGGTAACAGTAATAAAATTTTAATTATCCAAACTTGCAATAAAAATTCAAATTGAACAACAATTTAAAAAAAAAAAATGAAATGACATGATCATTTTAAGTTGAAATAAGTTGAGACAAATGTCACTAAAAAAAAATAAAGATGAAATATGGAATACGTTGACTGAAGAATCTGAAGGATTCTTATTTTCTTTATGTTGTTTAAAAATAGGTCTTAGGCAATACTTTCAAATTACAAAGATTTGAATTTACTCAGAAGTTTACCTTTTTTTGTAACTGCTTGTTATATAAATTACAAACAATATTTTCTATTTTCCACTTTTTAAAGATCAATATTCTAGATATTCAAAAAAAAAAATAAATGTACATGGTATCATTGTTTCATCTTTTTGATATAACCCTTTGCGTGTGATTTATTTAGTCCAGAAGACAATATTTTATTCATCAACCGCAGAAGGAGAAAGTAGGGAAATACCTATGCTTGAGAAATAGATAGTTGACGAAGGTGGGAAAAATTAGATGATTTTGAATGCTAGCAAGATGACTATTATTTAGATTAATTAAAGATGAAAAGATAGTGAAAGCTTTGATTTGAGCAGTGCACTGACTTGACTTTAACTGTCTACTTTAAATTGAAAATTCTCAACACATATGTATAGATCTAAGATAATAATAATATCCAATAATAAGAAAAATACCTCGTAACATAGAAACAAACAATCATATATACTTGGACACATATACTAAATAGTCACACGTTATATACACAATGATTACAAGAACACATATATAGATATCAGAGTTTATACTTAACTTGGCCAATATTTCTTTCTAAATGTCGGTACCTTATATTTGTTTATTTTACTTTGCGCAATATTTTACTTCATAATTATGAAGATCTGTCTGTGCGGCGTTTGCGCAGACAGATGTCTTTTTTTATGTTTAGTTGCTTATTTACGAGTTAATTTTGTCCTAATGAAATTTTTCTCTATTCACATGCTTAGGGCAAGAATTATACTCTATGCCTTTCAATTTAGGTACACCCTGTTAATACAAATGAAAATACCTATATCTAGCAAACAGATTACATTCGTCTTCTAACTGACACTTACGAGCTTTCTGGGTATGTACTTGGTAAAAAAAAATCTTTTGATAGAAATACATGAAAACATAAAGATCATTCATCCAATTAATACTTGAATAGTAATGCTTTTCTGACACATTAATCTCGTCGTGTAATAACCTAACTTTTTATGTCACAAAATTTTCTGCATATAATATCTTTAAATGAGCAAACAACGCTAACATTTAGAATATAAGGAGATAATTTTCAGAATCTAACACTAATTGGCTGTGTGAATATCAATGGTTAAAATGACAAAAGTTAAGCACAAATAAATTTTAAAATATCGATTTCAGTTATAGTTTCTTTAAAAAAAAATAATAATAAAAGATAACTGTTCAGTCCGTCAAGGCCGGATTACCACGATTCAATTCTCGTTTCGATACATTAGTGAATTTGGCCAAGGTAAGAGGATGCGCTCGCCCACGGTAATGTGGCAACAAATTCCAAATTGAAAATTTAATATAAAGGTTTTGTCCTACCTTCCCGTCGATTCCCATGTTGAAGCTACCACTTTTATTCACCACTGGTCGACCACTTGCAACACTCAAGTTCCTGTGTTCATGTGACTGCAGCATCCCGTTCGACTCCCGAGATGTGTATGGTCACCAGCCGATCTCTGACACTCCTCCTTAGGCCTTTGGCTCTCTCTGGATGTTTAGGACGTCATCATCGGACTGAAGCATCCAAATTCCTCCTCATATCTAGGCGTCTCGGCGTCTCTTCCTAAGTTGTCTCGGTCAAAGTGATTATAGAAGTCCAATATTGGTGAATCCAACTGATACACTGATTAACAAATTATGTATCCGTATATATGTTGATCACAATTATCACAATTGGTCACAGTCACAAATCAAACTTTAGTTGCACTCTGTTATAAGTCGATATAAATGGAAAATAGATTATAGTTGGGAGAACGTTCGGAATTTGATTTAACTGTATTAGTGTTTTTATGAGTGAACTCGTTGCGGCACTAATATGTGTTTAGCACTTCATTGTCTATAGTTGCTCAACACGATAAAAATAATTAATAAAGCGTGTGTGTGTGTGTGTGTGTGTGTGTGTGTGAGCTCTGTATACGTGTTGTCTGTGTCACTTCTCAAACTTAACTGCCCTTTCTTTTAGTATCTTGCAACCGTCTTTCTATTAAAAAAAGTAACGTATGTTCTCCCAATTCCAGTTTTAAAATTTTAAAATTTGCCAAAATAGGTTGTTGTTTGTACGTTGCCTTTTCTTTCTTCCTAAAATGTTAAAACGTGCTAATGGACTTCTAGCTTGCAATATCGTGCCGGTGTGGTTCCTTCGGTTTTATCATGCGCTTGCGAATATACCTCTTTTCTACGATAGCTATTGTGAAGATTCTCTTTCTAGACAAACTGTCTAGCTTTACAATGGAACTTGAGTGTGTCTCCTGGCTGTGGGTGGTCGTGGTGAATAAAGACTTTTAAAGAGTTCCGTTGCTCAGGTGTCTATTTACCGCTGAAAGGCTGGATACCGTTGGAAAGCAAATAAAAAGAAATACGCGTTTGAAGGAAAACAGAAATACAGATTCTTCATTTAAAAAGAAAAATGATGTTTCAATATATGCACTAAAGAATATACTAATAATTGATTTACTAATCAATTGGGTCACAATAGCAACTGTCACAAAGAGCCGTGTCTCGACTCGAATTTTGTCAGGAAAATCCTATCTCGACTCGTCTCGTGCGCATCCCTAAGACAAAACTTCATTGTAATCAGCACTGCGTCTGTGAAAGCAACAACAACAACAACAAACAAACAAACAAACAAAAACGGATACTATCATTCAAAATACTTTGCCATTGCATTTATTAAGTTGAATATAATCACTACTGAAAAAAATAGAAAACATCTTACGCGGGAGGAGAGCAGATTAAAATCTTGGGGATGAGCTCAACTAAACTTTGTTATTTCTAATCATTTCCAATCATTTATTTGAATGTTGATTTTAAAGCAAACTTTTGTCACCAGAAGAGCCTATAAAATGTTAATCTTTTTTAACAGTGCGGGTTAGGATAGGTTTAACATTGCGGTTTAACAGTGCAATTGCCCCCTGGTGGGGCGTCCGTGACTGCAAATGTTCTTAGCACAACTACTACAATATCGTGTTCGGAGACTCCTTAAACTATTATAAAACTCGCTAACTGGAAATGGTATGAGTGCACAACTACAGTATATCATTGAAGACTCTAAACTAATATCAAAACTTACCTCCTGGAAACGTTTTGTTAACTTTGACATATCAAATTTACAGTGAGTTTGACAGAGTGAAGTCGCAGAACGGATCAGACTGGAGGCCCTTATTTCGTTCTAGCCTTCACAAGAATTGCGGAGAGAAACGCAACACACAACGTTACATCAGTTATAATAGGCACAGTAGGCCTACATAAATATAGTACCAAATTTCACAGAAGTAAATCCCCACGCTGAGCGGGTTTGCATATCCAGGCTCCTAACTATGAAAATATTTACGATCACTCCAACCCCAATCATTTCACAGATTCAACCTGTTGTATAAAAGTTATTAGGACATAAAATTGAATGTAATTTATACGAAAAACCCTTTTATGCATTGCAAGACCTGTAACATCCAAATATTCACCACAAACTTATAGTTGTATCGACATAAACAAAACAAAAAAGTGTGGAGCAGGAAACCACTTTACAACACAAAAGTCAAAAGAGGTCACTGAAGACATACGAACTGGTCGAGCGGTTTGGGTGACTAGTCTGTCAATCAGAAGTTTATGTGTTCAAACCCTGTAGAAAATATTCGTTTTGTTTTTTTCTTAAAAGTGTGTTCCTATTTTCATCAGAGGACTGAGAACATTTCTTTGAATAAATCTTTGGAAATTACTTTTCTCTCAAATTCGATTAGAAGCGAACATTATATGAATTGCTAATCTAAAATCCACAGCTGAGAACAAAATATTAAGTATGTTCAATATGTCATTATTATCATTTGATTTGTAATTAAAAAGTAATTATAAGCATTGACGATTTCAGAAGATTCTCCCCGGTAATGGTCAAGATATGAATGAGAAAAAACGGATAAAACATTATTAGTCTACTTTGAGCATGATCGAAAATAACTTATGGCCACGAAGGGGAAATTTATGTCGACAGGGTCTCAAATTCTCCGACGGGTCATGACCTGAAATTATCATTGTTTGAAAGGTTTCCTTAACAAATAGAATATTATATTTATTTCTCCTTCTACGTTTTGAAATGGAAAAATCATAATTTTAAATAGAATTATAATACGATAAGCATAAAGATTTATACAACTAATGAAGTAAATATCCTTGTGTAAGTTATCGATTTCTATTCGGATTAAAACTCGAATATTCGTTTGCATCACATTTTAAAGTAAATCCTCTCTATATATAGTTCCTACTGGAAAGCATGTTTAACTCCAATTACTTAATCAATATTTTTAATAATATATTTTTATTGTAATACTCTTATTATTCAATGTTGTATGCACTTAATTTCCCAAAGCAAAACCTCACAAATGTATAATTGACTAGTAAATATTATCAAATAAATTATCATTTAGTTTACGTAAACATTGCATCGCCTGATTTGAAACTTCGTATTTTAAATAATAATAATAATAATAATAATAATAATAATAATAATAATAATAATAATAATAATAATAATAATAATAATAATAATAATAATAGTAATAATAATAATAATAATAATAATAGTAATAATAATAATAATAATAATAATAATAATAATAATAATAATAATAATAATAATAATAATAATAATAATAGTAGTAGTAGTAGTAGTAGTAGTAGTAGTAGTAGTAGTAAAATCATAGCCATATCTTTATCAGAATTTCAGGCTTAGTCAATAAATGAATTCAACATAGTCTCTATTCGAAGCTCTATTTAATCGAATCAGATAGAAATACGAAGAGGAACTTCGAGAACAGATAAAAGAAAAATGTTACTTTGGTGGGTTTGGATGTAACTTTTAAGAGTTAGTTTTTTTTTTTTTTTTTTTTTTTTTTTTGCAAATTACAGACAAATTGCCTTGGACACTTTTTTCTTTTCTTTAAGTTAACTGATTCACCGAACGTATCTGACATATGAGTAACTTGTCTCTATATTCTACTCGGTTATACACGTTTTACAATCTTTTCCATTAACCTTGAACGACAAGAACACGAACACAAAAACATCCACATAGGTATGACAGTTAAAATTCCTAACCTCCCCCACGGGGAATCGAACCCGGGACCACATACACCTGAGGCACACGTGCTAGCCACTAGACCAGCGGGAAGAGCAAATAAAATGTATTTTGTAGTGTCTGAAGTTTATAGCTATTTCACCCTGTTGTAGTATGTTTATTGATTTTTTAATGTTTACCGTATTCGTTACTTTGAGGAATGATATATATTATTGATATAGGTTTTATTACATATTCGGCCATAAATATTATATAAATTATCAGAATTATTCATGATCTTCCATGGAAATTCACTGGTGCATGCGCAGTAGACAGACAGTGTAATTGGAAGATGAGTTCAACAGAGATTATAGGGCTATATTCCGCCGATTATATTTTATTTAATAACTATTTAGAAGAGATAACGAAAACGAGTCTACATAATGAAGATGGAATTTCCGTAGAAGATAGAATGGTGAGGTGTATACGGTTTGGGGTTGATATGGTTGTTGTTGTAGAATCTAAAAAGAAAATTAATAAGATGTAGAAAACTTGAGAAAGGCTTGTGAAGAATATGGGATGAAAATAAATGTTAGAAAGACAAAATCCATGGTGATTGAAACGAAGCGATCGGTGTGAAATATAGAAGTAGGAGCGGGAAAAAACAACAAGTGATTAGTTTTCGATATCTGAGTACTATTACTAGTGATGATTTGACATGCGAACGTGAAATAAAAGCAAGGATAGAAATGGCGAAAAGAGCCTTTAGGATGGAGGAAATAGTATTTTGAGGGGTATGGTGGCAGGGAAGAGAGGGAGAGGACGAATTAGACTATATAGAAACAGAATTAGGCTATTGGCGATATCAAAACAGAAAAATCGTATGTGAAGATGGAGAGGTTAACAGAAGATCGTGGAGCATGGCAGCTTCTCAGCTGCGGTAAGTGACCCGCTGGTAATGGCGGAATACTTCTGATAAAATGATACTGATGATGCACAGTAGGAACAGAAATATCCACTTTACTGTCATTGCTAATACGAATCACAATGCAAATTTCTACAGGTTGTCAAAATACCTCGCTCTAAAAGCTGTAGAAAACTATCTGTTACTATGCGAGGGAAAATCATAGGTCGAGCAACAATTAGACAAATTGCCATTCAGATAGCTAGGGGTATGAGCTGTGACGAGAAAACAGTGAAGAAATTGATTTAGCGGTATGAAGAAGGTAGTGAATATTTCACATCTTGGCCAAGAAGTAGGAGACCAATAATAATAATAATAATAATAATAATAATAATAATAATAATAATAATAATAATAATAATAATAATAATAATAATAATAATAATAATAATAATAATAATAATAATCATCATCATCATCATCATCCCAGGAATTTATATTTATTTCCAGCAAAACTTTTGCATACCCTCCTAGTGCAATATGATGTTTTTGTAAAACGGCAATTATAAAATTGTCAAGCTGAATTTGAAAGTCATAATAAGTAGTGCTTTATTTACTTATTGCACAATTCTTTTATGCCAGTAGCTTTCGGAACCTTACTCGCTCTTCATGCTTACTCAGGAGGAAGCTGCAGGTCCCTAGGTTGGGAACAACTGCTTTCCACCAAGGAATTCAGACAGCCTGTTAGAAATTTGCGTTCTGACCAACATCAGAAAATTGTGTTCTTCTGTTTCTACTGCGCATGCACCAGTGAATTTCCATGGAAGATCATGAATAATTCTGATAATTTATATAATATTTATGGCCGAATATGTAATAAAACCTATATCAATAATATATATCATTCCTCAAAGTAACGAATACGGTAAACATTAAAAAATCAATAGACATACTACAACAGGGTGAAATAGCTATAAACTTCAGACACTACAAAATACATTTTATTTGTTCTTCCCGCTGGTCTAGTGGCTAGCACGTGTGCCTCAGGTGTATGTGGTTCCGGGTTCGATTCCCCGTGGGGGAAGTTAGGAACTTTAACTGTCATACCTACGTGGATGTTTTTGTGTTCGTGTTCTTGTCGTTCAAGGTTAATGGAAAAGATTGTAAAACGTGTATAACCGAGTAGAAAATAGAGACAAGTTACTCATATGTCAGATACGTTCGGTGAATCAGTTAACTTAAAGAAAAGAAAATAGTGTCCAAGGCATTTGTCTGTAAAAAAAAAAAAAAAAAAAAAAACTCTTAAAAGTTACTTTCAAACCCACCAAAGCAACATTTTTCTTTTACCTGTTCTCGAAGTTCCTCTTCGTATTTCTATCTGATTCGATTAAATAGAGCTTCGAATAGAGACTATGTTGAATTCATTTATTGACTAAGCCTGAAATTCTGATAAAGATATGGCTATGATTTTACTACTACTACTATTATTATTATTATTATTATTATTATTATTATTATTATTATTATTATTATTATTATTATTATTATTATTATTATTATTATTTAAAATACGAAGTTTCAAATCAGGCGATGCAATGTTTACGTAAACTAAATGATAATTTATTTGATAATATTTACTAGTCAATTATACATTTGTGAGGTTTTGCTTTGGAAAATTAAGTGCATACAACATTGAATAGTAAGAGTATTACAATAAAAATATATTATTAAAAATATTGATTAAGTAATTGGAGTTAAACATGCTTTCCAGTAGGAACTATATATAGAGAGGATTTACTTTAAAATGTGATGCAAACGAATATTCGAGTTTTAATCCGAATAGAAATCGATAACTTACACAAGGATATTTACTTCATTAGTTGTATAAATCTTTATGCTTATCGTATTATAATTCTATTTAAAATTATGATTTTTCCATTTCAAAACGTAGAAGGAGAAATAAATATAATATTCTATTTGTTAAGGAAACCTTTCAAACAGTGAAGATTTCAGGGCATGACCTGTCGGAGAATTTGAGATCCTGTCGACATAAATTTCCCCTTCGTGGCCATAAGTTATCTTCGATCATGCTCAAATGGACTAATAATGTTTTATCAGTTTTTTCTCATTCATATCTTGACCATTACCGGGGAAGAATCTTCTGAAATTGTCAATGCTTATAATTAGTTTTTCACTACAAATCAAAGGATAATAATGACATATTGAACATACTTAATATTTTGTTCTCAGCTGTGGATGTTAGATTTGCAATTCATATAATGTTCGCTTCTAATCGAATTTGAGAGAAAAGTAGTTTCCAAAGATTTATTCAAAGAAATGTTCTCAGTCCTCTGATGAAAATAGGAACACACTTTTAAGAAAAAAAAATCGAATATTTTCTACAGGGTTTGAACACGTAAACTTCTGATTGACAGACTAGTCACCCAAACCGCTCGACCAGTTCGTATGCCTTCAATAACCTCTTTTGACTTTTGTGTAAAGTGGTTTCCTGCTCCACACTTTTTTTTTATTTTGTTTGTTTGTTTATGTCGATACAACTATAAGTTTGTGGTGAATATTTGGACGTTACAGGTCTTGCAATGCATAAAAGGGTTTTTCGTATAAATTACATTCAATTTTATGTCCTAATAACTTATATACAACAGGTTGAATCTGTGAAATGATTGGGGTTGGAGTGATCGTAAATATTTTCATAGTTAGGAGCCTGGATATGCAAACCCGCTCAGCGTGGGGATTTACTTATGTGAAATTTGGTACCTATTATCGCAAACCAAAACGCAGATTTTGCTTTATATTGACGCAAACCATTACGGAATCTAGCCCAATGTGTCAAATTTGATTTGATTTTTAGTTTAGCGTCCAAAACTTGGTAGTAACAAAGGATAACTGAAGACTATCATTATTCAGTTCATTCAATGTCTACACCAAATTTTTCAAACAGTATTTCCCGCCCAGTTTGTTGGGTTCTAAACCCACACATGAAAAACCCATAATTCCTATAGCTACAAAAGCAGACTTGACTTTTTAATACAAAATCTTGCACTAGCAATTACTGATAATAAAGTTGCAGTTTTCTCAGATTCTCACGAGACAATCGAAGCAATGAAGTATTTTCCTGGAAATGATGAGTTGTTAATGTTGATAGAGTATGTTGTAGTTTGGTTTCAGTTAGCTTGAGATAAGCAATCTAAACCAAATTACATTACGTAATGAATCCCATCTACCCTATAAAGTAGATCATTCTGCTTCTATTATATCTCCATTCATCTCATTTAAAAAAACAAATAAAAAAACTGAAATTAAATTAATAATTTTCTTCACCTGGTGATTTATTAAAATAGGACATTTATTCAGCACAAGAACGCAGCTATTACGCGTTACAAAATGTATACCGACACTTTAAACTTCATAACGAAACAAGATCAATTTGGAAATCAGTGTTGTACCTCCTAGTGATCTGAAATTGTTCAAATTAGCCAACTTTATCAAAACCAACCATAAGTACCGTGCTAAAAATTTCAGTTTTGGTAACTCAGTACGACATACTAACTACTTAATACAGTGGTGTCTCTATATGTCCTTTTCTATGGGCGGCACATGGTCTTCCGCCTCACTATTTTGTAGGCTTCCCATCGCGAAAACTTAAATATTTTTTCAAACTTCATTTTGAACTACTTCATATCTTCCAAAATTTGCCGCCTCTGAAATTTGGCTAAAATTTGCCGCCCTGGGCTGTAGCCCTTCTAGCCCCTCCCCCTAAATCCGCCACTGCCCACATGAAAAGTATAGCCCCACGCGATCAGTAAGGCGTCTACTTAGCAACGGGACAACCAGTTTCTTTCCTGAATGGCGTGAGATTCCGTTTACGTTGGTTTAAACGTGTCGATGGGTTCACCAACCTTTTTCAAGTAGATCCTCAGGAAATCTGAAAGTAAAGGTTGCTGGAAAGTGATGTTGATCCCTTCACTTGCTCCTAATATTACGGCCATTTGTGAACACTCGGGGTGGATTTTCTTGAGTTTCAAGCCTGCCTTGAGTAAGGCATTATGCAAGCATAAACATTTATCATATTAAGATGTAAATACCAACACTTGAAATTATATGAACCTAGGAACTTGAACCCCCCCCTGCCAAACACTGCTTACGCCACTGAAGATCATAGAAAATCGCAGAAGAATGCCTTTGACCGCTCTCCAATGCTAGCGTTGACACTGAACTAGTTTTCTATCAGCGTGTGAAGACTGAATGTATCTTGACTAGATAATCATCGTACCTGTGAACCGGTCAACGAATACCAGTTAAAAGCATTTGTCGGAAATATAAAGGCTGCTATTACCGCCTATTTCACAAGCTCTTGTGCTTTGGGACGTAGATTAAAATTCTTTCTTAACACATCTTTTGTAGTTGTAAAAGAAAACAAGCCCACGCTCATGGTCATGCTAAGCAGGTGATAAGTTACATTGTTCTAAACATTTAAAATGCTGGAAATAGAAGTTTTAGTATTCACAGTACGGTAACTTGCTCAAATACTTAGTCTGACGCATAGCATCCTTAACAATGGACGTTCAAGGTAAATATGATCCTTTATGGTATTTTCGGAAGTCTTTAATCGATACACTAGTTAGTACAAAAATAGACAAAAATAGTGTGACGTCACATCCTTCTCGTTGCCATGGTGATCGCAGTTTTATTTTCTAAACAACATGGCCTGAGAACCTAAGTACAAAGCGAAAACAGTGACGTATTAACTTCTGGATTACAAACATTAGATTAAAAGAAACATATGCATATGTAAAAAACAAACAAAAAATTCCAATGAATGAAACTACAAAAAGATAGAAAACTCAAGCAATAATGTGATAAAATATGACAAGCGTTGAAACCGAAATGTTTCCCCTGATATCGCAGATTTTGTGTATTTGTTGCTTATTATTGGATATTAAATTTAAATAATTCTGGAAAATCTTTATTTAGTACCATCAGTATCACACATTACATTGCATATGTGTAGATCTACATAATTAGTGTTTAAAACTTAACCGATCAGAAATTGGTCAAGATTGAAAATTCTCAGGATGCATATGGCTACAAGCTTAGTGTCCTTTTTTGTTTTGATTATTTGTTTCTTTATTTTGTATCCAATGTAACTCATATTGTAAAGCGTGGGTGTAAGAAATCTGAATGCGCCAACATAACTAACATTATTTTCAAACTGGACAGTGAGTTTTCCTTGTAGATAAATAATATATTTGTTCTATTTTCATTGTGCCGACAGCTGGTCAGTCTATATTTTTGCTTTTACAAACCGTAGTTTTTACACTGCGTATAATTGCTTTTGTTCATTATGCATTACATGGTAATGGCGCTGCTATTTCTTATAAAATTTCTATCTTATCACTTTACGTAGAGATGTGGTCCTTGTAGAAAAAGGTTCCTTAGATGTTACTTCATGAAATACTGGATTTCACTCGTAAATTTTCTAAATAGTGGCCCCATATTCTTAATCTGTTCCTTTTCTTACTTTGTCTTCAAAATATTTTTCAATTGCCTAATTAACTGTCTGTCATTATTAACAGCAGACTTAACAGTATTCCTTTGGATTCATGCATTTGTTTAGAAAAAACCATGGCGATCACCATGGTAAGGAGGAGGAAATGACATTACTATTTCACTCTATTCTTTGTCAACAGGCAGAAAGCTTAATTGCTTAGCAAGGTGAAGCCGAACCTGGCGCTCCATGAACTGCAAAACAATGGAATCAATAGTAATAGAAATTTCTATAATAATAAACGAGGCGCGGGCAATAGCGATCACCTGAGGAAAACTGGTTGTCTCTCATCGATGTGTGCAAACTATATTGAACTAAAAACGTTGACATAGTCACAAATCTATTTGTTTTAAGTACACCAAACGCAGAAAGGATAGAGTACTTTTTACTGTCTTTTAGAAATATGAAAACAAAACACACTGCTTTGATCGGTATTCACAATATCTTCTGGTAATGAACATCACAATAAATATTCTTCTTAGGATTACGCAGTGAAACTTATAATATTGTACTTGTAGTACGTACGTACGTACTACCATGAGCAAAATAAATGACGCGTCTCTTTATTTTGAAGTTTTTTGAAAATATCTCCGTTTTCTTTATATGTTCGAAATCTCGGAAGGTTTCCCCAGCAGGACAGGTTAATAACAAACCCGTTTTTAATATTTGTGTTAGATATTAGCTTAAAATAAAGAAATTAGAAGCAAAAAACATTAAATCGACAGAAATCTCGAGAATTACCAACTCTGCTAAAGTGGGAAATTTTCAAGAACGCGAGGGAATTCTGCAGTTCAACACGAAGCAGCGACATCTATGTCAGTGAGAGAAGCGTGGATTAGATCTACAAACGAAAATTTTAACGAAATATTTCTAGTATGTCTTATTATATGCATTATCAGCGAACTCCAAATATATGAATCTATGCTAAGTATTAACGTATAGATAGTGCAAATAGTGGAAATTACCTATGGAAAAAGACGAATTGTTAGCCCAATCGTAATGAAAAATCGTCTTCACTGTAGAACAGGTTCAGCTTACGTAAGAAAGCAAATAGGTCAGTTAGATATGTTCGTGAGACTTCGTGCTAGTAACATCGTCTCTCGCTCGCTGACCGTTTGTGTTGTAACACAGGACAAGTTGCGAAATTAGTTTGTGTACTGTGTTAATTCTCAGTGAGATACTTAAGTTTGTATTAGTGTTTTGGATCTGCATATCCATATATATATATATATATATATATATATATATATATATATATATTTCTTTTCGAAGTGATTTTTGTGGTCGTGTTTCGACGGAAAATTCAACATGAGTTGTTTGCGTGAGAATACCTTACGTATTAATTTTGGTCAAGTAAGTCAAAAGCCTACTTCAATTTTTATCCATGAATGGATACGAAACACATTCAAGTTAACAATTGATCAACTCCATAGTATAGAACTAGACTACATAAGGAAACAACTGTATATTAAACTAGTCAACAAGGTGCTGCGTGAACGAATTCTCGCTTCAACTAATGGTGAAGTCAAATACACCGATAGTGAAAAGGAACATTTACTTCCTATTGATCTTGCTGACAACAGCTTTACAGTCGTTAAAGTATCTTTGTGCCCCATGGAACTTAGTAACCAACAGTTAACTCGGGTTTTTTCCCATTATGGTGAAATACAGTCAATCATAGACGAACAGTATTCTGCGAACCATGTGTATGTCACCCGTACTGGACGTAAATTAATTAAGATGAAGGTTAAACAAAATATTCCTTCATTTATTACAGTGTGTGGTTTAAGGCTATTTTGTAGTTACTCAGGACAAATCCAAACTTGCGCGTTGTGCAATTCACAGGACCATTTTGTGCAAGAGTGCCCCCGCAAAAAAGTTCCGCAACTCAAAGTTAATCCGCAAGTTAGCAGCTTCCAACCGCCACCGCTCCGTATACCTCATAATCTTCCACACGAAAAAGATGCTTTGCATACTGATAACTACACGGAATTTCCTCTGCTTGCTTCTGCTCGCCCTGGTGCTGCAAGTCAAGATGTTCCAGCAGTTGAAACATTCCCCGATCCAGACATTCTCCCCGACCCACCTATGGAAGGAGTTCGTTCTACTGACCCGGAAGTTCTTGCTCCTTCGGAGCCTACTGCAGTACCCTCAACTAGTTCTGATCCCAAGGCCCAGGAAATTATCCAAGAAGGACAACTTGCTCAGGTAGGTGACCAACCGTCAGTTCAGGATATAAAAGTTGTTCCGAGTGCTCCATGGACCATGATAATCAATCTGCCGTGCACTTGGGAGCAGACTCAAACATCACTCTCGATAGGAATGTACAACCCCTTACCAGTGACTCTGCTAGTGAATCTGATCTCAGTGCCCCTGTATACGAAAAACGTAAACTTTCCAAACTAAAGACAACTGTTAGTGGCGTTTCGAAAAATTCTAAAGGAAGCCGTACTTCCGATGTTACCCAAGTTTCAGGTGCCCGAACCCGGGCCACTTTGAAAAAGTTGAAAGCTGGTATCCCCGTTGGGGACGACTTATAATTATTTTCCTTGTTCTATTGTGGTCTATATTACAGCCATTTATGCAGTGTTTAACATTTCGCTTCACTCTATTTTTGTTTCTGTTTATCTTTATGTATAGTTTTAGTTTTGCCACCATTAACTTAAATGCATTTACTTCTCCTGTTAAACAAGAAGCATTAAGAGACTTTATCTACAAAGCAGACATTGATGTGTTGTTCGCTCAAGAAGTAGCCCTTCAAGAGTATAGTTATCTTTCACATCATACATGCTATTATCGTTTTACGGAGAATGGGCTAGGTACAGCTATCATCTACCGTAATGATCTAGAGTTTAAGGCCGTTAATGATCACCCAAATGAACGAATCTCCATTGGAATGCTTGACCGCATCAAATTATGCAATATTTACGTGCCATCTGGGTCTCACAAAAGGCGAGAGAGACAGGATTTCTTCAACACTGATCTTGCGCAGGCTTTATTTAATGGTGCCAACCCTTGTATTTTAGGTGGAGATTTTAATTCCGTTTTACAACCTATTGACCAGACTCCCAACTTTAATTTCTCTCCTGAACTCCAGCGAATAGTAGACACCTATAATCTAGTTGATGTGTGGCGTCACTTTCGACCCACTGACCCAGGTCACTCATTTCATACTTCAAAATCATCCAGTCGCTTGGACCGTTTTTACGTAAGTCGCTCACTAGTAGCACAAGTACGAGATGTTACCCTTGAACCTGTCTGTTTTAGCGATCATTATGCTCTTCTTATGAGAATAAACCTACCAGTGTCAAAATTTTTGAGAAGTAGTCCTCTTTGGTATTTTAACACTTCTATACTTATGGACCCTGAATATCAGCATTTAATTCGAGAGGAATGGAGAATCTTGTCTCCATTAATATCACGCTATCAGGGCAAACTTATGTATTTTTGGGATAAGCGAGTTAAACCTAGATTTCGATCCATAAGTAAGCAATATTGTATCCAAAGGAACCAAGCATATAATACTCAATATAACTATTACTCGCGCCTACTCAAGGAATACATGCAAGAACAATTGCGAGGCCGCCTGGTCAGGCCTCAAATACAAGAAATCAAAGCCCATCTATTGTCACTGCATAACAAACGAATGCGTGGTTTTTTTGTTCGCAGCAAAATTGCCCCGGCCGCTGACATGGAACAGGCTAGTATTGTACAAATTCAAAAAGAACGACACAGAGGCAAACAAAAGTTGATTTCATCCATTAGGGGCAAGGATGGCCAAATTTATGAAGGTTTACAGGTACTTCCCCAATTTGTTCAGTATTATAAAGAATTGTATGCAAAACCTAATGTAAATAATGAAGATGAATCTCTTTTGGACTATATCCCTTCAATCCTAGATGTTAATGCTCAAGAGTATCTAAACAGTCCTTTTACCATCGATGAAGTTGAGACCTCCATTAGATTAGGAAAACGTGGCAAATCTACTGGAATTGACTCTCTTCCTTTAGAATTTTATCTTAGTTTCATTGATATTCTTGCCCCCTTTCTCACGGATCTCTTCAATGAATATCGAGAAAATTTTACTTTAGGAGAATCTCTCTCTACGGGTATTACTGTTTTAATACCTAAAAAGTCTAACTCTACGTCTATTGATCATTACCGCCCGATCAGTCTTTTATGTGCCGATTTAAAAATCTTAACACGATGTCTAGCGCTTCGTATGAACCATTATATAGGAGAGTTGCTTAGTCCCTGTCAATACGGTCATGGACACCATGCGTTACTTTATGAAGCTTTAGCTAACATAAGAGATTTTATAGCCTATCATGAGACTGCCGCCCCCACTCCTGTGGCCATTCTATCCACGGATTTTTCACAAGCTTTTGATAGGGTATCACATGACTATCTCTTTAAAGTCCTACACAAATTTGGTTTTAATGGCACTTTTCTGTCCATGCTTCAGGGAGTGTATCACAACAGAATTACGAAATTGAAACTTAATGGTGGTTTAAGCTCCGCTATCCCCTTGTGTACTGGAATTCTTCAAGGTGACACCATGTCCAGTATTCTATTTAGTCTCTCAATCGCACCTCTAATATACGCGGCGCAGACCAAACTCAATGGCATCAAAATTTACCACGCCTCTATTTCAGTCGCGAGTTACTTAGATGATGTCCACTTCTATGTGAACAGTATTTCCACCCTCGAAAATATTCAGAATCTTATAGACGCGTATCAAAGCATTTCAGGAGCAAGCTTAAATAAACAAAAAACAAAGCTCCTCGGTATTCATCCAAAATATCAGGATCAATATAGTGCGTACTACACGGCAGTTAATTCCGTCAAAATCCTGGGTATTGAGTGGTTCAATACCATCAAACAAACCATTACTTTCAATTATGATATCATAGCACACAAAATACGTGGTCTTCTAATACGACATAAACCCCGCAATATGGACATGATCAGTAGAAATTTCTTTCTCAAACAAAAAACGTTCAGCCTTCTGTGGTTTGTTTGCTCTATTTTTCCTCTCCCCCTACAAACATACAAATTCCTCACGAGTCAAGCTTTGTTCTTTCTGTGGCATAATAGAGTGCTTCGCGTTTCACGTGAGCAACTCGTGTTACCTCCGGCACAAGGTGGCATAGGATTTCAAAACATATTGCTCCAAGGTCAGGCACTACTATTGAAACGAACCATCGACGTGTTCACGAATGATAAGAACAGTGTATCTAGTAACGTTATCTCTGCTTGTTTAGCTTGTGTCGACCTTCAAACACCTATTAATATTTTTCCTTGGGGTCATAAATTCCCACACCTGCGAGAACCAGTTCTTGATATAGCCTATGGGCTGATTGCCCGAAGCAACTTAGACCTCATGCCTGTTAGAGCAATTTATCGCCGTTATGTGCAGACACAACACTTCGTCACGCCTCATATTCAATTGAAAGAGCCACAACTTCACTGGCCTTATATTTGGCGAAATATCAACGCTCCTTTCTTAACTACTCAGCAAAAATCGCTCTGGTATTTCATTGTCAACAACAAATACGAAACGCTAGACCGCCTCTTTAACTTAGGAATGGTGGATCACAATATGTGTTTTCACTGCAATAACAAAGATACTCTTGAGCATCGCTTACAATTTTGTACAGAGATTCAAAATATCTGGCACCATTTTAGCCTACTTATAAGTAAGATTTGTCGCTCGTCTCCCCACTACATTACGGCTAACAATATTCTTATTTATCCTGATTTTCATTATTTCCCTAATGCAAAAAATAACAGTGTAATTTGGCTCGCTGCATATACTCTTCTATATGTGCTTACCACACATCGACCGTATCATGTCGATGTGTATTCGTCTTATCTGCGACACCATTTGCAGAAACTTCCTGTGCAATATAAACGAAAACATTTTGCCAATTATTTGGTTGTCTTAGTTTCATAATCTAGTATGTACTTTTCTTACCTGTGAATTGTTATCTATCTTTTAATCAACATGTTTTGTCTCGCCTGAATAACAGCCCAATGTGATGACTATAAACTCTTTGCAATAATTTGGTAGTCTTACTTTCATAACACTTATGTTTACTGTTCATAATTGTCAATTGTTCCTTCTTTATTTTTTTATTTTTTTTTTATTATTTTTAATTTTAATTTTTTTCCTTTTAATTTATTCCAATTTACATTTCTATATAGTTTTCTTTTTTTCGGCACATTGTTTCTGGATTACTTCTGTAACTGCCTAATGTAACTGTAATTAAATTGTGAATAAAGTCTTTAAAAAAAAAAGTTAGATAAAGCAACGAGTTTGTATACCGAAGGTAGACGGTTCGAATCCCATGAAGGACTGTTGTAATTTTTATCACTAAGGTTATTTTATTTATTTTCTATTTGGGAAAGAATCAAATTGTAACATTTGTGTAAAACTCATGACGATACCAAAAAAAAAAAAAAAATGAGAGAAAATATCGTCGCATTTGCATTAGTGTCTCTAATTTCTGTTTGCAAACAGATTCGTAATTATTTCCCCTGTGCTCACTGATGCATAACGAATGTTTTCCAGTAAATGTTAATTCTAATTTGGAGAATTTTATAGTTTCACAATTTCTCACTACATAGTCTTCTATCTACGTGTTTGGATATTTTGATAACAGATTTCCCTATTAAATGTTTAATTTTCTCTATAAATATTTGTCTTAAATTGAAATTGTTTTGAATTTACTACATAAGCAAAGTTGCCCGAAGGAGGAGAGCTCAAGTAATAGATATTCTACGTAAAAGCAACCTATTGTAGAATGATGATGCTTCTTACCTTCAGCACATAATCTTAACGTTAGAGAGTCAGAGAGAGAAAAATCCTGTTTTTCCTCCCCTATGACCACTCATCTTAAAGCTCTACCTATAATGATTCGTGTCACATAATTTCGGCTCTCCAAAGACATTCCTATTTATTATTATTATTATTATTATTATTATTATTATTATTATTATTATTATTATTATTATTATTATTATTATTATTATTATTATTATTCCTGAATATGCCACCATTACATAATGTTGTAACTTTAGAGATCTTAGTTCATGGTGCTTTCTTTAGTAATAATTTGAGCACCCACGTCACAAAATTTAAAAGGTATGAGGGGGCACGACGTTTTATTTCCCCTCCTCTCTTTTCAGCACCCTCCAACACAAGGTATATAATTTCTGAGAAGCAGGGCAGACAAAATGAATAAGAAATATATTTAGAGCATCCTTTCCTCCTTCGTGAATGTAATATCACGTAGCATTTTTTATTCTACTGAAGACGACCCTAGGCCGTTATGGTTAGGTAACAAAAGAAATATCTAATATATTTATAGCGCCCCTTAACTGTAATATTACCTCTTCTTTATTTGTTCGAGGCTTCCCTACACAACCAAGGGTGACAAAAAGAATAGGAAAAGTGTCTAAAGATTACAAAAAACTTTATAGTTTGTCAGAAACAAGGCAGTATATACACAACATTGCTTTCGTTAACAAGTGTTTCACCCTTGAGAAGCTTATAAAATTAGGCAGAATAACTTTTGCCGATCATTGTCCTAGAGGGATTTGTCCAGGATGGTTTGGTGTCGAGCTAATAACGATAAGTATGTTTATTTACATCACTGTTAAAGAAATAGCAAACTTTCTGAAAGGAACTTACTTAGGAAACAGATCTTCCTTCTACTTAGCCAGAGCCCACTCTGAAAAATTGCAACTGGCGTTCTGAGTGAAAGTTCTATGGGACTATTAGAAAAATATATTTCCCGTTTCCACGCTGATAGTAGAATTTCTTAAACCGTTATTGAATTACGTTCGAAGGGTAGGCGTAAATAGCGCCCCCGCAACAATGTGGCGTGGGGACCACACAAGCTGCAAGGCCAAAAAGTATACAGAAAGTACGCAGGGGCGGAGCAGGCCAAATTTTCACACGGGCAAAGTGACTTTTTGGCGCCCTTCCCCTAGTAGTAGCCTATATTTTACATTTTATCATAGTGTTTTTAATAGTTTAAACCAGGAGCGTCATTTCAGATTTTGCTTTGGGTGGGGGGCAAGACCTCTTGATATGAGTAAACTTTCGCGTTTTTCACTGATTTACTACTATTCTAATGATAAAATCTATATACATCTCAAACTCAGGGGGGGGGGGGGCAAATGCCCCTCCCTGCCCTCCCTAAATGACTCCCCTGTTTTAAATCCATTTTCAAAAAGAAATCCTTACCTAGGAAAACTTCACAAAGAATATGGACCGCTATAAACAATACCAACTCCACCCCCCCTGGTCTAGTGGCTAGCACGCCTGCCTTCTGTGGTACCGGGTCCAATTCCCGGTGGATTACTGTTGAACGATAAAAGTGGTTCGGATTCCACTATAATTAGTATCCACATCTCCCTTGCCCATTAAAGCATAACCGTGGAACGCTAAACTCAAGCAAACAAACAAACAATACTTAATTCCCGGCACTCTTTATTCTACATGCCATCTCTCAATTTTTCGATACAGCCCCCTTAGTACTATGAAACTCTCTTCTTCCATAGTGAAATGGAAAAAGATCATATAATTGCCACTACTTTACAAGAATATAAACCAAAAACGTCAGTAGAAAGCACATTATAAAATTTACTTTTTGAGGCTCGTTTTGGTGCCCCTCTTTCTCTGGCGCCCCGGGCAGTCGCCCGGCCCTTAGTCCGTCCTTGAAAGTACGGACGCATAACTAAGGACTGCGGAGGAGAGGTTAACCTTCATTTTATGCCACTGGTTTGACATGTTTGAAATGTTCAGTAAGTGATCGGTTAGTGAAATAATTTCGACAGTTACTGATGTTTAAACTTTAGCTAAGACAAAGCTACCTAATCAAATACATTTGATATCGGGATGTCACAATTTGATTTTTCCTCACATAAAAAAGATAAAAACAATAGTAATAAAAACCCTTACTCGTACTGGGCTCCTAACTAACTAACAACCTAATTCTTACAGACTAGTTGCTCTGACCAACTGAGTTTCGATTTCTTACGCGAAAGAAGTCTGTTATATTAAGAGGCATGCTTTTCATTATCAAAACTGTTCGAAGTAATACGAACATGGCTTAAGAACAGAGACGGAACTGAATTACCACTCGATTGACCTTGAGGGCAAATCACCAAAGCGTAGCTATAAACGTAAGTTCAGCATGCATTTCTCTGGAGTTGTGTTCAGTATTCCTATCTGCCAGTCATGCTTGTTCGTAGGAGTAATATGTTATAAACCTGACCTTTCGATACAGCACAATAGCAAAAGAATAAAAGGGAAGGAATTCTTGCCCTTGTGAACGTTGGATACCACCATGTGCAATAAAACTGTCGCGTCTCCTTCAAGTGATATTTTATCGAAAATAACTCGTTTTCCTTTATATAGTCTATCCGAAGTTTTTGAGGGTTTCAAAATGAGGAAATGTTACTGACAAACAAGGACGCATTTAGGGGTGGGTCCAGGGGGTCCGGACCCCCTCTGAAACCCCAACTTTTCTGTAAATTTAGCCTAATTTTGGGGATTATCTTTTAAAATTTTATTATAATTTATCCTAATATTGAAGTCGGACCCCTCCCGAAATAAATTACTGCATACGTGTCTCTGACAATTTTCAATATATTCGTTAAATAATAAAGTAAAATAACTAAATTAGGAGCAAAAAGCTTTAATAATAATAATAATAATAATAATAATAATAATAATAATAATAATAATAATAATAATAATAATAATAATAATAATAATAATTGAAGCGAGCTTAACGAGTTTCAACCGTACGACTCAACCAACGTTTGGGTGCCTGTTCGTTCCTCTCATAAAAGACATTTCATTTTAATGAAACTAGTAAGTGCCTTCTTTTAGCTCTGCGGAGTAACTATTGCTTGGAATATGAATCTGCAAAACATAAGAGGTAAAATTAACCAAATGGTGCAAGTTTCCACTTATATATATAAAACAATTTTGCAATATCAACTACGTGAATCTTGTCCCATAAAAAAGCCGAAACCCCTACACCGAAGAGCCCTCCGAGATTTGATCATTGTCCACTCGGACTGAATTTGTCATTTGGAACCAACACTTTAATACGAAGCAAAATATTTCTTTAAAATAGACGAAAAATTCGAAAGTTATAAACATGTTAATAATTTTGCCTTTTCTCATAAGGGGGCCGTATTAGCCTACACTGAAGAGCCCCACGAGATTTGATCATTGACCACTTGGACTGAAATTCTCATTTGAATCCAAAACTTTAATATGAAGCCAAAAATTAAACTTTTACATCAATTTAAACTGACTGGGTTCCGGTTCCCCCCACTATTGTTTAGTTTAGTTAAGTGGTAATTTGTGACAGCTTCACATCATCAAAAGAATGTTTCACTTCCCCTCCCCTCTCCCAGGAGTTCGTGCTGGATCCACCACTGGAATCAATAGACACTCTTCCTATTCTTTTTGTCACCCTTGATTGTGTAGGGGCTCCCTCGTACAAATAAAGAAGCGGTAATATTACAATCAAGGGGCGCTATATATTAGGTATTTTTTTAGTTACCTACCCCTAACCGCAAAGGGCCATCTTTCGTAGAATAAAAAAATATTACGTGATATTCCAATCATGAAAGGGGAGAGGATGCTGTAAATATATTTCTTATTCATTTTGTCTGTCCTGCTTATCAAAAATTACTTTCTGTTGGAAGGGTACTGAAATGAGAGGGGCAAAATAAAAAGTCGTACCCCCTCCTACATGGTTGCTCAAATAAGTACTAAAGAAAGCATTTTAAACTAAGATATTTAAGATTTAAACTAGGAAACTAAGATATCCTTACATTATGTAAGGATGGCATATTCAGGATTATTATTATTATTATTATTATTATTATTATTATTATTATTATTATTATTATTATTATTATTATTATTATTATTATTATTTGAATGTTTTTGGAGCACCGAAATTTTGTGAGACGAACAATGATATGTAGAGGTTTAAGATGGGTGATCATAGAGGAGGTAAAACAGGATTTTTCTCTCTCTGACTCTCTAACGTAAAGATTATGTGCTGAAGGTAAGAAGCATCATCATTCTACAATAGGTTGCTTTTACGTAGAATATCAATTACTTGAGTTCTCCTCCTTGGGTCTACTTACCTTATGTAGTTAATTCAAAACAATTTCAATTCAATACAAATACATTGTAAAACTTTTCCGTAATTAAACATCTAGGAGGGAAAATTAAACATTTAATAGGGACATCTGTTATCAAAATATCCAAACACGTAGATAGAAGACTATCTAGTGAGAAATATTGTGAAACTTTATAAAATTCTCCAAATTAGAATTAACATTTACTGGGAAACATTCGTTATGCGCCAGCGAGCATATGGCAAGCAGTGAGCACAGGGGAAATAATTACGAAACTGTTTGCAAACAAAATTAGGGACGCTAATGCAAGTGCGACAACGGCATTTTTTCTTTTTTTGGTATCGTCATGAGTTTTACACATACGTTACAATTTGATTCTTTCCCACATAAAAAAATAAATAAAATAACCGTAGTGTAGTGATAAAAATGACAACGGCATTTCCATGGGATCGAACCCGCTACCTTCAGCATACAGACTCGTTGCTTTAACTAACTGAGCTATTTGCTTTTTACGTGAACTGATCCTGTTCCGGTAAAGACGATAATTCATTACTATCGTCCTACCAATTCGTCCTTTTCCATAGACAATTTCCACTATTTGCTCTATCTTTATGTTAATACTTAGCATATATTCATATATTTGGAGTTTGCAGATAATGCATATAATAAGACATACTAGAAATATTCGTTAAAAGTTTAGTTTGTAGATTTAATCCACATTTCTCTCAATGACATAGATGTCGCTGCTTCGTGTTGAAATGCAGAATTCCCTCGTGTTCTTGAAAATTTCCCACTTTAGCAGAGTTGGTAATTCTCGAGATTTCTGTCGATTTAATGTTTTTTGCTTCTAATTTCTTTATTTTAAGCTAATATCTAACACAAATATTAAAAACGGGTTTGTTATTAACCTGTCCTGCTGGGGAAACCTTCCGAAATTTCGAACATGTAAAGAAAACGGAGATATTTTCAAAAAACTTCAAAATAAAGAGACGCGTCATTTATTTTGCTCATGGTAGTACATACGTTACTCCGCACTATACCTAGGTAACTCTTGAACAATCGCGAATTTCTCAATTATTTTCCATGGTAGAAATAAGAGAAGGTAAACCCTAGTGCTGTCGAAATCGGTTTTTGAAAAAACCGAAAACCGGTTTTTGAAAAAAGTGAAATTTCATAAAACTGAAATGTCGGTTTTGAAAACCGCTTTTGCGGTTTCGGTTTTGAAAACCGCATTTGCGGTTTCTGTTTTGAAAACCGCTTTTGCGGTTTTCGGTTTTCAGAAAATCGGTTTTCTGAAAAACCGAAAACCGCAAATGTCACACTAATATCAAGTAACGACGAGAAAACAGCTAAGAATCTTTCCCCACTTCGGCTCACAGTTGCCAGATGGAGGGAAATTTTCCTCGGCGTAGGGAAAAAATTATCAAAATTTGCAGAAGGAAAAGAAGTTATATTTTCTTAAAATGTCTTAAAGTGAAGGAAAATTCTTGGTGAATATACTTGTACAATTGGCAGAATAAAAAAATAAGTTGCAGTTTCTCAAAGAGGCACGGGTATCGTTATTGGGAAGTAAAAAGATACAGAATAAAATATGATCGGTGTTTCCTTCACGTATAAACTACTGCAGGTGTCTGGGAGTTTCGATAAGAAACCAGTCAACACATGCAAAACCACAACATTCACATTTATCGGAGTGGCAACAAATCAACAATAAAATTGTGTATTGAGATAGAGATTTTTTCTTTCTTTTCTCTTTCTTTTTTATTAAGAAAGGGAGGTGGTGCCTTTTTGTTAACAAAAGAAAGAGTGGCAGTACTATTTTTAAAAACAAGGGGAAAGAGCAATAATAATATAAAAGATGTCAGTCTAAGTGGATGATATTTCAAATTGAATTTTATGAGTTGCATGTGTAGTGATCTTAAATAGAGATATACCTTATTTCTATTGAGCTTAGTGTTGGCTTATTACCCTATTTTAGCGGGTACCACCCGATTTTCAGTTTCTATATTCGTCTCCCTCTTAAACATATCTTAATCACGAAAAACCACCCGCTTTTTGGGATTGGAGAAAAATCTAAGAGGACTTAGTTGATAAAGTGTTGGTATGGTATATTCAACGTAAACCGCTACATCTCTGACAATCTCAATCGCGATTGAGTTAAATTTGGACTCGCGCTCAGGCTCAGGCTCTGGGCTATCTGAGCAGTGCACGTGTGCAGAATCATTTGCTAATAAGAGATCTGCTCTAATGCACAATGGTTTTCTTTGTGTATTTCATGTGTTTTTAATGTAATGTATTGGAGGTTCTATACGAATGAATATTCGTTTGTAGATGTTGTAACAAACATACTTGAATTATTCATGCCTTCACAAGGTACAAAGAATGCCGAACGACAATTCCAAGACTCTTATAGAAGCGAATTTACGTTTCTTAGCCAGGGCAGAACTCAGTTTGAAGGAAAATGTACACTCTGGAAAACGGTTTCGTTTGAAACGTAGGATGCAGGGAAGCAAATTGGACCTCCCCTGATTTTTATATATTTTGTAAATTAGACCACGAGGAACAAGAATATGAAGGAAATTTGACATTCCGAGTTTCGGAACTCGAGATATTCGAACATAAAGTGACCACGGAAGTAAACCGGACTCCACCTGATTTTTATATATTTTGTAAACTAGATCACGAGGAACACGAAGCTGAAGTAGTTTTGACATTCCGACCTCCGGAACTCGAGATATTAAAACTTAAAGCTTAATATAGACGCTATCTATCTATATGAAAAAACACAATATTCTCTATACGAAACATATTATGTCCTGTGAGATATATAAAGATAACCAAGAAAGTTCTGTCGCTTTTTGTGGAGGTCTATGTTCAATTGACCCTCATACCGTGAGTTGAATGCGAATGGAGATAAGGCGAAGGTCAGTTGTTGGTGTGGGTATATCCAACATTCTACCTGGTTGTGGCAGTTCAGTTACAACGTGAACTTGTGTAAGGACGGAGTGAATATGGAACCTCCACAGAGCATCATAAGGGCGTGTATGCTGTACGAGTTCAAACTTGGATCAAACGCCACTGCAGCGGGGCGGAAGATACTTCAGGTCTTTCGTGAGGGTGCCGAACAGTGGACAGACATGTGAGGAACTGGGGCTAACATTCAATGTTATAACAAAAGAGACACTGAGCAAAGCTTAAAACTTTGCTTTATTTTAAATTATAATTTGTAACTGTTTCGGATATCTAGCATATCCTTCTTCAGACACGATCGAAATTAATGAAAATACAGACATATATATAAATGTTGTTATAACAAATTATAATTTAATTGAAATTGTAATTGAAACAGTTACAAATTATAATTTAAAATCAAGTAAAGTTTTAAGCTTTGGTCAGTGTCTCTTTTGTTAAAACAATTAATCCAAAGCCATGAATAGTCTTACTATTCAATGTTAATGGAGAAACCATTCTCCAGCACCTCCATCAATTTGGGAAGCACTACAAGTTGGGTCTATGTGTCCCAGATGATTTGTCTCCGGGCCAGAAGGCTACGCGTGCAGACACCTGTGATTCTTTGCTGTCTCGTCTGAGGAAGGAGCCATTTCTGGACAGGGTGTTGACATGTGTTGAGAAGTGGGTCCTGTACGAAGCTTCACGGCGTCGTCATCATTGGTTAAAATCCCACGAACCGGTTCCAAAACAGCTGAAATCAGCAATGCAGCAGAAAGTCCTCCTGTGTGTTTGGTGGACTGCTCACGACATCGTGCATCGGGAACTGCTACCGGGTGGTCAGAGCAGAACATCAATGCAACTGCGTACTGTCAGCAGTTGAGTCGTGTTCAAGAAAAACTCAAAACCCTGGAGCCAGCACTTCTCAATCGCTAAGGGGTTCCCTCGTTACGGAACAACGCTATGCCCCACATAGCTAGAATGAGCCGGGACACTATCCTACGCTTTGGATGGGAAACACTATTGCATCCGCCATACTGTCCGGACATTGTACCGTCCTGTTATCACCTGTTCCTTTCCTTGGACACTCACTTTAAAGGACTCCAGTTCAACTCCGTAGTAGAGGTGCTAAATGCACTTGATACCTTCTTCGCTTCACGGCAAACCAAGTTCTACCGCGAAGGAATCCATGCCCAACCCGAACGTTGGCAGAAGGTCATTGATACTGATGGGTACTATTTTTGATCTTCCAGGTACGTCTTAGGTGACATATCGATGCTCTAAGTGATAGGTCAAAAAGCGACAGAACTTTCTTCGTTACTTTTATACATATTACATAAAACTACTGTACAAGTTCTAGTATGTCGAGTTCGGGAAGTCGAAATGTCAAAATTTCTTCAGATTCGCGTTCCTCGTGGCCTACTTTACAAAATATATAAAAATCAGGTGGCGTCCAGTTTGCTTCCATGGTCAACTTATGTTCGAATATCTCGAGTTCCGACATTCGAAATGTCAAAATTCCTTCAGATTTGTGTTCCTTGTGGTCTAATTTACAACATATATGAAAATCAGGTGAGGTCCAGTTTGCTTCCCTGCAGCCGAAAAGTACATTGGAAGTGTCATCAAAGAAATAACTAAAAAAAAAAGTACTAAGGATCGCAGGTCAGTATTTGTAACACAGAAGTTCACATCAATACTTACGGTTTAGAACCCCTCACTTTTCTGATTTTAAAATATGGCAACCCTAATTTAGCTGTCACTTGTTCAACCATCGAACTATCCCTTTCGCACTGTGCTGCACATATTACAATAATAGCCTTGGAGCAAATAAAAAAAAGTTAAAACACACATATAAATCAATATATTTGTCTCGATCGATAGATGCTTTCACAATTGTTAAAAGGTGTAATTAAAAACAGCAAACATTGTTTCTGCTTTGAAAAGGACAATCCCTTATAAAACCGCAAACACGGTTTCGGGCGGCTTTCGCTTTCGAAAAGAGCTTTTGCGGTTTCAGTTTCGAAAAGAGCTTTTGCGGTTTCAGTTTTGAAAACCGCATTTGCGGTTTCGGTTATGAAAACCGCATTTGCGGTTTCGGTTTTGAAAACCGCTTTTGCGGTTTCGGTTTTGAAAACCGCATTTGCGGTTTCGGTTTTTGAAAACCGCTTTTGCAGTTTCGGTTTTGAAAACCGCATTTGCGGTTTCGGTTTTGAAAACCGCTTTTGCGGTTTCGGTTTTGAAAACCGCTTTTGCGGTTTCGGTTTTTGAAAACCGCTTTTGCGGTTTCGGTTTTTGAAAACCGCTTTTGCGGTTTCGGTTTTGAAAACCGCTTTTGCGGTTTTCGGTTTTCAGAAAACCGGTTTTCTCAAAAACCGAAAACCGCAAATGTCACAAAAATTCAACAGCACTAGTAAACCCACGCGCAGTCTCTCCCTTCGCGTGACGTCACCTTCGATATCAAGTCACTGTCTCTCTGTACAAGAAATCATTGTCTCACTCTCTCAGTTGTCAGGTTGTACGTTGCATTTGTGTTGAAGATTTTCTGCGTTTTCACTGTTTTATAAAAGATTTGGTTAGTTTGTTATACACGGTTGTGTATTACATTTTCTGCGTATTGTATATCTCGTACTGTGCATCTTGTGTAAATAAAACTCATCTGTATTTCTTATATTGACTTTGGAAACTTTAACATTGCCCTCATGCGCTATGTAGGGCTGTACAACGAACACACGAAATAGAAAAATTAGTGGAGAGAATGTCAACTTCTATTCATTTCCAAAGCAGGAGGGTTTACAGAAACTAGGCCTACTGGGGATACCACTTAAGAAAAAAAACGCACTACGGACTCTACGCACTCTAGGGTGGTGAGGAAACTTGTGTAAATAGACTTTTTTCTATTTGCTTTTTTTAAAAATAAAATATATTCCCATACCGGAATAAAATTCCAGTAATATAATTGACATACAGGGTGGGCATGCATAGTAACTAAGGGGAACGGGACTTGTGGCCCGGGCGCCGGATTGGGAGAGCGCAAAACTGGACAATTATTTATTTTTACTATAAGGCAAGGAAAGGAGTTTCAGCAAACTAAAAATTATAAAAAATTACCTCAGAAACTTAACAGGACTACAACGACTCACCAACCTTAGGATCATATCCATAGAGAATAAGTTAACTTCAAAGCAAGTCAAAAGAGCCCGCAAAGTGAAATTTTAGTTCCAGCTTTTTGTTTTCATTTAAGGTGGGTCACTAGGTTTTGTCGGTGCTATGCTAAACACTGCTTGAATAGTGAGACGTTGCCAGGTAGTGTCGAGTATTTACTGCTGCCAGATAATAAAGGAAGTAATCATGGAATTCTGCTTCGATACTTACTGAAGAAATTAGTTTCCGACCCTTACCTCAATTAACGCAAGTTCCGCTTCTCGAACTGCAACGCTAGAACCCAGGAATTAAACGTACAAATTTAGCAACAACGCACTATGGCGTTCTGCGCAAGTTTCTTTTAAAACTATTTCCTTAAATGTAAATTAATATTTAAATACATTGTGAAATATAACACGAAAACCGGTCAAACAATATATCTATTTTATAATAAGATCGTTACTTTAAAGTACTTTACATATTCAAATAAACATTTTATAAAATTGAGCACTTCTAGTAAGATTTAACAGCAAGTGCTATCTTGTGTTCTCATTGTAAAATGAAACAAATATTTTCTTTTATTTGTTACCTTTTTCGATATCAGAAGACACAATCAAATGAAGCAGTGTCTTGTGTTTTAGCTGAAACATAACTTTATCATATAGTACAATATTTATAATATGTAACGTTTCATTGCATAATAGTTAAAGAAATGAGTTGAAATGTGTACTGACTTCCGGGTGGTGATCCACCAGATTTGTAAAATGTCCGAGTATAATTCTTGAGACAATAGCTTGAGTGTTGTCATAATTAAATATTCTATTCTAAAGCAACAGAGTGTTCATTCATTCTACACATATGAACATCCCGATATAATTCCAAAACCATTGTGATTTGCAGTTATGATAAGATTATAAGAATACGTCAAGCATGCTACTCACAGACTATTTGGCAATCAAATACTAATTAGTTTGGTGTGTTTACTGGTACTAAAAATTAAATTATGTACTGCAATTTTGAAATTAAGCTTTACTACTTGAAGAAAAATGAAAAAGGAGAATCACTGTATGATGCTAATATCAGATGTAGTCCGGGAGAGTTTTCATTTGGCTGGTCAAGAGAGAAGGGCGTAGGGCGAGTTATTGCCCCGGGCGACAACTAGCCTAGTTGCATCGCTGTAGACATCTAAATTAGAAATAGCAAATAGACATCTGAAAGTGAGGAGAAAACTAATTTGACATCACATTCCGAAGAGAATATACGATAGCAAGCAGACGACAGAGTAACTACTATCCCGAGCGTGTGTCAAAGGTGACATCAATGCGCGAGAAGGACGAAAACGCGTCCGCTGATGGACTTACCTTGTCTTCAAGGGTGTAAATAAGGGCTCCGCAGACCCCACATTGTGGGGGGCCTCAAGCCATAAGGAGGCTCGAAATTGTGAAGTGGCACGTAGAGAAGGGCCCCGCTCCACGCCGTCTGCGGGGAGGCCCCCAAGCCTTTAGTTACGCCATTGCTTGTCTTATTTCTACCATGTTATTTTCTTGCAATAGATATATCGAACCAGTATCTCAGTCAAGTTCGAAAATGGAGGCATTTCTACCAGAAGTGGTAGAAAGGAATTATTTCCGGTTTTAACGTTGATCACTTGAGAGCAGAAACGCTGACAGATTACGAAAGCGGTTTTCGGCAATAGATTAAGTGTCCCAAGAAAACTTTCAGCTCCATCTTCAACACTTTACTAGAATCGGAAGTGGTAGGAATAAACTACAACTTCCGGTTTCAATATTGATCTAAATAAGGCATGAACAATAAGAAACAGTGAAAAGTGGTTGTCTTGGAATCGGTTTAGCGTTCTAAGAATAGGTTCTATGTTCTCTCTTAACCCTCTAATAAAAAAAATAATGGCAGAAATCAACAATCGCTGTAGATTAAAAACGGTAATAGATGGACAAATGCGGTTTTATGTTCAAGTATGTGTCCCAAGAATATATTCCATCTATACTGTAATTTCTCCAGTAAAACCAGAATGGCTGAAGTCTAGCACTTCCCATTTTAACGTTGATCGCTATAGAGTTAAAACGGTAATAGATAGCGAGAAGCTGTTTTCTGCAATTAATTAATTTCTCTGAAGAACATATTCTTTCTCGACTCCAATCTCTCTACTACAACGGGAAGTGGCAGAAATCTATCACTTCCGGTTTTTACGTTGACCGGAATAGAATAAAAAGAGTAATAGATAGCGAGAAATGGTTTTCTGTAATCAATTAAGTGCCCCAAGAATACATTCCATCTCCACTCAAGTGTATGTAGTGAAACCAGAAGTGGAAGAAATATGACATTACTTCCGGTTTCCATATTAATTGAGAAAATATTGCATCATCCTCTTTACTGTCTTCCAGACTTCACTAACACACAACTTTTTGATATTCTCACTTTCGAAAGCAGTTTTCTTTAATTTGAATGGAGCTTTTTATGATTTCGAAAACAAAAGTCACATATATACCCACTTGCAGGATCACAACCTTACAAGCACCGTTAACCATACAGCACATGTGGTACAACAGCACAATAACTCATTATCTCGTCTACAAACATCAGAGAAAATATTTTGGAGATACGACTGTTTTGGTGCAAGACGTTTCGGTGTAAGGCGTTTTGGTGCACGGCTGTTTCGGTGTAAGGACGTTTAGGTGTGAGGGTGGTTCGGAGTAAAAATCTAATTCTTTTACACCGAAATATCCAGTTTTCCGAAACATCTAGACCCACTAAGAAACCGCGGCCCTCTATATTTGACCCAAAAAAAAGTAACAGGAGTTTGAACTGCTGTACCTTACCGTGTATCAGAGACAGAGGGGAGTAGGTAATCGACTAAAATGGCGATTGTTTTTCCGGTTACTCTGTACATATATTCGGTACCATAGAATAAAGAAAAAAAACTTGTTTTTTCTCTTTCTTTTTCTTTTCTTTCTTTTTTTTTAAAATTCAACCCCTACTCCTTTCTGGATACAAATTTCATTAATACTTGGATTGAAGCTGCTCTGTTGATTACTGAATATTATAGGCATATTCATCAGCATTTTTTACTGTCATGACTATTTTTGATTTCTTAATTCAGGGCAGTGTTTGAAGTGATGATATAGGTATAAGTGAAACTAGAATATTCTGGTAGGGGGGGGGCATGGACCCTTCAGGATTGGTAGAATTTTTCAATGACCACATGGTATTCCAACGATATTCTAGAGGGGTAACAGCGTTCTGGAGAGGGCCTGGCCATCCAGGTCCCCTCTAGTTAGGCATATGGTATACGGGGATATGGCATACCCCCACCTTAAAGGAATTATGATCAGCGTACTCCTACCTCTCATTGTTTTAATGTTGTCCGAAATATAAAGGGAGTATGTTTATTCTGGATTTAACTGTTAACATACCACTTTCTCAGATTTTCCACTTCTAACACGATTTCAGACGAGTTAGTAGCTAATGCTAGGATACTTTCATGTTACAGTGAAACCCCTCTAGGTTGGCCACCATAAGTTCCATTCAAAAATGTCCAACTTAGACAGGTGGCTAACTTACAGAGTAACAAGTAATGCTATGTAAAATGCTGATTCCTTAAAGACAATAATCAAGTTACACAGATGGCTAATTTAAAGAGGTGGCCAAGTTAACAGGTTTTACTGTATTTAGAACCACGTAATATGGATGGTTTTCATATCTACACTAACATTTTTACTGCTTTTACGCTGTTGTGTCTTCAGAGTCAATTACTGGATTCAATTCTTAAATTTGAAAAAGAAACTTATCTTCATAATAATATAAATAATGATATGTGATGCTTAATATTCTAGCTAAGTGTTATATTGTTAATACGTGCCTTTGGTGCAAAAAACCTAAGTTCATTCTCGCTGGGAGGTCATGTGGATCGTCTCTCACATTAAACTATGGTTTTTGTCTCATATAGTCTTGGTGTTGCAGGAGACGCTGAATTGAAGTCAACTCAACTCATTGGGGAGCTTTTGCCAATTAATTATCAGGGATTGTCTGGTAATTTTCGTTTCGAAGAAAAAAATGCCATGTTACACCACGTGAAGAAGTTTGATTTCTCCGTGGTGCGATATTTTCACAATTAATATTGAAACTGGCAAGGGTAGAAATTTCTACTACTTAATATTTTAGTGGAGAGATTAGACGAGAGAAGAAGTAGGCTTTATTTTTATGACGCTTAATTGATTGCTGAAAATCGCTTCTTCTTATATTACAGTTTTTGTTCTGTAGCCGTCAATGTTAAAACTGGAAGTGGTTGGTTTCTACCAATTCCGGTTTGAATAAAGGCTTAAGGAAGAAGATAATAGGCATTTTAAGAACTCTAAATTGAATGTAAAAACTGCTTCTCGCTGTTACCATTCCCCTGTTCTATGATCATTATTCAAACCGGAAGAGTTTAATTTTCGTAACTTCTGGTTTCAATTGAAGAAATGAATGGAGGAAATGAAAGCTATTTTTGAGACGCTTAATCGATTGCTGAAAAACAATTTCATCTATCTTGAATAGTTTTTGTTCTATATAGATGAAAATTTATTGAAGCCAGAAGTTATAATTAACTTGAACCACTTACTATTTCAGTAGAGAGTTAAGAATGAAGACAAAATATGTTGTTACGACGCTTAATCGATTGCAGACGACCGCATTTCGTTATATATTACTGTTTTTTTTATCTATGGTGATCAATGATCAAACCGGAAATGGATTATTTAAACCAATTCCGGTTTGAGTAGATGGTTATTATAACAAACGAAACTCCTATCTTTTGACCTTTTATATTTTGACCAAACTTGGTGATGGTCCATCAAATAGTTCTTGAGGATTTTGTTTCCCGGACACACAAACACAAACACACACACACACGGATATGGTAAATATATAAAGGAGTTTTATTAAACCAAACTACTTAAAATAAATATAGAAAACTTAATACTAAATATTTATTAAGATCAAGTATGTCTTTCCATTTTGAATACAGTAAGACTGTGCAACTTAGGTCAAGTCGCTAGCGCTTATGTTTCTACATCGTTCCAGTTTCGATTCTCGTGAGAGTAATTGACTTAGATAGAATCTCGAGTAATGATTCGGATCCCTCTTTAGGTAGATATTATCTGATGTAATCTCAGTATTGAAAAGGACCACGTTAAACTCTAATCAAACCTAATAACAGTAATATGATAGTTTACGCCAAGTTTAAATAAAGCACCCGTGATGCATGTATTAATGCAAGAAAAGGAAAATATGTTGACATTTCCAGTTTTCACCGAAGTTTTAGTACATCTCTTCTTGATTTATATATTAAGTATTACAGAATGTGGACGAAAGTTGCTCCTTCTGGTGGCTATGTATTTAAGGTCCCAAAATAGCCCTTGTGGAACCGCGTAAAACCACAAAATAGAACTCGAGACCCGCGTGCATTAGACCAGCGAGGATGGCTAAGTTACTAGAGATTGTCAATAGTGCTACACACACACATAATGTTTATAGTTTAATTAAGAAACATTCTACCTAGGTGTATCTTCAGTTTTGTATCGGAGATTTTTCATGTATATTTGCAGATATACGTCATTCTATATTCCACAATACGTCGAGTGTTAAAATTCAGGTGTTACAAGTTAACACTAGTTGGTGATCTGGTACCAGGTATTTCATTACTTGGAAAAATATCATACTATCTGGCTAATGGATACAGAGTAACAGATAAATATATTAAAATCAAAATTATATTAAAATTAAATAATTAAAAATAATATTTGGCAGGAACCGACCAGGTTAAAGATTAAAGTAGACCATTCGGAAAAGCAGGCATTCCCCCCAAATTTCCTTCAAGACCCCCTAAATTTCACACCGAAAATACGTTGTATTTAGAAAAAGACGAAAGAAAATTGCATTACTCATAAATTTGCATTAAAATGCAACAGAAGAGTGGAGAACACACCTTAAAATTTAGTATCTTCAGTCACTGAGTAAATGATCTTTGATTAATCTTCTGTTACTACTCGTATATAAATATCTCCCTTAAAATGTAAACTAGTTCAAGCGGCAAATTTTACATAAATTGATTTTTAAGACTTGAATAATTTTATATGGTATTTACCGTATTGTATTATTACTTCGGACAAAAGTACAAAATAAAAGTTGTTTTTAAAAAAGGTTTCTTTAAAAGTAGTTGCTTTGAGAAACAATAATTTCTTCATTTTCTTTTCTAAAGGGCAAAATGTGTGTTTGTAACTTAACGAGTGTGTGAAACATGAGAACGAGCATTTACGAACATCAAGGTGACCAGAACTTTTACTTTCTAAAACGGGACGCATACGAATCGGCGACGAGGGGGCAGGGTGACTTCCACATTGCATTTTGGGACTCAACAGTGTTTTCAATTTACAAAATGCACAAGTAAGAATTGTAACACAGCGTTTCTAACTTAAGTACCACCCAACAATACTTTTAACTACTTCAACACTCAGAATTCTCACTCAATCCCCACTTGAACCACAGAACACTCAATTTTCATTTGAATATTCAGAAGTTTTAGGCACGGCTGAACCTTCCCAATGAGTGTTGGTACGGAAGAGTGCAGAATTTGCATTGGCCATTTGTATTTTGAATAATAATTACGGGACACCTGGGTCATGTTTGCTTAAAAACGGGACATTTAGGCATCCCGTTTGAGAATCAGAAAAAACGGGACAACGGTTGAAAATAAGGGACTGTCCCGGCTAAAACGGGACGTCTGGTCACCTTGACGAACAATGAAAATAAAATAAACATGGCTATGATGATAAAAAGGTACAAGAATACAACAATAACTATATTCTTTTGCAAACCAAAGCACGCGAATTTTACTGAGTCCTTGATTGAAGATAAATCTAAAATACTAAATGGAATTTTGGAGTTGTTGGATAGTCTGCCCCCCAAACAAAAGCCCCTAGTGACGCCTCTGGGGCAGAGTGAAGGGGACACTGATTTTAGGGCGATTAAAAATAAGAAATACAACAGTCCATACCATATTTTATTTGCAATACTCCGTATTCCACTAGTTGTGGGACAAATGCTCGTGTTTTAACTACGTAGGAAATATTTACGAGAAAGGATGAATTATTTACGGTCTTTGTGATAATATTTGCAAATAATGAATTTTTTTTTCTTCGGTGCGATCTCAAAAGGGCATCTGAAAATATTACGTTTTATGCGGTAATGAATTTTCTTGAAAAGAAACTCGTTGTACAGTACAAACGTCATGAATACCTAACATTCAGTCACGTGCGCAGGAATTTATTTCTGAAGGGGTCCAAAGCTTTTGAGGGTCCAAACTAAATATACGAATAAGTTATTTTAACATTTGTAAAATCTATCCAAAAATTAGACTAAAGGTTAATTAAAACATGATTTATTGAATGGGGAAGGTTCGTGATTTTGATTTTTTACGTCACTCACTATACTTAATGATGCACACGAGACGAGACAGAGCTTTTCAATAGAAAATAGATACAGTTTTCGAGATGAGACAGAACTTTCGAAACATTTTTTCGAGACGAGACAGCATCAAATCTTGTCTCGTGCGCATCACTAACTATACTTAAGCATTACTGTAATATGTTGTGAGTGACTTAATTTTTGCAGAGTTGCACTTGTGTTTTTCATTAATATTCAACGCTGTAAGCATCAATATTGAACATTGTAACATGAATAGATAAACTATCCAAACCCCTTAATCACATTTGCCTCTAGATAGCCCACAATCATAGTACCTGTTCATACGTTTAGACACCGATACTATAAGTGCGAACCTGATTTCTTTTCAGGTGTCTAGATCGTTTTATACATTTTCTCTCAATGGGGCAGAAACATGGACTTAAGCAAAAGGGACAAAAAAAGATTGGAGGCTTTTGAAATGTGGGTGTGGAGAAGAGTAGGGAGAATTAGAATGTAAATTTGATTTCACATAATATGAAGTATGTGTATTTTCTTTAGGGTTTTCGATAATCCTCGGTGCTTTGGATTCCATTCAGGATAAGATATGGAGTAGAAAGAACTAGGTTCATTTACAACATGAAAGTTTCCGGTTGTCGCAGTGGTTCAGTAGTAGACCGCTCATATCTGATGTGTAGGGTTCCTGTTTTGATCCTAACTTTCGTCAAGTGGGCATTTAGGTAGATAAACATCCTATCCGTGTGGCTTCTTAGGGTTGTCCCGAACCCGATTCATCTCACGTTCTTCAGTCTATCATGTTGTTCAGTATCACCATCACCGACTCCCATAAAGTCAGAGCAGAATCGGAGACATCGAACTATAATAATAATAATCCCTATCAAACTAATAGTGCTGTGCAGTGCAGAGTTGAGCTATTTTTTAAAAATTCTTTTTTATTATTAATTTTACAATTACATCGCCTGACCTTTTAATAATTTCAACAATAAACATAATAACTTCCATTCCATAATTATTTACATTCCAAGAAAACACACTACTTGCTTCATGAAAAGAAATTCGGAAGTTACTCTGAAACATATTATTTAATTTGAAAAGAGGAAGTAACCCTTGCCATAGAGTGATCTCATCCGTTAGCAATGGGTGTGGAAAACCTGGTAGAAACTGTACGCATTATTTTATGATTTTTAAAAAATATATATATTTTAAGTTGTGGTCAAGATTTTCATATAAATTCACCCTTCATCTTCTGAATAATTTAAACTCCAGACAATAAAAGATGTCTGTTATTTCAAACCAAACAATATTTTGTATGACAAAATTTGGAGAAACTTGTGAAAATCCTCTTTGAATGTTTTTTAATCGACGGTAGAATGATAGAAAAATCACTCCTTGATTGTTAACTTATGTAATGTCGAAGCAAAAGAATATTCCCAACGAAATCTCTGGAACATATTTCGTGACATTAAGAACATTCACCAAGATGGATTTAAACAGGAGATTCATTTTTCAATATTTATTATGAATCTAGAGAGACAGTCAGAAAGGTGCCCCAAAACATATTTCTGGAAATGATATTAGCATATGTCATATGATATTGAAAACAACTGGATGCATAGAGGATACTAATTTTAATTTAGTCCTTTTGTAATAGCTCTTTTCACCCCAAAGATATAGTCGAACCCCTATAAACATATTTCTGACTACGCCACTGACAACCTAGTTATGTTACCTTATGTTACTAAAAGTGTTCTTTAAATATTTTGGCTTATATGAAGTATGTTTTTTGATAGCTCTTTTCGCGCCCTAAGTTATCCAAACTAGAAGCTCAGAAGTGAATTCTCAACAATTTCATAACAAAGTAGGTTGGTAAGCCTGAATGGGATAGTATGACCTCATTTGTAGGGAAATGACCTTTTTGTTGGGAATGGTGTTTTTTCGTGGGTCAAACTGACCTTTTTTTGGGAGAGAATGACCTGTGTGGGAGGACATGACCAGTTGCAACTTTAAACAAATAGAACAAACAGGTCATTGAATGCCACACATGGTATAAAATGACCGTATTGAAATACATACATATATATATATATATATATATATATATATATATATATATATAATATATATATATATATATATATATATATATATATATATATATATATATATATATATATATATATATATATATAGTAGAATCTATTAGATGAAAGAAAATTGTGGACCTACTATATCATAGAATGTCCTGCACACAATAGTGCGCATTCTATAATGACTTCCTAAAATTAAGTATTCTTGTTATATAAAAAGAAAAGGTTTTCGAGAGCCCAGAAAAATGTGCCTGGAGCTCACTTTCAAACATTATACGAATTCAATTTAACAATTCGCATAGTTTCAGACCAGAAAAAAAAGTAGATTCGTGATCTTTGACCCATTATGTAAATCCAAATTTTCATTTTCGGTTGAAACGAAACCTTCAATAATTATTTAACGCATATTTTCAGTGTCATCTGCAATTGGATTAATGTTGATAAGATGTTGAAAGCGGAACAATTCCTACAAAGGTCACAAGTGAGCTGCTAAAGGTTGCAAGGTTACAGTTTCCCATTTTCTAAGTAAACATTCTTAGTTTTGAATACCATACCAACTAAATTAGTTTTCAAACATTCTCGTCTCATACTTGCCAACATACGCCAATATGAGCTTCCTATTTCGCGACCTTTGAACTTTTATGGCATTGTTGACCTTTTTCCTATGCCCATACACAGTGACGGCGGTTAGAAGTTAAAAGTGGGGGGCAAGACATGATCTGAACAATTGTATATCAGTGTTAGATTTCCTAGTTGTTTCTAACACTGATGAAAGTTGTATAAGTAAAAGGATACTATCTTTTTTCACTTAAAATATTGTATATCGTATTTCTGTTTTATTAAGTAAATTCATAAGAGCAATACAGGTAGGTACTAGCTCTTTATACTCTTAAACAACGAAAATGTAATAAGAGATTTGAGTTCTTCCTCATGAACATTTTAAAATTCTGTCTGGAAAATTGAGTGACAGATTATTTAATAAATTTACAAAACAAATAAATAGAAGGGATAATATTAATCATAGTAATGAATAATGACGCTTATTTTGAAGAAGTTATATTGAAACTAGGAATTAATGAAGAACTTATACTTTTAATTTCACACATGCCATTAAATGAATGTTTTTACTTTTAGAAAATGAAATATAGTATGTACTGCAGGAATATGCCATGACATTTAAAGAAATATGCAATTCCAATATTAATTGCTTTGAATTGCAATTAAAACACAATTATGTAGCTTTCTTAACTCCACGGGAAGAAGAATAACCAATATACTCACGCAACGGCTAATATCATATGGAACCATTGCTTTCTATGAAACAATAATACATTCAAAACCATTACCAGGGTGTCCACATTCTGGAAAATAAGTCAAAGTCAGGGAAGTAAAAATGTAACAGGTGAAGTCAAAGAAATGGCAGATTGGATTCCATGTCAGAAGGGCCCGGACAAAAGGGCGAGGACAGAAAGGTCCGAGTCAAAACGGCCCCGCGTCAAAAGGGCCCCGCGTCAAAAGGGCCCCGCGTCAAAAGGGACCCGTGTCAAAAGGGCCCTGCGTCAAAAGGGCCGCAGTCAAAAGGGCCCCGCGTCAAAAGGGCCCCCGTCAAAAGGGACCCGCGTCAAAACGGCCCCGCGAGAAAAGGGCCCGAGTCAAAAGGGCCCCGCGAAAAAGGGCTTGAGTGGAAAGAGCCCGGGTAGAAATGGTCCCACGGTCAGAAAGCCTGAAATCAAAACAGAAGTGTAAATCAAAGATGCACTAGGGGATAGTGCCATCTTAGTAAGTAAAAGTGATTGTTCAATAGAAGGAAGAATATCAGTGGTTATTAGAGACAACAAGGAAACTTGAATGGTGATCTTAATTTTGTTTGGTTGTTGTTTGTTCTGCAACAATCCCTATCGCTTAAGTGGGTTCTCGATGAAAGTTTGCTTTCAACCGCGTCTATTTGAGTTTGTAGACGTGGAAGACCTGGGTTCGATTCCCGGTGGGATCTCATATGGTTCGAATTCCACGTTAATCAGTAGGTCCACATCTCATACAGCCTCGCTGCTGAAAGGGATGCTAAAGTGAAAATCATATCATATCATATCTCTGAGTTTGTATTCTCGAGACCAAGCCCAATCAGACTATCTATTAATGACTGTTCCTTAGTTCTAAAATTCCATTTCTGCCCCTGAATCAAAGTAAAAAATTAACGTATTATATGATTAATATTATCTTGAAAAAGTTTCTTTAATTTTGATGAAAGAACAAACATGTGGATCTCCATACAGGGTTAGTCAAAAGTATTGGGACAGAACAATAATAACGACACACGTGGACGGAGGAAAATCAAATGTTGCAATTGGTGTTATTGCAAAAACTGCATTGGCTTAGAGTGTCGTCACCGTGGAAGCCATTCTGAATTACACTATATTGCGGATCGCACATTTTTTAATGGAAAAGGCTATGATCTTACACTTCAGTTTAGGCTTTATATTTCCACAAATGTGAATGTGAACTCATCTTTGACACATTACCATTTGTTTATCAGACAGGGGTTTGACTTATGTATCTAATAGAAAAAAGTATCATGACAGGGCAGTAACAAAGAGACAAATGGACAAAGGAAAAGTAAATGTTACAGGTTGGTATTGGTGTTAAAACTGCGTTAAATGATCATGGCACCCAACTTGAATTCCGCATATTATACACCATAAAATATTTTCAAATAGACAGGGGTACTTGTGTCACATTAATTTAGGCTAGAATCTTGCTACAAACGATAATCTAAATTAGGAATGCGCACGAGACAAGATTTGAGACTGTCTCGTCTCAAAAATATACTGTAAATGTGATGTCTCGACTCGAAAAATGTGCATTTTTCTATTGGAAGAGCTGTATCTCGACTCGGATATTCTCAGGAAAATTCTGTCTCGACTCGTCCCGTGCGCATCCCTTACTGAGTCGAATTTTGCCCGATCTCTATTCATTTACGCGATAGTGTGTGCTAAGTTTGACATTTGTTTCTAGTAGAAGAAAGTATTTAGATAGGTAACTAATAAATAGTACTTTACTGTGTTCCTAAAGTTTTTGTTCGTTTGCTTGCGTTTATAAAATATTGAGAAGTTACCACATATGTATAACATATTTTAATAGTAAGTATATTTGTGATTAATTGTTACTTTACGACTATAAAGCAATACAATACTTTTAATGTGCAGTTTCGAATAGAGCTCAACAACGTCGTTCAAATAGTAACGATGTTTCATGTAACATGGGTGATAACGATGTTTCTTCTGGTCAGTGTTTTGTAACAGTGAGAGTTAATACTTGAAGGATATAATGGTAGAATTGCTAGAAAGAAACCATGTGTTACCCAAATTAAGAAATATAAAATACTTAAATTTTCTAGAGCTTTTGAGAATAAACCCAAAATCTGGTGGAAATGTTTTTATCGACGAATTTATGTTAAACCTGCATCAATATGATGGTAGAATAATAGTTTTTCGACAAGTAAATACAGAAATAAATGTCAAGAACTTCCAGCCTACTGTAAAATACAGAAGAGGAAGTGTAATGATTTGGGTTATATATGTTCACCAGGTGTTGGAGAGTTAGTGTGTATTGATGGGCTTCTGATAAAAGAAATATATCTTAACGTTCTTAGAAGGACTTCAAGATATTGATCCCAAACAAAGTATATGTTGTAAAGAAAAGATTGCTTTAAAACTGCCCAAAAGTGCGCTAAACCCCACCACATAGTACTGGCTTTAATGTCATTGAGAATCTTTGGAACGAATTGCAACGTAAGGTCTATATATACGAGTTACGGTGAAAGAAGGATTGCGAAAAGCATTACGAACAGATTGGAACAATATTTCCCCACACTACACAAGGAAAATTGTAACAACGATGCCGAAATGCTTAAAGAAAGTTACAAATCGTTGTGTGTTTGCTATTAAATATTAACTGTATTAACTTGGAGGGATAAAATAATTTTAGAGGACATTTTATAGTAGTTTGTTTAATAATATCTCAATATTTATGTGATCAACAGTGTCCACATCCCCATTCAAAGTAGTTTTTGCAACAACACACACTTGCAACATTTGCTTTTCCTCCGCCACATTATTATGTTATTGCTCTGATACTTTGTCTACTACACACTAATGTCAAACATACCACACTTTGAAAGAAATGAGGATTGGTGAAGAATGAATCATATTCTCGTTTGTGGGAAAATTCAATCCTAAATTGATATGCTAATCATACTCCTTTCCATTTAAAAATATTATGTGATATCCAATATGGCGGAATCCAAGACGGCTGTCATTATGTCCACGCCCTCACTCAGTGCAGTTTTCGCAGCAACACACATGCAACCTTTTACTTTTCTACGTCTACGTGTCTCTTTGCCTGTCCAGATACTTTGGTCTACTAGATACAAATGTCAAACGTAGCACCCTATTTCGCAAACGAAGTTCTTCTTCTCATCTATGGGAACATCTAGCCTAAATTGATGTGTCAAACCCACCTCTTTCCATTCAAAAGATATTGTGTGATATCAAATATCGCAGAATTCATCTGCAATATTTACCTTACCTCCGTCCACGCGTATCGTTATTACTAGTCTGTCGTAACATTTTTACTAACCCTATATTTTTTTTCCACATGTATGTTCTTTCAACACAAATAAACAGGTATGTCCACGTAATATTTTTCATCTAATATCTATTTTTATACTTCTGAAGTTTTGCAGGCTATATCTCAGATTTCTTGACGTGGGGCCTTTTTGTCAGGGGACGCTTTTGACCGGAGCCCTTCTTACTAGGGTCCTCTTGACTCAGGCCCTTATGACTGGAGCCCTTTTGACTGAGGCCTTTCTCTCCTCGCCCTTTTGTTCGGGCCCTTGTGACGTGACACCGGTTATAGAATAGGAAGAGATCATATACAGAGGTACAACAGTTATTTAATGCTACATTTTTTGAACGTAACCCAATTTCGTAGTCAACTGCCTAAGAGGCCACTGAATGTTTTGCAGAAAGATACCGCATGCGATCAGGAAGGCCGAAACAATGTAGCAATTTAGCAGTTTCTTTGAATTTACAATCTTTTGTGGAAATTTCGCATTCACTGATAACCAGAGTTGCTAACAAGCTAGGTGTTTCCCAGAGTTCAGCGCAATGAATTTTTGTGCACTATGCTCTTTATGTAAGTCATTCTGAAGTATGATTAGTACCATACTAAAGAGTTCTATCAACATGTGTTAATTGCAGTATTCAAACCTTTAGTATGACGCTAATCATACGCCAAAACGACTCTGCATAAGGCGGTATAAGTTTAAACCCTAGAAGACTGCGTTTAGTGCATGAAATAACGAAAGACGACTGTGATCACCGGAATAATTTTTGCGAAGTAATGATATGAAATATCGATGACAACAATATTATCGTAAATGACATGGCATTCTCTGGTAACTTTCAGACTGTCATTTTAACGTCCCACATTATGCCCTTTAGGATGACGATGATTAAAGCAAGTGAATGATGATGAAAGAACGGGTGAAATCAAAAGGAAACGAGGGTACCGCGGGAAAACTCACGTATACAATATTGTCCACCATAACCTTACTTGGCCGGGAATCGAACCAGTAGTCCTACAAACCAGAGCTAAACGTTCTACCACTGAACCACCGTGCCCCTCCCTCCGGTATTCTTTGACGAAGTGATATTTACCTTATATGGTTTAGTGAACCGAATAAATTATCACTATTGGAGCGATGAAAACCCACATTGATGGGATGTTATTTCCAAGAACAGAAGTGCAGAAGCTACTGACAGAAATAAACTACATTCTTAATTAGAAATATTACGAATGATATAAGAGAGATGTTAAATTAAAAGTAGGAATGCAAAATATTTTTTGAATACGAACTGTGGTTTAATTAGGAATACAGCTGGTAAATAATAATATTGGACTACAAAGGTATTCAGAAGTCTTGTTAGAGGAAATACAAATACATTGAGATTATTATTATTATTATTATTATTATTATTATTATTATTATTATTATTATTATTATTATTATTATTATTATTATTATTATTATCGAATTGAAAATTCAATGGTGCGTCTGAAATGAGGTAAAAGATCAGAAAAAAAGTACGTGTAGCCAACAAGCGGTAAGAAATGTGTGAAGCATTAAAGGGCTTGCATTGAGGGTGCCAGGTAAACATGATTGGGAGCCACTGATATACGATATTGCATTGAGGACGACCCCTTCTGTACACGTCGTTCTTTGTGTAGGCCTTACTGACATGGAAGCAAATAAAAAATTATGAAACAAGAAGTATATTATAAACAAAAAATCCTTACTAAAACTATTATATAAATTTTCTCCACTAAATCTCATCAAATTATATATATAGAAATATATAATATTAACAACTTGCCTTCGGTGAATATTGCATTATTCTTATTATATATTAACGGTGCTAACCTAACACGAAGCCTTTTAATAAGGATTTAAAAACGGCTGAAAGACAAATGACAAACATTATAAACAAATAGCATTTGTTTGTATTTTCTGTTGCATCTGATCAGATTTTATAGGTATATAATTATTTTACATTACAGTATATTTTTTGAACAACTTGACTTTGATTAACATGACATTATGATCATTATATTTTAGAAGTACCAATGTTGCATAAAGCCTTACAAAAAGATAAGAAGAGTGAAAAAAGACATTACTAAAAAAGTATTTTTGAGATAAACATATTACATTTATTATATTTGAAAAGTACTTACTTAACATGAATCCTCACAAACAAAGAAAAATCTTCATATCTTGTCGATTAAATTATATATATATATATATATATATAATATGTGATTCGGGTATAAAAGGGTCAATGTCACTGTTGGGCAAAAAATGAGATGTTCGTCAAATTTTAACGCCTATAAATGGATATTTTCTTTTGCAAGAAAAGCAAATGTTAATATGAATGGTATATATACTCCAAACTACTTTGTGTTGACATTAGCCCTTTTAGTACCAAGTCGCAGATATATAAAGTATGTGAACTTACATTGAAAAATTCTGACTACTTTAATATCTTTTTAATTTCTTCCAACTTATATTGGACATAAGTTTATTATCATTTCTGCTTAACTTTCCAAATGCCAAATAAGATTGACATTTGTCTCAAACTGCTTACGTGGATTGCAAATTAAAATTGTGAGCCAAGCCAGGAAGATAGTCTCTAAAGGTCTTTGAGCATACTCCTGTACAATAGTACGTACTCGACTTGCAGTTACTCTGTATTTGTTTCTGCCGGTGTCCAATACTTGTCTTAGCATTTTCTATTAATTTGATCAACAGAGTGCTCCTTTAAGTTAAAGGCTTTAACCTTGTATATTCGACGATAACCGTTTGCGATAAGATAAAATTCGTTGCGGCATATAATTTTATGATAAAATTACGCTCATCTCTTTACTTTATTTCATAGTTCTACCATATTCACTTTTTAATATTCGGCAACAGTTGCCATTGAAATTCATACTGTTATACGCATAATAATAATAATAATAATAATAATAATAATAATAATAATAATAATAATAATAATAATAATAATAATAATAATAATAATAATAATAATAACATAATTACAATATCAATTACGTAAACAATACCTTCGAATAAAGAAAAAACTGTCACGCTGGGATTCGAACCCGGGTCACTGAAATGGCAGTTCTCTGCTTTCACACTTGATACAAAGATAAGAAAATAAACTAGTAGCCATGTTACATAAAAATAGCACACACTATTTCTACGTGTTGATGCAATTCAAAGAATGCGAAAATAATGTCTGCCGGCTTTTTTTCTTTAGAAATTAGAAGTTACGGTGACGAAGAATTGCAGTAATGTAAATCGGGACCAGTTAAAAACGATGAGGTAGTCTCATCTTGAAGAACGCTTCGCGATATTTTCCTCATTGACGAAAGTCTATATCAATTGTTTTTGAGTTAAAGAAGGAAACCTCGAGTAAGCCATTGTGTCACTCATAAGGAACGTCTCCTTATACGAGTATTACTACGAGTATTTTGTGTATAGTCTTACATGCAATGCTTTTAACTAGATAATAGTTTAGGAGGAAAATGAAGTGACGAGGTAGGTAAGTGTTTAGCGCATTGAACTTATATTCGGCGGCCCCGCGTTTAAATTCCGGTCAGGTTCTAACTTTTTCAAATGTTTCAATTTCAATTTCAATACATACTCAGTGTGACAAGCAAGATTTTCTCTCCTCCAGAAAAAAAAATGTTGGAATGATGAGAATTGGAGAAGGTCTCTCAATGAACACAATCATTTACTAACTTATGTCCAGCAGTTGTTCTAGATTTGATATTTTCGTCTGCTTTCAAGCATTTTCTGATTCATGTGTGATCAGTGTTTTTATTTCTTTGAATATACAGTATATAGTTTAATAATACATTAAATACACAGCATTATTGAGATTAACATATGATGTTCATTGGATAACACGCTCTGAACCCGAGAGGTTCATCTCAGAATGGAGAAATTTTTCGTGCGTCATCTACTCACAATTTTACTTGCATAAAGACTGGATTCAATACTACCAACTGTTGTCAGTGCCGAGGAAAGTGACGTGTAAATTGGGTTGCATCTGTCCAGGCGTTCTTACAACTGCAAATTACCTGGACCCCAAGTTATGGAATTAAAGCATAAGACTTAGGGGGAGAGACTTTTGTAGTTGGGTGTACATAGATTTTCCTGACACGAGTAGCACTATCTGCTATTGATCTAAAATATTCCAAGTAATTTTTCCTCTTTCTTTTTCCTTCCTTCTTTCCTTTTATTTCTTACTCCCGAATTTTGAGCCACCTTACTTCGGCAATCAGGGCCGTTGACCCTCTCACCCGCACCATGACGGGGCACTGATCAATACCTACCTGCAACACTTTTTTCTGTCCACATGAATCGTAACTGGACTGTCATAATAACTTTTACTAACAGGGGCCAGGGAAAAGTCAGAGATTTTTCTCCAAATTGTATGGACACCCTGTTTACATTTCCAAATGAAACTATATAAATTAGGGCGTTACGTCAAAAAGTGAGGGCAACTGCCCCCTCTTGGCCCCCCTAATCGCCGCCCATGCCCATACACACCAATTGGAAAGACTTTTATGCATATTTTCTATGGCAGCTCAAATTCTTATTTCCAATTTCAGTTTCATACTTGCTAATACATCACACATGGAATTTTAACTGCGTGACTTTTGAGCTTTAAGGACATTGGTGACCTTTTCCTGTGTCCATACATAGCTGTTCGAAGGAGCTTTCTCCATGTATTCTATGGCAGCTCAAATCATTTTTCAAACGTCGCCGTTCCATACTTTCTAACACATCAAACATATTTTAACTACGTGACCTTTGACATTTTATGACATCGTTGACCTTTTTCCTATCCTCATACACACTTCTTTGGAAAGACCTATATGCAATGTGTTCTATGGCACCTTAAATCATTATTTCCAATGTCACAGTTTCCCAGTTTTTAACACATTAAATATGAAATTTTAACTACGTGACCTTTGACCTCTGATGATATTGTTGACCTCTTCGCTTTGCTAAAAAGGATGTTCGGTAGACCCTTTATACATTTGCTTTTTAACATTATCTTCAACTGAATTAATTGTGTACAATAAGCTGTTGAAAAGGGTGCTTTTTCCTCAAGGGTCACAGATGACATGCTAGAGGTCACCGGGTCACAATTGCCCACATTTCTCGTTAACACATTGTTTCGGATCAGGATTTATGTCGATATACTAATTTTTGCTACCGGAGATGGATATTTAAAAAAAAGGCATGTGAGACTACTATTTAACATTGAAATCCCATAAGGAAGATATCGCATGTTGACCTTTGACACTGTAACTTCACAGAAAATAAAACAAAATATATATTATGTGTTTGACGTGTAACGTCGAGTGTAAGCAATGTGTGCTGTATGAGGTCTAATAAATTGAGAATTAATTTCTTAACTCTGCATTAAAACCCTATGTCTATTCATATTCATGAATGGATTCGAAGTGTTTTCAAGTTAACAATTGACCAAGTGTTAAGTATAGAACTTGATTTTATTCGTAAACTTTTATACTTTAAACTAGTTCGCAAAGTGCTATGTGAACATATTCTCGCCGGTACCAACGGCACCGTGACTTATACCAATACTGATGGAGATCATGTGTTACCCATTGATTTGGCAGATAACTCTGTTGTTGTGGTTGGAAAAGTATCTTTATGTCCAATGGAACTTAGTGATACCCAGTTAAGTCGATTAATCTCTCAGTATGGGGATATTCAGAATATTGCTGATGAACAGTTCTCTACTGATCATATTTATCTTACGCGCATGGGTCGCAAACTAGTCAAAATGACTGTTAAACGTAATATTCTATCATCGCCTTCTGCAACTCCCAGGACCATTTTGTACAGGATTGTCCTAAGAAGAGAACTCCACTTTTATCCAGGTCTACTTGTGTGTCTCCAGATGTCTGCATGCCTGGCAACCTTCCAGTGGAAACATCAGCTCCTGACACCGGTTGCTACAGTACATTTCCTGTTCTGCAAAAAGGTGCCCACATACCCGCAAAATCCCCGATTTTGCCACTTAAAATTGCTGTATCTAGTGCTCCCGATATTCGTCCAGTCTATCCGTCCATTGCTGACAGCTCACATGCTATGGAAATGACACCTCACCCGATGCTGACAAGAAAAGTGTTCTATCTTCAGTTTCTGTGACTGATCAGCAACTTCCGCAAAACTTCGAGGTAGGTGATAGTAATATAATAGAGGGGCACTGTGCTACCCCTTCCAGTGTTCCTCTAGAAGTTGGTTCCATTGACACCACTCGTTTTGAAGATGCTACCATAAGTGATTCCGCTCTCAGCGTAGCATCCTGTGAAAAACAAAGTTAATTCAACTTCAGTTTAACAGTACAGGAGTGTCTAAAAATTCTAAAGGTAACCAAAGTGCTGAAACAGTTGGTAACAATGTTAGGAAAACACGAGCTTCGACCAAAAATTTGAAATCGGTTGTTCAATCACAAGGCGAATAGTGCTTTGCCCACCGTTGGTATGAATAATTTATATTATTTATATATTTCTTTCTTGTTTACACTTCGCACATGTTCTTCTTCCAGTATTGCTTTACATTCATGTGTTTAATTTATATATGTTTTGTAATGTTTAGTTTTCATTTTGCTACAGTCAACTAAACCGTCTTACTTCTCCGGTCAAATTACATGCACTACGAGATTTTATATATCAGGAAGAAGTTGATATTCTCTGTTTCCTTAAGAGGTGGCAGTACCCGCTTTTCAAGACATTCCTAATTATTCATGTGTTTCCGCTTCACTGAAAATGGTTTAGCAACTGCTATTCTATACCGCAGTGTTGTAGACTTTCAAGTGGTTCCCCAATCGCCTACTGAACGTATCACCTTAGCAACACTGCAAATATATACGCCTGTGTACAGCCTATGCTCCAAGCGGTTCCAATCATGCACGAGAGCACAATAGTTTCTTTAATACTGAGCTTGCTCAAGCGTTACATAATGGTTCTTCTCTTTGTATATTTGCCGGAGACATTAATGCTGTTTTGGCACCAATAGATATGACCACAAATTATACCTTCTCAGCCAGTCTTCCAATTTAATTGCCACCTATGGTCTAGTGGACGTATGGCGACACTTATTTCCAACTACGCTTAGCCATACTTTCTTTACAGGGACTAGTTCCTCAAAATTGGAAAAATTCTATATCAGTCGTAATCTTATTCATCAGCTTCAAAACATTCTGTGGCCCCAGTCTGTTTTAGTGATCATCATGCTGTACTCATAACCATCAAACTACCCGCCCAGAAATTTATCAAACGTAGCCCATTGTGGTACTTTAATACGTTCATGCTGAATGGGAAGGCATCCTTTATATGAAACAACGCTACAAAGAAGGTTCTCTCATGCAATTTTTGGAAAACCGTGTTAAACGAACTCTGCTCTGTGACCAAACAATATTGTCGAACTACAAATGCCGATCACTATCAGCAATATCAGTACTATACTGGTCTATTGAAGGATTACATGATAGAACAACAACGCGGTGGTCAGATACGACCTCAATTCAGCAGATCAAAGCTCATCTATTAACGCTGCATAAACAACGTATGCAAGATTTTATGATTCGTAGCAAAACACGTCAATATGATGACACTGAACAGACTACTATCCTCTAAATACGCAAAGAGCGCACACGGGACAGACAAAAACTGATTTCTAAAATTAAGGGTGAAGATGCCCGTGTGTATGAGAGCGTACACATCATGACTTATTTTTTGATTATTATAAACAATTATATGCTCAACCTCCTACTTGTTGTACTGATTCTTCTATACTAGATTATATTCCCTGTTTTAACGGATGATCATCGAAAGTGTCTATCGAGTCCGTTCACAATAGACGAGGTCAAACAGTCCATACGATGAGGCAAACTAGGAAAATCCACAGGCATTTATTCTCTACCACTAGAATTCTGTTACATTTATGGATATGATAATTCCCTTTCTTACCGACCTTTTTAATGAATACTGCACACATTTTGTTTTGTGCCAGTCTCTCAGAAAGGGCATTAATGTTTTGGTCCCAAACATTCATCAGCAGCTTGTGTTACAAATTTCAGACCAATAAGTCTCCCGTGCAGGGACCTAAAACTACTAACTCGTTGTCTGATGATCAGAATGAAAACATACCTTGAGAAGCTGTTAAGTCCTTGCCAATACGGTCTTGGTCACAACAACCCTATTTATAAGGCCTTATTAAATCTCAGAAATTTTATTTCCTTTCATGAGTCACCCGATCCTTGTTCGGTAGCAATTTTATCGACAGATTATTCCAAGGCCTTGACAGAATTAATCACAATCATCTCTTCCAAGTTTCAGCTAAATATGGATTTCGTGACGTTTTCATTTCCCTTATCAACGGAATATATACGAAACGAATTACAAGGTTAAAGCTAAACGGAGGTTTAAGTGCTCCCATCTTTGTTTGTAATGGTATTCTACAAGGGGACATAATGTCTAGTATTTTATTTAGTTTATCTTTAGCTCCTCTTGTATATGCGGCACTCCGCCTACTCCCTGGCGTTACTGTGTATAATAACAGTCTAACGGTGCAATCATACATTGATGATACGTACTACATATTACGCAATGACGCAGATCTGGAATGTATAAGGAAGCTACTAAGCCTATATCAACACGCTTCAGGAGCGCAACTTAATAAAGCGAAACAAAAATGTTATGTTTACATGAAAAATTTCAGTCTCTGTATAGCTGAACGTTTGAAACTGTTACATCAATTAAAATACTTGGTATTGTATGGTATCCAACTTTACAGCAGACTATCACAAAAACATATGAAGTCATACCCTCTAAGATCAGAAGTCTTTTAATAACACAATTCATCACGTAATCTTGGCCTTTTCAGCAGAAATTTGTTTCTTAAATTTACTGTGTTTAGCTTGCTATTTCATTGTGCACAGCTTTTCCCGTTACCAAAGCCTATCTATAAGTCTTTAATTAGTCAGGCGTTTTTTCTCTAGCATAATAAACATTAAGAGTAGCTCAAAGACATTTACATTTGCCTGTAGCGAAAGGAGGAATAGAGTTCATGGATATTGGAATTCAATCACGTGTCTGATTGTGTATAGAAGTTGTCGTATGGTTTGTTCCTACCCCGATTCGATCACTGCTACGGTTTTCAATGCATGTTTTCATTGTATTGACCTTGTGCTTCCGATTACTATTTTTTCTTGGGCGATTAAATTAGCTCACCTTCGCGATGTAGTACTTGGCATGTTGTATGCAATAGTCGCTCGACTGCAGATCGAAATCAGGTCAGTCAAAGATCGAAATAAGTTACTGGCACTATCAGAGCACGTGCGTACCTGTTACGCCACACTTAATGATTCGCGTGCCATGCAGAAACTGGAGTACTACTTGGAAAAACATAATTGCCAATCTAACTCACAATCAGAAAGAAATATGGTATTTTATTGTATATGAAACGTCTGATAGGCTCTTTAATCTAGGAATCACATCTACAAATGTATGTTATTATTTTAATCAGGTAGATACTCTTGAACATTGATTCCATAACTGTTTAGACATATCATCCATTTGGCAGAGTTTTAGCACTATACTTGTAGAATATGCCGTATTTCACCCAATGATTTTTGTGTACATAATGTAATATTAATTCCAGGATTTCATTACTTTCCTTGCAATACACATAAATCTGCCATCTGGTTAATTGTGCAAACTATCATGTTTATTCTTATCACACCACGAACATTGTGTATTCAAATGTATGAAATGCATTTAACATACCAGTCTATTAAGCTCTCTCCTGCATGTAACGAAAGTATTTTAAAAACTACTTATCCGCAATAGCCCCCACAATCTCTTATGATGTAACCAACAAAGAAAAATGAACTGAACCAGTGAGTTATTTTCTTGAATAATGTTTTACACTTTCACTGAGGGACTTTCTCTGTATTTCAATTTTAATAAAGTTATTAAAAAAGATAGTGTAGGGGTAACGTAATGGCCTTATGAATAATACAGCTATCTAACATAGCTTCAAATCCTATTGAAGCTATGTTTACCTTTTTACAAAGTGATTGTAAAGAATCCACTTATCACACTGGACAAGCAATAACTAGTGTGGAAGCAAACACCTGTATCATGTTAGAAAAGATTTATGAATGTTGGTTGGGAAAGGGCAAGAGAATTACCAGGACATTCCGAAGACATCATTGATCTGCAATATACACTTTTCGTGTTATCGTTCTCGGAAAGAAACACTACACCATTTGTTAAACAAAGCCTGACTAAAGCATTCGGTGATGTAGTGGTAGCGTGCTAGACTTCCAAATTGAAAATCTTGGTTCTATTCCCCATCAGGTTGAATGATTTGTTTCGCATAAAATAATTGCTGCAAACAGAGATTCATCTTCTGATGGAGAACTTACAAAGCATCACTGGCGATAATTTCAGTAAACAGTGTGTGCGTTCTACATTATACACTGCAATGATAAGTATGTTTCATATTTATTTTCGTCCCCATTCTTTCTCTTTCTTGACGTTTTCCTATCCTGCCTTTGCATCTTTCCCTTATTTCCACTCTCTCTCTCTCTCACGTACACACGCATTTCACTTTCCAAAGTTAAAACGGAGTCAGAGCTCGATATGCCTGGTGTGGAGAATCTAAGTAACTGGGAACTTCGGTGCCGTGCTTTCCGTGCTATGGGGATAACATCTCCAGTCCTGGTCATCTATGACAAATATACTGTTTAAACGCAAACAGATAAAAATGAAATGAAATCTTTGAGTTTTACGTCCCACGGTTACGCCGGTTAGGCTAAAGGAGACGGTGATGGTGAGTAATGAATGAAATGGTGGAATGAAGAAAGTGGGGGGAAACGGGAGATCCCCGAGAAACCCTACGCACACGGTGTTTGTCCACCACAAATTTCACTTGGCAGGGGCTGGGTTCGAACCCGGGACCCCAAGCACCAGAGGTGAACGCTCTACCACTGAGTCACCGCGGCCCCCGCAAACAATGAAATAAAATATCTTTTCTAACCTCTGGGTTACCGATTCTGAGTCGAATTACCGGGTCACTACGGATTTGAATCCTCGACCCTGTGGTGGTCTACATTATCCGACTGACACGATTATATGTTTGCGTCCTCTATATATTCGAATGAAAAAATATGTGAAAACAAACGTTATTTCTATATTATTGTTGGATTTCTGGAAACGAAATTTTATAATGTTAGGTTCTTTTCTTACTGCGTTTGAATTCCACAGTTTTATGTTTTCTCCCATTTCTTTTTCTTCTTCTTCTTTTATTGATCTCTCTCTCTCTCTCTCTCGGCTTCATTTTTGAATCTCTCTTTATTATGCATGCATTCGTTTCAAATTTTCGTTGTTTATGTTTCAGTATCTCCCTACATCAACTTATGAATCTTGTTTCGTCTCGGTTTTGTTATTTCATTTTATAGGAGCCAATACATGTGTAGATTGAAATCAGAATTGCGATCGTGTTGGTAGTTCATCTTAGTATGGGAGGGAAGAAAGGAAGAGAGAGAGGGGGTCTTTTTACCTGACTTGATAATGGGATAAGAAGGTGTATATTGGGTGGCCTAACTGCACGGCGTTAGCTGTCGTAATTTTTTTGATGCGGAGTGTACCACAAAAGTAACACAGACCAGTTATTTAAATGAAGAAATAAATTGGATGAAAAACTCATAGCTTCGAACACAATTCCAATAGATACTAAGATAGATGTTTTTGGCAAAAGAGAAGAAAAAAATTTCAAATTGACCTCAATGCATATACTTCTATCTGTGCATTATCAAATATTGCATGGATGTAATCGAACTCTTTTCTATTCATTCGCTTGTCTTTCTCATATATTTCAATACAGAATATATTTTTTATGGTAAAGGGAGATGTATGAAAACAATTTTACTTTTGGTATCCTGTATTTACATATGTGGGTTCAAAATGAGCCAATTTTAATTCTAGAGTCTTTTTTTACGATTATTTTCATAATGCATTGTGCAACACTGTAAACCATGGCATGGTCTTATGTCAAACGTTTAGGTTAGTACTTAATAAGTTAGTGACTAATGGCTCATAATTTTAAAGAAAACGAGATATTTGAGGTTTAATGAGAAGAGAATGACAATATCTTAGATGGAAGTTGTTTTACAGACGAGACACAAAATAAAGAAATGTGATAACAAGATAATTCACTTTTTCAATGCTCCTCAACTAGTGACGGAGATGTGACAAGTGAAGAATACTGTAGTTGAAATCATGTTTCTGATTCAGAATCAATACTAAAATTAAGAAACGTAATTCAGTGGAATAAGAATTCTCCACCAGCTGGCCTTACTGTTGCGCAAAATTTAGTAAGAAAGTCACCTGTCCCAAATAAATGTCACACAACGTCAACAAAATGTGCAGTCGACCTGTTTATTACTCCGGTTATATTAGTCGAAATTGTTTTGTGTACAAATCTTGAAAGTCAGACACTTATGCGTGAAAAAAGAAAAAAACATGGAGATATGCTAGGAAGGAAGGTTTTCTAGCTTTAATTGGTCTACTTTTGTTGGCAGGCGTGCGACGTAACTAGGATGTTCCATAACTTGTTTTCCATCAATAAGTTTCCACACCTTAAGTATCAAGCATCAATATCAGGGAAACACTTCGAATATATCAGAAGAATACTACGGTTCGAACACGAGAAGTGAGACTTCAAACAGATTATCTAGCTGTATTTCTTTACGTTTGGCCCTTATTGATAAGAAACTGCAATAATTCTTATAATAAGCAAACTAATATAACAATAGAACGACAACTTGCAGGATTTCGCGGAAGGTGTTGTTTTTTCAATACATGCTTAGTTAGATTCATAAGTATGGTATATTTCTTTTTTGTTATGCGATAGTAATACCAGCTATGCAAAAGTTGCAGAAGTATACCCTGGACGGCAGTTAGGTCAAGTATCCTCTCCTCAAAAAAAGCAAAAAATATAGTAATGAAGCTGCGTCATACCGTTTGTAACTCTGGTTTTAGAGAAACCACTGAACACTTTTTACGAGTTTTGAACTAGAATCATAGAGTAACCACTGATCATTTTTTTACGAGTTTTGAACTAGAATCATTTCTTTGAGTAAACGCTACACTTGTATTAACTATCAAGAAAAATAAACTAGAATTTCCATTAAAAAATCAAAATATAAGAAACCAAAATGTTCACTGAAGTGAATTTTGCTTTGTCGAAAATGTTACTCTTGTAAGTTACGTCACAAAAAAAAATAGAAAATTTTATTCTGATGAGCAGTATGCATCACGATAAGAGTAACTCAACAGTGAAAAAAAGAAAACACATATTATTGAATTCTATAATTCTATTAAATATGTTCTTGGTAGCATGGATCAAAGTTTAAATACACACAGCTCCGAGCTTCAATCTGAGGTGACCCAATATGTTATTTTTCAAAATGATTTATGTTGCTGTATTAAATGCCTAAGTTTATGCACAAAACAAAATTCTCAATATAATTCTAATGTTACATACAAACATTTCTTATAAAATGAACTGGTACAGGAACTTATTATCTCACATATGATAAGTCAGATTCAAATACCAACACTAAAAACAGCAATTGCGAAAGCATTGAAATTGTGTGGTATAAGTTGAGGGAAAACATTTCGACACATTCTTTATCATCAGGGAATAGGGGAAGGTTCAATCTCTGTGACAGATATCAAGACAAAAACTTCTCTACTATGCACAAAATGCTCTACCCCGGCTTGTAGCATTAACAGAGCCAAGTGAGAGATAAGACAAATTCAACTTCAAGTTGTTCAGGATTACTACATGTTTCCTTATAACTGAATTTTGAAAGCACAATCCATCTCTTCAAAAAAATATATATATTATGAAAGTCATTTCCTACTGTTTTCCGTGTAATAAGGGAAGATAACTGTTTTTAGACATACAGTATATGTTACTCTAATTACCGGAAATTAGCATTACCTAAATTATAAAAAGAATTTCGTTTGTAAACTAACCTATCCTAAGCTAAGCTAGGTTATATGTATAGACAAATATCATAAAGTAGACGTAGATACAAAAAGAAAAAAATCTAAATTTTCCGTGTGTGTTTATACAATTAAAAGCAAGAATTTTCTATTATTTTTACTTGTAATAAAATCATAAATGGTAATTAACTATCATCAGAACATTTAAACCTGTTATCTAACATTGCAGAACTCAACAACGTGTAAGCATGCATGTTTCTTACTGGTTATATTAAAGGATCAGAAACACCCCACATATGGAAATCACAACCAAAAACACATACGTATCCTATTGATAACAAAAATATCTTCTTGCACAATAATCAGAGCATTTACGAGAAAATACTAAAAAAATTGGACATAAATTATCAAAACAAAAGGTTTTGATATTAAATATTAAAAATATTAAAACAGAGTAAAAACAATTGGTTCGTCCGTATCCAAACGCCATCTTGTCCACCAAACAAAACTTTCCAGAAACCAAGAAAAACATCTTTTAAGTTTCGAATGTTTTCTAATATCAGCTATATTCTTCAGAATTATTGACCAGGGCAAATAAAATTTTGCTAAAAATTAGAATAAACACTATGCAATAGTTTGAAGGAAATATCAAAAATAGTTTAGAGAAGAGTAGATTTGGAACGGTTTAAAGGACAGGATACCTTTACGAACTGTACTAAAAGCGATTTAGTCATGAGATAAAGCATTTTTGAGACAATTGTACTACAAAGATGTAATGTAATTATATGTTTATTGTAGTGGAAACATAATAAAGATGGTAGCTATAAAATAATATCTGAAATAGAAGGACTTATGAATAAAAATGACTGGATTCAAACATTCTTCAAAGCAGTAGATATATTCTAAGAGCAAACCTTTCTGATAAAAATACGAAGTGTGATCAAAGCGTGTTTCCACGGTATGAAATAGCTTTTAAGATGAATACGTGTGTAAACCATAATATCGTTCTATTTTTGCTGTTTATCCCAAATCCTACATTCTTCCTCCGGAGTAGTTAAAATGCATTCATGGTCATCATGGTGTTGACAGTGCATATGATTAAAGTAACTTAATTACTGATTTTCGTAGTGTTGCAGCGAAAAGTAACGAGATGTTACATATTTTGTTCCATTTAATTCCCTTTATAGTGATTTTATATTGTGTTATAAACAATTTATATTGTTTTAAACTCTTTTTGACAACTAATCCATTTATAATTATTCTCAGGATTGTCAGTTAAAATAAATTGTTGAGAAACATTTTGTTAATATGTTTTGATATCTAGGAGGTTGACACAAGATGGAAGCTATGGTTCTCTTTTATACACATGACTGGTGGAAAATATAAAGTTTAACTATAATTGTTCGTATACCTCTAAAGGAACTTGCTGCTTGAGTAATTATTTTGTTGTACGACTCTCTCATCCATGATTCGCTACATCTAGTTAGGGATAGATGAATGAACTCGAAGGGGTCTGAAGGGATGTTTATGTTTTACTACATTCAACAGTTGTTTAACCTTGCACAAGCTTGGTTTTCTCTGTATTGAAGAAACTAGCTGACAATTATCGGGAAGAAGAGGATTCGTATGAGTGAAATAATGTTAGGGAGAAACGTGTCAGGAAGAAAAGTTTTCGTGCTTTACGTTTATTTTAGAATGGCATAGCGAAGTAAGTGCATTGTTAGAGTAATATATATATATATATATATATTACATTATGTAAATTGGATGGTGTTGAAAGATGGAAGGAAACACATGTAACATCATGAATATTATCTTTTTCTTTTTATGTGATGTTTGGGGGATTATATGTCGTCTTAGCATAGACTAACAAGTTATCGTTTATGTTTGGGTGTATTCGTGTACGAAACACTGCTCAATCATGAATTACATATGCAAACGCACCTTTTCTTTATCGTTAGTGTGTATGCATGTTCTTATTGAGAAATGGTCGGGAATATGTGTATCAGGTGGTGATACAAAGATATGTATGTATGCAGATGCAAGCATACGTTTCCTGTATGCGTTGCGTGTTGCATAACGTCACCATTTTGTTTGAATTAAAGGATAGAATTCTCTGCCTATCCAAGTGTTTTCTTTTTCATGTCCTGGATTTATTTTAATTTACTCACGTATATCATTGTAGTATAGCTCATTGTTTGTTTGTATCTTTAAGAGCGTACGATATTTATTTGTGATGAGTCTTTATTGAATGTAGTTTATTTATTTGTGCCTTGTATTATAATTACGTTATTTAACACTCATATCTGACCTTTTTTTACAAAAATATCGAACTTATTATACAAATAAATACATATTTACCATATACTTATAAAGGAATCATGCTGTGGAAGTCATTACGTTATCATTGATTCATGTGGCAGTTGAGTTTTTCGATGCCAAGAAGCTTTACAGTTTATATTTAATTTAATTTTGGAATCCATAAAAATATTTAACTGTAACACAAAGAATTTTAACGCGTATAAATAAATTTTTTTATGAAGCTATATGGAGGACATGTTCCTTTCCTTTCTTTATACAGAATACACAGACATATAGCAATAAAGTATTGCAAACTCATGTAATTAAACATATGCACATCATTCTGAATAATATATATGAAGCACATGTCTTTTTCACTAAATGAAGCACATGTCTTTTTCCTATACCTGATATAGAATGCACATACAAATTAATATTATTTCGATTATTCATTGTGTATAGAGATAAGAATAAAGCACATTATAAAAATGATATATTTAATTGAGTTGTTCTTTGTTTAAATATATATCATACATCATTCAGATACAATGAAGTTATATATTAGTTGCAATAACAGCATTTCTATTACTTACATATATACAACATACTTAAATAAGATATTTACATAGATTCAATATACAATATTTTTTTATTAAATATTTATATATTTGCATTTTTTACACATAGGAGAAGTGCCCATCAACGGGATATAAAATGTTAAAAATTATGAAATTTGAGTAAATAACTAATCCTAAAACATGCCAGTGTTTTACGATCACAAGACAATAACAATATTTCTTTCAGTAGGGGAGATATGTATGTTTTGCCCCACTTTGCCCCCTCCACCTCCTAACTGCCCCCAAACATATATGAAGTCGCCACTGACCATTACACTTTAACACAGAATGATACCCCCAAGTGAGATTGAATATGCTTTTATGACACTTAAAATCATAAAAACTTACATCTAAAACTTATAACTAAAACTACACTACATATAATTACATCTACTCCTCTTCTATCTTATAATGCCCCCAAGCTAACGTATTTATACCATCTCGCGCTATATATCTTTTATCGTCCGAGGAATCTAGTGCCAGCTTATGAACGGTTATGCTATATATATCGTGCTTATAACTTCTAATGAGGTTTATGTCCTTATACGTTTTAACATTTTTAAATAAGCTTTCTTTATAATCATCAAACTGCAACTCCTTGGCAACTACGCATTTAGTTACTCCTTTAGCTTTTTTCTTTTCTTTATTTTCTACTCTATAAGCATACATCTTTGATCTCAATCCAATAAACTCTATCATTATCTTACCTTTATTCTCATCTTTCATCTTACCTAATACTTTTTTGTTTATTAGTGGTAGTCCATATATGTTATTTTCCTTGTATTCACTCGTGTCAAACTGGTCAATTATTTCTGCTATATCTTTGTAAAAGTCTTCAGTCTCAATCTCATATATAAAGCTATCGGTGTCCATATAACATAAATCTATATTGTTTCCATATTTCGGCTTCATCGTGTTATAATGAAAATCATACATTAGCAGTTTTGATAGTTCTAATACACTCATACCAACATATATTGGCTTATTAAACGTTAATCGCTCTTTTTTCATATGTATAGCACACAAATTCTCACTAAATATTGTTCTGTAATCAAAGTTAGGTTTAGCAATTAATGCTTCTACCCTCTTAGGATCACATTCTAATTGTATGGGCTGTCTCTTTCTAATATTTTCCATTGTTTTTCCGAATACCGAGTTATTCATGAGCTTATAAAAATCTTTTTCGAACTCATTTTTAGCTTGTGTTCTCATCTCGGTATTTAAATCAATGTATTTCTTTAGCCAGTTTGATTGTTTAAACTCTAATACCCTATGCACTTTCTTCAACCTCATTCCGAGTGACATATAAAGTTTTAAGTTTCTATAGTGAATTACATATCTTTCCTTATTGTAAAGCGTTGTTAATAATTTCGATTGTTTTGAGCCGGGCGGACACATGTTCTCTGGAGCTAATGGTAAATCAGAATGCTTGTTATGTAAATGCTTTGGATATTCTAAATCTACTTCTAATATGTAGCCAGTTTCTGAGTCATCTGGAATGTTCTTTATATCTATGTATGGTTTAACCCACTTAAAGTCTTTATAAGGCATGTATTGACTCATCGCCCATCCATATAAGTTGTTTGCGTCTAGATACGCTAGGTATGTTGAACACTCATCTTTATTATAATCTTGCATATATTTGTTGTTAGCTTTTACATATCTTTTACTACACTGTGAGATTCCTCCTCTTATACCCTTTTCTAACATTAGTATTTTATCATAATCAGTTAACAATTCCAAATTAATCTTAGTCATCTTTAACATTGCATCCCACGATAGACCTGGTGCTGTATAATACCAAGCAGGATCTAATCCATATGCCTTTAAACACACATCTCTAAAGTTTTCAAATATATCTGTTAATTGAAGGACATCTGTTTTGTTATAATGTTCAGTTAAGTCCTCCAATAACTCTAGATTGAATTCTTTACAAACTCGCACATGAAGCTTATGACGTTCAGGGCTCATTTTTTCTCCTGTTAATCTGTTTGCAAATTTGTCTGGAGATAATGGAACAGGTTCTTTCAATTTTTCAAATGAATCAACATAATCAAATGGATAATCGCCTTTTGTAGTAACTAGATCAAGCTTATCAATTGGAAAAAACTTTAATGTTTCTCGAAATTGTTCTGGCTTTAAATTCTTTGTTAGCTCTGCTAAACTCTTTGACATAAATCTAAATGAATCAACAAATCTTAAATTTATTCCATCTTTTTCTGATCCTGCTTTTACATATTTTTCATATGTTATGTACCTTTCCTCATTATTAGCGATCAGTTTAATTTTCTGTGTATCATAAGCTAACTCCTTAATAAACAAATGCGTATCATAGCCAGTTAAGTTGTGAAGAAATACAGGAACAAAGTTGGGATTTTTATAGTTTAAATTGCAATAACTGTGAGCTGCACCTCTAAACTTTCCAGTTAAATGATCATGATCTCTCACCTTAGCTTTGTTTTTAGTTATCTTATATAGACATTTTCTTAACTCATGCTTCCATTCTTCTACTTTTTCACTCATATCATCTTTATCCTTGTAGAACTGTATTTTCTTCTTCAATATATTTATTTTTTTCTCAACAGCTGGTGGTAAGTCATTCAAGTTTTTCTCACATATATGACAAGTATCCGAACTGTTATAAACTTCTATTTCCTCCTCACTAAGCGGGATCATATTAACTACCCTTTTATATATTTTCATAATTTCTATTGCTTCTTTTTGTAACATTTCAATAAATACTTTCGCAGCATCTGGACCTATATAACTAACAGGGGCTTTGTAGTCCCCATTTGAATACTTGACATAGTAACAAAAACTCATTGGCTTATGCTTTTGATATTTTACTGTTTTACTACAATTGTGCTCTATTTTTAACTTACATAAGATACATTCAAAGTCAGCAATTATCGTAAATGGAACTCTTAATGATCGATTATAGTTTTGAAACTTTATTTGATTGTCATATGGTTTAGGAAGTTCTATTCTAACAGCCTCATGCTCTTTACAATACAGCTCATGGTTTTGCAACTGCTTCTCATTTCGAAAGTGTCTTGTTAAACATCTATCACAAAAGTATAACTTCTCAGTATGTTTTGTCACTTGACTTCTTATTAATCGTGATAAGTCTTTTATCCAACAAAAATGACTGTTCTTTTCATCTTTTACATATAATAAATTGATATGAGTTTCCTGCTTATTTTTTGTGATTTGAAGTGGATATACATTATATTTCTTGTCATAACCGTAAACATTGATGGAGATATTACTTCTTCTTTCAAATTTTGGAATATCTTTTAACTGTACAGGAAACTCAATACCATCACAATATTTCTTTTGTAGTTCATTAACAAGTTGTTTATAATGAGAGGGTCTTTGAGGATTTTTTGAAACGGTTCTATCAATAGGTTTTAAATAACTTGCAATAGAATATAAGAAACATTTATTATCTTTATTTTGAATATTTATTACTGCTTTCTTATCTTGAATCTGCTTTGGAAGTTCAATATAGGAAGAAGCTCTTAATGGTACATACTTGTTTAATCTGATTTGTAAGTATTTAATTTGGTGTAATGTCCAACCTGATCCTCTACCTTCAAACTCTTCCATTTCTCTACGAAGTTTTTGTTTTGCATGATGTATATATTCACTTAAGTCAGTTGATTCTAATATTCTTTCGTTTGATGTTTTGAAATTGTGCTCTTGTATTTCTTTATCTTTAATATAGTCGCAAATGAAAACAAGGTTAACTTTAACAGGGTGAAATTTTAATTCCTCTTTGATTTTGTTAATAGCAACTCTTCCACTTGTATCTAAAAATTTTATTGGGTCTTTATATCCTCCTGTGTTTTCGACTTTAATGGTTTGTAAACGCTTCTTGAGTGCTGTTTCTTCTAATTCAACTTTGATGGGTATACGTGCTGGCTTCGGTTCTTCAATTACTTCTTGTTTAAATGGGAATATATTTCTAATCTGTCTCCTGCTTTGTTCATCATCATGTTGTTTAAGAAGGTCTATCAGTTCTGCTTTTCTTAATCGGGAATATCTTCTGATCCCCCTCTCTTTACATTGTCGCCTTAACTCTACTACAGTAAATCTATTATAATTATTCATCTTATTTATTATATAGAAAATCTTTATACTCTTCAATTTTTATCTTCACCGGGTTGTTTCAGTTCATTTTCATTTGTCCTAGTACAACGCTTAACATTGTACACCCCTGCTATTGTCTACATATTACGCGTTGTATTAGAACACGGCTTTTATGGGATTAGCCCATCAAAGTCACATATACACATTTAAAACTGAATCATTTTTGTAAACTTACTCATCATCATCATCATCATCATAATCATCACTACCATATTTATATTCATCATCACTACTCAAATCAGATGTTTTTTGTTGCATTACTAATAACTCTTTCTCCTTTAACAGTATTTGCTTCTCTAGTAGTGTTGCTAAGAGTTTAAGATCATGATGAATTAGTTCAAGTCTATCATGTAATAAATCAAAATCTTTCTCCATATTTGTTATATAGAAAACCAACAAAAATGAATCAATTTAAAAAATCTAAGAATAAAAACAAACATGACTAGTGCTAAGGAAATATTGTCTTACAAACCTGTATTTGATTGTGTATGTAAATATTTAGATATTGGTGGTTATAATGATAAAGACAAAATAAATTTTAGCGTGTCCATAGGTATGTTAGATCATTTGTTCAAGAAAGCCACTAAAGAAAAGAACTCATTTCTCATACAAAACATTCTCTATGCAAACGTTATGGACTTATCCGATGAGATATTAGATTCACTGACTGATGAACAATGGCTATCTATAGGCCATGATGATTATGAGGAGGAATATAACTATGATCACATTACAGAAGACTTCATACGTAAATATCTGCAGAAAGTTAATTTGAGTGAAATATGTTTATGGAAAAATTTATCGGAAGAGTTTATAAGAGAATTAACTGATAAAGTTGACTGGGAGATTATTTCAGGAAGCCAAGACTTATCAGAAGACTTTATCAGAGAATTTGCAGATAGAGTTGATTGGAAAGAAGTATCGTATCACCAAAAGCTATCTGAAGAATTTATTAATGAGTTTATAGATAAAGTTGATTTTGATGCTATATCTTACAAAAACGAACTCTCTGAAGCCTTTATACGAGAACATGCAGATAGAGTTAATTGGTGGTACATATCTGGAACTAAACAATTATCAGAAAACCTTATAAGAGATTACGCTGACAAAGTAGATTGGGAAATGATTTCAATGTCTCAAAATTTAACAGAAGAATTTATTGCAGAGTTTGAAGGTAGAGTTCATTGGCGTAACATTTCAACTTATCAAGACCTATCTATAGACTTTATATATTCATTTAGACATTACGTAGATTGGAGAGCTATAATAAGAAAATATCATAATAATCCCAATTTAGGTGATATGTTGAATGTAGCATTCGCTGTTGCAGCAGAGGGTTAATGCATAACTAATTATCTTTTATGGCTATTATACCATAAAAGTTGTATGTTTGAAAGGGGTCCAGTGTTGGTGGACCCCAGTTGTAACTTTAATTATCAGATAATAACCTATCGTATAAACAATCAATTTCTTTAACCAATTCTTCTTCTGATAAGGACGTCCAAAACTCATTACCCTTACCTTTACGAATATCTAGTTCTTGCTGCATTAGGTTGAATAGCTTAATACTGTTAGGATCTCTAAACTTTTCGTATATTATTACATGATTCGGATATTTTTCTTCTGCTTCATTAAGAGGCTTATATAGACTTCTCTTTTGACATCTGATAGCATAATAAGGGAAAGGATCATTAGGTTTATTCTTCTTATATATGATTAGACAATTATCTTTTGAAACATCATCTGTATATGGTGCTGCAATTTCTTTTAAGCTCTCGTTTTGAATTCTCAATTTCTCCATTGTTTGATCTATTTCTTCTACTCTTTTTTGCAACTCTTCATTGTCTTGTTGGTATTGTCTAAAACCCTGAATAAAGTAGTCTTCTATAATGTTACTACATTTATCATAAAAATCGAGCGATAACCATGAGGCTATTTCTAGAAGTATTCTTTTGTAAACATATGTTCCTGAAATTAATAAGTTACTTTTATTTGTACCTTTTGGTTCTATGTAATATGACGATTTTTGCCGGAGCACATCTGCTCCAGCTAATTTTTTATCATAATATTCAAGTAGTTTTGTACTTCTTACTAATCTTAGCCAATCTTTAAATGATTTTCCACCACTCTGACACAGCTTAGTAGCATTGAAGTATCCTGTACTCTTATCTATAATCAACTTGAAATCACTAAAAATTCCATACCAGTAGTTGTCCTTGATCTGTTCATAGCAAATGTCATTAAGACTAAGTGAACTATCCATAGTACTCATATTTATTATATAGAAGATCTTTATTTTTAACTTCATTTTCGTTACCTGCCAGTTTTTTACTGTCTAAGATGAGTTTCTGAAGTTTTAGCTTCGGAGGAATTTTAAAGTGGTCTATATCTAGACCGCTTATCTTTTCTGAAATGAGCTTGTCTTCTGATGTTTTGTTTTGTGTCATGATGGTGTATTTTGCAACCGGAAAATCTTCCGTTCGAGGGGGTTTGTACCTTTAGATGTGAGAAAAATACTTAACAGATAGGGAGCTCCGTTCGGTGCTACCAAAAATAACTAATTATCTTTTATGGCTATTATACCATAAAAGTTGTATGTTTGAAAGGAGTCCAGTGCTGGTGGACCCCCAGTTGTAACCAAATCTTCTTCTTATAAAAACGTCCGAAACTCATTACCTTTTACCTTTTTTACACCTATTCATCTTTTAACTCCAATCCTTTTAATTTTTCGATTACTTCATCATCTTGAATTTCTTCTATAACTTCTTTGATCGTGTTGAGTTCACACTTGAAAAATTCACCTTTATATTTAAATTCATCTAATTGTTTATGCACAAGTGACTCTAACTTTTTAGCATCATTTGTCTTATATGTTTCTTCATAATAAAATAGCTCGAAGTCAAGTCTAAACTCATTAAACTGACCTAGGCGTTGTTCAATGTTTTTTGTATAACCCACTTTATATATATTCTTCTCTTGGTGCTGTTTGGTAGTTGCTATATAAACAAAACCTGACTTATCATTATCTTTTTTCAATTGAGACCATCTTTTTATTTCTTGGAACAAGTCTGGATGAACATATGTACCCGTGATTATCCTTTGTCTTCCTCCTAAAATCATGTAATATACTTTTTTAGACTGATACTTTTCTTCTAATTTTTTCATTAGTTCTTTTGATCCTTTATTTTCTAACCAGTGATCGAACCTTCTACCATTGATCTGACACAGTTTAGTAGCATTGAAGTATCCAGTGTTCTTATCTATAATCAGTTTAAAGTCGCCAAAAATTCCATACCAATACTGATCCTTGATCTGCTCGTAACAAATACCGTTTAAACTAGGAGAATTATCCATAGTACTCATATTTATTATATAAAATGCTTATTTAATCATTTTCGAAATCGTTATCGAGACCTTGATTTGTTTGTATGTAACTTTGTTTTGGAGCAATCCCTCATATATGAGGAGTCGCTTTTTTCTGATAATTTTTACAGCCCGAATACGAGCGCTGGAAATATATGCTATGAGGGGTATCGTTTCGTTACCCCCTTATATCATTCAAATTATCCTTTTATGGCATAATAACCATAAAAGACAAACATTTATATTTACACTACAACATTACTCTTATCTATCCAACTATTGTGCGAATCATCAAACCCTAGCCATTTAACATATACTTTGTCACCTTTCTTTCTCAGCACTTTCTCCACCAAGTATTCATCTTTGTGTTTCGTCTTTAATAGTTCTGGTTCGTAAAATCTACCTTGCACATCCTCTTCTTCTAAATCTTTAATTCTATAGGTAGGCGGATTAGATGGAATAACTTCACTAATAACAAATACTTCTGTTGACCAATTAGGTGTATATCCTTTCTCAAATAACCCTTTCGACTTACTTATACGAACATGATCACCTAACTTGTATTTGGGCTTAACACGCTTATATTCTTTTTGATACACTTTCTCCAATATTGTTTGCTCATTCTTCTTATTAACTTCTATAGGCTTTAAACCAATTGTTCTATGAATTTGATGATTATACTCTTTAACTAGTGTTGGTAATATCTCTATCCATTTGTAATTCCCTTGTGTCGTGAACCTTTTCCACATGTTCTGCTTAAGCGTTCTATTGAATCTTTCAACCACAGAAGCTTTCTTACCACTATAGGTTGAGTAGTGATTAATCTTATTTTCATCCATCAACTTCTTAAACTCTTTATTGTAAAACTCTTTACCTTGATCTGTTTGTAAGTTGCTAGGTTTTCTCGTTCTTAATATGGATTCGAATGCTTCTGTAACATTCTTCCCACTCTTATCTTTAACAGGAACAGCAAACGCATATTTCGAGAACACATCTATAATCGTTAGCAAATACTTATAACCTTTATTGATTTTGGAAACGCCTTTTAATACTCCACTATCCATTTCTACAAGATCAGCCTGCCAAAGATCATCGATACCTTTTATAACTACACTTAATCTGTCAAAGTTTTTTCTAGATGGTTTGTGAATTTCTTCTACAATGTCTTCTCTAACACCTTTACCTTCTTCTAGTCAATCAGGTTTTTTAACGAATTGAGTTTTAGTAACACCACATACAGAACAAATACCTTTCTTTAGATATCTTCCATTCTTTGTTTGTTCAATTCTAATAGTATCTTTCTTCGTATCTGTCACTTTCTTACACTTAACACAATACATCCTGTTTATTATATAGAAAATCAATAACTACCGTTGTTTAATATTATGCTTTCAACATTCTCACCATCATCATCACTATCTTCGTCTTCTCTTTCTACATGCATAAGAAGCAATAGTAATTTACCATGTTTGAGGCCAGAATCTTTAGAAGGCCTAACTGCTAATAGATCATTTGTATTAAAGTGCAATGGAAAAGTTTCAACTAGAGAATCATTTAAATATATATCTATATAATACGTATTGTAAGATGACTCTATATGCATTATCCTACCTTTATAAAGAAATTTGTATGCGATAGATAGATTATGTATTAAAAAGAACGGAGTTTCAACATTTTCTGATATCAATCGACTATGAAGCTCTATAACATAACTCCGTTTGATGAAGTTAAGCTCTTCTTTCAACATAGCAATATCTTTTCTCACAACTGTATTATCTAACTCTGATGTCATTTTAACATTACCAAAGATATCCATATTTATTATATAGCAAACGTCTTTAGGAAAGCTCTCTTTCTATGTACATTACAACAAACAATAATTGTCCTTCTTCCATAGCAGAATTTTTATTTGGTTTAATCGTAATTATATCGTTCTTCTTAAAGTCAAAAGGTATCTCGTTAATCAAAGTATCACCCAAATATATATCTAGAAAGTATTTATCCAAACTTAAGTCCATGTGCATTATTTTCCCATTATAGAGAAATTTGTAACCGTTAGAGAGATTAAATATTCTAAAGATTGGCTCCTTAACGTTTTTGGCTCTTAATCGATATAGTAGAGGCATGGTTTCTTTCTGCATAACCAATTTAGTAGTATCCATCCTAATCTTTTGAAAATCTTCTTTCTTGATGTATGTGTCTTGTAACGTTTCTAATGCATCTTCAAATCGTTTTCTATTGTTCTCTAATTGGGCTTCTATTGACCTAAGTTGACTTACGCTAACAACATCATTTAAATTCTCCAACAATTTTATTTTTTCTTCACTAATATCAACATCGCCTTTTCTATCTTTAACATTACCAAATATATCTATACTCATTTATTATACAGAAAATGCCCATCCTAGTTTTTCAAAACATTTCTTTAACATCTCTATTTGTCTAGGTGAGCGTTTAAAATCAATATCAACATGAACATCGTGCTTTCTCAACAGATGGTGCAATACACATTTCAGGTTAATAAACAATGCTCTTTCCGGATACAGCTCCCTAAAGACCTCGTGTAAGTTTTCGAAATCGTCTATAAGTGCTTTCTCCATATGTTGTAATTTTAATGGTTTTTGATCGGTAAGGTGATAGTGTATTAAATAGACATCATCATAATATTTTGTGTATTTGTTTTCCTTTAGTACTTCTAGAACATCTTTTGTTGATATTAAATCCCTTGGTATATCTCTAAGTTTATCATTTAACACCTTGAGCACCTCTTCGGGAATAATTCTATCCTGTAAAGCTTGCAAACGAGATAGCTGTAACTTAAATCTTTTTGTAGTATCGTACCATGGTTTTCGTACGCAAGCAGCTTTCGTTTCTTCACAAGTACTATGAACCCAACCACTCTCTACAGAACAATCGCCACAAATGTAACTACTCATACCTTTTGTTAATGACTTACTACCACAATAACTGCATTGTAATTTTCTAGACCTATAATTCGACAACAAGTCCTTTAAGGTAATTATTGGACGTAACTTTCTCAACTCTTCTTCTGTGTACAAAACTTTTGGTATTAACCTTTTCCATAGATCAATAACATTGTATACGTTGTTTTTATCGTTTAAGTCTATCTCGCTAACATCCTGAAAATACTGATAAAAATTATATCTATCTAACGCATCTAGTTCATCCTCATGCTTCTCAAAATAATCTAAAAATCTATTGTGTATAGCTTCCATATTTATCTTAAAGCAAAACTTTTATGGATACAAAACCATAAAAGCACTTAATCATTTTTAATCATATACATAACGTTACTAAAAGAATATCCTTGATTTAGAAGATTTAAGACCTTAACACAAAGATGACCACATATAACTGAGTTAAAGTCTTGTATTCGTTCGTCATTGTAAAGTAAGTTTTCGGTACCAAGATATTGTACCAGTTGTTTAGGAGGAACACCACCATAAGAATCGAACACGTACTTTATGTTGTTATCTTTCCAATAGCATATCCAATGAGTACCAATGTTTTCTGATTTATCGAGGTTAACTACGCCACACTCATGTACATAAGGTTTTTGTGGAAGTTCATCACTCATAAATACACCTCTAAATCGTTTTATCTTTAATTCTTTAGCCAACCTCTCTATATCGAAGTTGGTCAATGGTTTTAGTTTTTTGACTTCTTTGGTTTACCTGCCCCCTGCTTTTCTTCTATAGCCATATTGTGCCTTCTTTGTTCTTCAAGTTCTTGTTTGTTCTTCTTAGCATCCAGTACAGTTTTAGTAATCGCTGCTGCACCACCTGCTAATGAGCCAACTGCTCCTAAAGCTGCTAGAATGGCTGGAATTGTAAAGATAAAACCGCCAATATGCTCTTTCTTAATCTTTTTCATTTGTGCAGTAGTTAAAGTTAAATCCATTCCTTTACCTTCTTTAATTTTCTTAGCTTTATCGTTAAGTTGTTTCTTTGTTAATACATGATCAATATTTAGATCCTTTAGCTCGTTATAAGGAACACTAAACATACAACCTTTAATAGAACACATCTTCCTATTTATCTAAGAGAAAATCTTGGTTTGTAAAAGTACAGTTGTTGTAGCTCCACCAAAATCAATTAAGGAATCATTCTCATCTGTTATCCTTATCTCAAAATTGTCAACCTTGTCTTTGGATATAGGGAAAAATAATGGATAAGTGGGCTCGTAAATAATACTATGTTTGAACTCAGCATCTGTTTTGAATGATGCTATAATTCCTGTTTCTCTATGTGTGTATTCTGTATCTTTAACAAACATGCCATCTGCTATATTACAGTGAACATTTATAGTATCAAACGGATGAAACTTTGGCAACTTACTTCCAATATGTGTTTTGTTCTTTTCTAAAACTTCAAAAACATTAAACCCGAGGACAGTGCCTATACTCCCAATTGTAACATCATTACTATCAGTTTCAATTTTGACTCTATTTCTTAAATGATCTTCTGATAATGTTATGTTAATGGATTGAGATTTTAAATATTCATTAAGACTGTTTAAGCTGTATTGCCCTTCTGGTATAAAAACTTGTCTATCACCATATGAGAAACTGTTTTTTTCTGTTGTTATGTTTGGAGTTAGATATGTACTGTAAAACCCAACTAGTCCTATACTTAAATAGTTGCTCTTGTTGTCTAATTCGTAATAGAGTTTCTTCTTTAAAACAGAAGTATCACTCGTTAGCTTAAATACCTTAGCCATTTATTATATAATAAATGAATGAGTTTGATTTACCTAGAGATATTCCAAGAGAGAAAGTAATCAAGTTAATAGAAGATGTCATTCGAAAGTTAGAATGCAGTTTAAAGAAGAAAAAGAGAAAACTACGAATTGTTAAATATGCATACTACACTTTGATCACGTTGTCGGTTATTCTTTCTGCAACAACTGGGTTTATTAATATTTTTATACCTGTAACAATTTACTCAATATTAACAACATCTCTTGCAACTGGAAGTGCTATAATAACAGGTTTGTCTTCGAAGTTAAACATAAGCAAAAGAAAAGACGAATATAAAACCATTGTCACTTGTATTAACTCATTTAAAGAACAGTTAGAGATGATAATAACATTGAATGGTGAAATGGATGGTGAATATATAAAAGATACGTTGCTTAAGATTAGAGAACAACTTAAAGATATAAGATCATAAGATTTGCCCCGCTGTATTCGGAGGTCCAAAATGTTCTTAAGGGTGAGCAAAACGCTCACCCTACAGTTCATCCTCAAACTGTTTGAAAGGGGGCCAGTGCTGGTGGCCCCGCTGATTTTCTCTATAATAAATGAGTAAGAAAACTATTAATTGGGATGTAAAAGAGATGATAAAAGAAACAACAGCTAAGAAAAGAAATGGAGAGCTTATACCTGATGATGTTCGTTGTCTTATCGTGGGTCCGTCGGCGTGTGGTAAAACGTTTTTGCTATTTAACTTCTTATTACAGCCAGGTTGGTTAAACAATAATTACTTCTACATATATTCTAAAAGCATGAATCAGCCAAAGTATGAGCAGTTAAAAGATCGATTTGAGAAAGCAGAACTAAAGTTTAAGAAGCAAATAGCAACGTTCTTAAGCAGTAATGATTCTATTGTACCTATTGATGAATGTGAAAAATACTCTGTTGTTGTGTTTGACGATTACATTTTGGAGAATCAAGATACTGTTAGAAATTACTTTACAAGAGGTAGGCATAGACATTTAGACTGTTTCTATCTTGCACAAACATATTCAAAAGTACCTAAACAGCTTATAAGAGATAACGTCAACTTCCTATGCATATTCAGACAAGATGATACTAATCTTAAACATGTGTATAATGAGTTTGTTGGGGGAGATATGTCTTATGATAAATTTAAAGAGATATGTTCAAAATGTTGGCAAGAAGATTATGGTTTCATAGTAATTGATATGACAAGGAAGGTAAACAATGGTAAGTATAGGAACAAGATAAAACACTTCTTAAACGTTTGATGTTTATTGACGTTTTACGTTTTAACATTTGACGTTCTTTGACGTTTATTGACGTTTATTGACGTTCTTTGACGTTCATTGACGTTTGTTCTTTGACGTTCATTGACGTTTGTTCGTTTGCTATACAATAAATGGATGAGAAAGAAATTGATAAGAATATTAAGCTGAAGGAGTTCTTGATAAAGGGCTTCAAATCTTGGAAGAAAGAAAGAGCAGGTATATACGATAAATTTAAAACACAAGAACAGCCTGTAATTGATGCTATTCAAAACTTGGGAAGTGAGATCAAAGAAGTAGCAGAACAAAATAAAAATCTAATAACTGAACTTGTTCCAGTTGTACATAAGACGGCTTCAATAGATCCTAGTCTACTAGAAACACCTAAAAAGATACCTTATGATAGTTCTCCAAGCAGTAGTGATACACCTATAACGGGAGAAATAAAACAAATGAGAAAACAAATTAAAGACAAAGTGGAAGGAGTAGAACCTTTAACAACAGCACAATCATTTGGTAAGATTGCAACGAAATATTATAGTAAAAGAAATGACACTGTGTTTGGGATAAGAACTGTAGAAGAAGATGGAAAAATAATAAACAAGATAGGAAATTTGGAAGTTAAAGTGAATGGTGATGATTTGATAATTAATGGTAAAACTTATAAAGGAACAGAAGGTCTATGGGAATTGTTAACGACGAATACTAATAAAACCATTGAAGATTATGATGATGATGATTTTGAACAGTACAAGGAGATAATAATAGACTCAGACGCTGCCTTCCAAAAATATAATCGAGATAAAAAGGTAGCATCTAGTAGAGGTTCAAAGTACATTAATATTATCAAGCCTATTTGGGATAATTATATTAAACCAACTTTACCCCCAACTCCTAAAAAGAACACGACACCTAAAAGGACTGGGGAAGGAATTAAACAATATACCGAAATACCTAAAGAATATATATGGATGGATGATGTGAGAAAGTTAATTGATCGGCTAATAGTTATAGATGGAGAAGAAAGGGCTGGAAATCATAACTTTTACAATGAGAAAGTAGGTATAGTGAGTATGATTAATAATAAGCTTTCACAATTTATTCCTAATGATCCAAAAGGCATAGGGTATTTGATTAAGATCTTAAATACGTTACCACCACGATTCTGGAATGATGAGAAGCTTGGGAAAGGATTAGTAAATGATTTGATTAATAAACTCCCATTTGAATTACATATTCCAGGTTTTAGATTTTGCGGGCCTGGGACTAAGCTACAAGAAAGGTTAGAGAGAGGTGATAAAGGTATTAACCCATTAGATGAGGCTTGTAAAGAACACGATATATACTACAGAGACAATAAAGATACAGAGTCGAGACATATTGCAGATAAGGAACTGGAAACTAAAGCATGGAAAAGAGCATTTAGTAGTGATGCGCCAATTGGTGAACGATTAGCTGCTTTTGGGGTTGGTACTGCTATGAATGCTAAGGTTAAGTTGGGATGGGGATTATAAAAGCGGTGAATTGGCGCTCTTAACTTCTGAAAATTTTTCCTCGGTCGACTTTACGACAATGCTAATATTTATATAGCTTGATGGCGTTTACCATAAAGCGTTGTTTCAAGATTTTCTTTATAATAAATGGATAGTATTGAGAGCTATGAGTTACAGAGTTTTAAAGCTAACGCAAGAACATTTAATAATTTGAATGAAGCTAACAAAGATATTGAGTTCGATTTCAACGTGGGTGATGGGTTCGTACATCCACACAAAGCAGATTGTCATATGACTTTTGAAGTTGTTGGTGCATCAGTTGGAGGAACATTTGGCGCAAACGATACTATAAAACTTGTAGATAACTTCTTCCCATTCTTCTTTTCTCAAATTGAGGTTAGAAAGCATGGAGTTGTTATAGATAAGATCGAGCTACCTGGAATAACATCTACAGCTGTCGGAACATTAAAGATTTCCAAGCCAGAAGTTGAATATTTAAAACAAGCAGGATTTGAAACAGATGATAAACTTGGTCTAAGAAAGGACTTTAGTGTTTTGTACCCATTAAGATTAATTCCAGGTTTCTTAAGTGATTACAAAGAGGTTATGTGGAAAGGTGGATTGAGAATAACATTTACAAAAGCTAACAACAATAACGATGTTTTGTACAAATGGACTGGATCGGGAGCAGCTCCTCATGATGGAAAAATAACAATAAAAAGTATGGAGATAAGAATGCCTATTGTTGAATACGAGTCTAATTACGAAAACAAGTTAAAGTTGAATATTCTTAAAGAACCAAAAATCATGTTTTCATTCCATACTTATCAATGTGTTCAGAAGACTGTTGTAGGTTCTTTCTTGGAGTTTGATGTTACTACTCAATTTAATTCTAGACAATTTGATATGCCTGATTTCGTAGTTGTAATGTTCCAAACTGATAGAAGTGGCAAACAAACAGCAGATGCAAGTAAGTTTGATCATTGTAAGGTAAAGAATATCTATCTTAAGAATGGGAGGAATGAGGTATTTCCAAAAGAATCAAGAAACTTAGATATTGCTAACAAGGATTATTTCAAGATGTATGAAGATTATACTGCATTTAAGAGAATAACATGTGGCAACACCGAAATGTACTATGACCCTAAAGAGTTTATAGACAACAGACCAATGTATGTGATTAATTGTAGTAAGAGAAAGAATGTATCAGTAAACGAGAGAACAAACATAAAGATTGTTGTAGACTTTGCAGAAGCTGTGGCTGCTGATACTATATGCTATGCGATTTTAATTGGACGAAAGAACTTCACATATGATCCCAAGAATGAGAAAGTAGTAGAAGAGTTTTAGATAGTTAACAAAATATCAACGGACATATAGAGATTTTAAGGGTGAGCGTTTTGCTCAACCCTTACGGTTCAAGAATCTAAGAGCCAGTATCACTGGCCCTTTATCAGTTAGCCATAAGCGACTTTAAAGGGTATCGAAAAGATACCCTCAAACTGTTTTCATTAACGATTGTTTTATGGAAGTTTTTCCATCAAACGAAATTGACGAAAATGATTAAATATTTTTTTTAATAAAGATAAAAATTGAAAAGTGTTCATTGATTTTCTATATAATAAACACGATGGCAAAACACGTTGATTTTTTAAACAACCTTGGAAGTCTTGAACAAAAGAAGGTTATTGGATTAAGAGAATTAGAATTAAATACGGAATATAAGGTTGTGAAAATGGAAAAGATTAAAACTAAGTTTGGGAAGAGCATTTTAGTTGAATGTGAAGAGTTTAAGATATTTCTTCCACCTAGATTTACAAAACACTTAACAGATAAAATGATTGATGAGATCGTTAAAGATGGAATAAAAATCAAATACACTGGTCTAAAAGAAAACTATCCAACTGTTGAGTTCTGTATGTAAATCCAAAAGTGAATGAAAATGAACAAAAATATGTTGTCATAAGTAAAAAATGGAGTGTTTAGAAATGGATCCCCAAAAGAAGTTTATTCTTACTAATAACTTCAATGTAATTGTGAAAAATGTGCAAACCGAAGTTCAAGTAGTTTTTGATATTAACGGTTGTCTATTCAGCTTGAATTACGATCAATGGACAGAGTTTAAGAAGTCATTGTTTCCTATAGAGAACGAGGTTAACAGAAGATTCCATTATCAATATCCGAACTTGTAATTTTAAGTATGTTCTAAGTGTTTTATGGTGATAAAGCCATAAAACTAAGATCATTATACAAGCACAATGCATAAGGAGAAGCAGTACTTTTGAATGTCATTCGAATTTTAAAGATACATGTATAAATAAGAGAATTATTTGAGTTTTTTGTAATTATATCCTTAGAGTTATGCAACCTACAACACATTCAGAAGAATTTCAATTTATTTCTCTATTGATTGACGTTTGAATTTTGAAAATCGGTTAATATTTGACAATGTTACAGCCAATTCAAAATTTCGGGAATTTTTTACGGGTTTATTTTTGAGTTTTCGGGAAAATGTTATTCTTTAAAAAAGTCTTAGAATTTTATGTAGATTATGCTAGTATTTTTTATTTTTCAAATTTATGAATTTTATTTTTTGCAGTGTTGCAAACTTAGGACCAAATTTGTTACTAGACTTAGTGATTTTTTAATTTTATAGGTTGGCAACACTTATGGGTCAGCCAAACACTAATTGCCAAAAATTAAATATCAGCCCTCTATCTCTTATAGGAACCAAGATATCCACAATTTTCTTATTTTTTCGTTTTAAATTTGCCGGGCAGGCGAACATATTCAAGCAGTTACTCACCTACTCAATACATGGCGTTACATATCACTTAGTTTATCACTTTGCTAATAGATGGCGTTACTTGTAGAAGTATTTGTTCATATATAAGGACCGATTTTCTCTCCTATACACAGCGTTAACCCGTAGCTCAGTTGGTTAGCGCGCAGTTCCATAAAGCTTGTGGTTCGTAAACTGATAACGTAGGTTCGAATCCTCGCCATGGAATTGCAAATTTATATCTACGGCCGGGGTATAAATTTGTAATTTCTCAAGGAACTGTAAAGTGAACTGAGCTATACGGCTGTCTTTCATCACAGATGGCTACAGTGTCCTCACCTCTGACTCATGTGTGGGATATGGCTGGGCGTCTCTGTTACTTGGGACAGCAAGAGGGGAAGGGGAACCTGGCGCCAGGGATGGGACGGGATGGATGCAATAAGATTGTGAGCTGTGTGGGTGAATGTTGTGACTCGTATTCAGATAGGTAGCTATACTGAGGCTGGGTGGAAAGCCACAAGTTCGCTTACAGACCTCAAAGGAAGGAAGGAAAGAAAGAAAGAAGAAAGACACATAGAAATTGAACAAAAAATCCTAGGATCTATCTGGGGGGAAAACAACAACAACAACATCAGCGCTGACCTCTCAGATGGATCCTAGGATTTCTGCGACGGCAGTTTTGCTGAAATAAACTCTGATTTTTTAAACATATTTATTTGACCTATTTCTTATGATCTCGTGTTGTGATGTTCCAATGTTAGTACTGGAATCGTTCAAAATGAATCAGTGACAGATCACCTGTTCCGGAGTTCTATGTATTCCTTCTCATTGAGTTTTCTAAGCTAATTATTAACGGATTTTCATGATTCAAGTGTCAAATGAAAGCTTATAAACTGGAGATTAAGATGAAGTTTTTAGATGTAAGTTTTTATGATTTTAAATGTCATAAAAGCATATGTGCAGTGCAATTACCCAATCTACTTTGTGCTATCCTTCTGTGTTAAAGTGTAATGGTCAGTGGCGACTTCATATATGTTTGGGGGCAGTTAGGAGGTGGAGGGGGCAAAGTGGGGCAAAACATACATATCTCCCCTACTTCTTTCCATATCACCCACGTTACTAACTACAAAATTATTTAATTACATACAAAAATGTACATAAAATATTTACAAAATATTTACTCTAATGCATACAAGGAATGTCAATCGTTCAACACGCGTATTACCTTGGCAGAGGTGGTCATCCTCCCTCATTTTGCCCTCATGAGGGCCGCCCTCACCCTCACCTCACCGTCATTTTAGTAGTTGAGGGTGATGGCGTTGGATGACGAGGGCGATAAAGTAATTGAGGGTGAGTGTGAGGAAGGGTGAGTGTGAGGGCATCAATGGAGGGTGAGTGTGAGGGAGGGTGAGTGTGAGTGTGGGTAAGGGGAGGGCGTCAATGGAGGGTGAGTGTGAGGGAGGGTGAGTGTGAGGGCGTCAATGGAGGGTAAGTGTGAGGGAGGGTGAATGTGAGGGCGGCAATGGAGGGTGAGTGTGAGGGAGGGTGAGGGTGTCAGTTGAGGGTGAGTGTCAGGGAGGTGAGGGTGAGGGCGTTAATTGAGGGTAAGGGTAAGGGTTCATAAAATTAATTATCTTGCAATTCTTTATTTCTGGAGAGCTCCTCCGTGGCTAAGCGGTTAGCGCACGCGCCTTTGGCGCGGGAGATCCGGGTTCGATTCCCGGCGGGAGCTCATGTGGTTCGGATTCCACGTTAATCAGTAGGTCCACGTCTCATATAGTCTCGCTGCTGAACGGGACGATAAACTCAAAATCAACTCAACTCTTCATTTCTGGAAAATATGTTAGAAAATGTAATGTAGTTTTTATCTTTGAATTAATCGTCGTTCACAGAAAATCATCATATCAATATTCCATCAGTTTCATATGCTTTTCATGCGCGAAGACAAGATGTTTCTGGTAGCTTTATTACTTTTCTATATTTATATATTTACACTTTATAGAAATAATAATTACGAAATATATAAAAATATCTAGTACAAGTTTTTGGCTACCGAAAATTTCAAAGTTTAACGAAAGTAACCCATTAAAAATACTAGAAATTCTCAGTAAATAACATTTTTTCTTCATATATTCGTTCAGAAGACAAACTAATAAATATTCTGAAATTGTAACTAAGAAAAAGCTTTGTTTCTTCTAAGTAAGATAAATATATATATATAAGAAAAGTACAAAGCTGCAAGCCGCAATAAATAACTTTATATTTAATTATCAAATAAAAAGATATTTTCTGCTTTTGGCTATATACGTCCAGAGATGGTCATCCTCCCTGATTTTGCCCTCATGAGGGCCGCCCTCAGCCTCACCTCACCCTCATTTTACTAGTTGAGGGTGAGGGCGTTGGAGGGTGAGGGCGATAAAGTAGTTGAGGGTGAGTGTGAGGGAGAGTGAGTGTGAGGGCGTCAATGGAGGGTGAGTGTGAGGCGTCAATGGAGGGTGTGTGTGAGGGAGAGTGAGGGGAGGGCGTCAATGGAGGGTGAGTGTCAGGGAGGGTGAGAGGAGGGCGTCAATGGAGGGTGAGTGTGATGGAGGGTGAGGGGCGCCAATTGAGGGTGAGGGAGGGTTTGGAAAAATGACAATCTCTGTACCTTGGTAGCCATATGGTCACGTACTATAATCTGTCTCACTAGCTTCAATCAGAAATAATCTCTTTTTACAGCCTTTGAATGTGTGTTGCTTTCAAGCCTAGTCACGATGAGAAGCCTGGTTTTCGTGTAATATTCCCTACGTTGCTTTACTGTATTTGTCAACTTCTTCCCGAACTTAATTTTAAAAATGTGATCAAAATTCATTTCTTGACGCACCCGAAGATTCAAAGTTATTGCTCTAATTTTAAATACATAATCTGCTTTCCAGGTCTCAATCTCTTTTGAACAGTAGGTGTAATTTTTTGGCCCCAATCCTATAAATGGATTACTTTCCCACCCATCTTGACCTAAGTTAGTCAGTTAACCAAATAGGAACCCAAAGGATGTGAAGACTTCTCCACAGGCTGCTGCACAAATATGTTACTATAAATGTCGCAGTACAACACACGAAAAGGCTGTACAGCTGTCATTAACTCGTAAATTTTATTCGTGTCCACGAGGTGATGAACATAGCAAGGACAACATTAGAGAATTTCTTTGTTTTTGTTCTCAATGGTTTTCTATGTTACAACGAGATGCCCCCATCCACTGAGTAATACAGTTTGCACCTCATATTGCGGTTCCCTTAAGTAAGTCAAAAATTAATCTAGAATATGGACAATCACATATTGCGATAAATCGGTTTGCTGTCCCCATTTTCCATATAGAGAGTTGAGGAATATTTTTTAAATATACCTCAAACCAGGATTCGATTCAATGTTATCTTCCGTTAATTGTTAACTTACATGATCATTATAATCTGCAAAGTATTTCTGTTTCACCTCTTTAGTTATGCACCAAGCAGGAAATGCTGATTTCCGTGTTTCATTTTCAAGAAATAATTCCCATAACCTTTAATCAGATTATCCAAATTATCCTCCTCCTCAAATCCAACTAGTTCCAATTCCCAGATCTCAATAATGTGGAGAATCTTGTATGAGGCCTTAAACTCTACACAATGTTCAGTTTTACAGTACGTGTTAACAAGGCACGTTCGGAAACGCACTAATTGCAATTGTCTACTACACAACCCACAGATAAGCCCGTCGTTGCATGTATACAGTAGGATCTTAAAATATAATTTTTTTTTGTTTGCGAAAGACAGTGCATTTCACTGACCCTTCAATACTTTCAATGTCTGGGAAGTCACTTATATTATTGGCTTACGTACAGGCAATGGTTTACGCTCCAACACCAAAGGGTATAATTATGTTACATCAAAATATGCTATGTTCTTTTTGCTAGTATATTCGTAAAAATCACTGAAACATTCGATACGCCCACAATGAAAAACTACCTTTACATACCAGGTTGTAAACAAGATCTCTACACTGAGTTATGGCAAACAATTGTAATTTTTTCGTTTTCCTCCAGCTGGACAAATTTGCATTCTCATATCTCAATTACATTAAGATTTAGTTTCTTAATCAATGTTATTTTCGTGGTGCTTCTTTCATATCGATATTGTACTGATGTACCTGCCTAAGACGTGTTATGTACTTTCACGTATCAAAAAGGAGGATAAAAGTTCAAGTTTGATTAAGATAAATTACATTCAAAAACTCTATTTGCTTTAGTTTCAAATTCAGCGATGATATACCTACCAAGCAGTTTTTCCGATGCATTACCGGAAAGGTGGATTCTATTATCTCTGGTAAGTTCAAATACTGTAACCAATACAAAGAGTTTAAAGTTTGGTTGTCACGGTGGTCGAACCCATCGCGCGGAAAATTGGAATAACATCCTTGACTAAATATAATGATGGATAGATAAGTATTGCTAAGCTTACAGTAGTAGTGGAGGTTAAAAATCATTGAACAACTTTAGTTTTCTCCTTAATTAAGCACGACAACTTAATCACAGCCTTTGTTATAATCTCGATATAAATTCGAAAGTATTTCACCTTTTTCTTTTAGAGGTCATATTGCTTACCATATGCAGCATATTTTGGTGCCAGGCGATAAGTTGGTGTCGTACTTCTTTGCTTCACGAGTCAGAGTCAAAGTACTCTATTCCAGGATATTCTAATACGTAATTTTGAATTTCGAGAGTATTGAACAAAAATCTGAAATCTCAATTCTTGAAATTTCTAGTTAAGCATAAAGTCTTGGAAAGTTTCGACAGCTTAACTCCCATATAAAGTACGCATTAAAAACAATATCTTTTCTCCAAAATGCAATTCAACATTTTTTCGTGACATTTTCATTGCGGCTGAAAGACAATTTGTTTTTATCAATGTTTTGTAACAGAACGGTATATCATAGTTATTTACCTTATTAGAATGTTCAATGATTATTTTAAAAACATTGATAGACTTTAATTTGGTGACTAACAAATCCATGACTCGTGAAAACTAAACAAACAGAATCCGATTTTATCCCAGCATACAAAGCTTGAATCACTCAGCTGTGTGTACTTATAAAAGTACCAGGCAGGAATACAATTTACAACTTGCATGTAATGTTCTTGTTCTCTCTTTTATTATATGGAAGCAGCATCGGTTGTAAAAATGATGAACAAAAAGATATTTACAAGTTGAAAATTAAAAGCTTGAACAAAACAAATGTGATCATAGTTCACATGCTTATAATAAGTTTTACAAAACTTTCGCCACATTTGTGTTTAGACTTAGGTGTTCTCAATTCATCCATATCAACAAATCGGATACACATTCTCTTCGCTTTGCGTATAGTTTGCCCACGTGCAATAACCTTTTTATGTTAGACGATGAATTCATCCACAGGGAACAGTTTGTAACAATCTTTACACTAGTGACTCTTATCATCATTTCCAGAAACCTTGTGACATTTTCCATACATTGAGCATTTGGAGTTACACTTATCACCTTCTGCTTGACGATACTTTTCCAAAAAATATTGACAGTAGCCTTGTTTTTTCAATATAGTTCTAATGTTTGTAATTTACCCGTATTGTCATTCATTACACAAAATCAATTTTTCATCCATCTATTCCAAAGTAAATTACATAATGGTCCCCAGGCAAATGTCATAGATGACAATTTGGTAAAAATGCACTAGTATGTATTTCACCCTTTTCAGATCAGTAATACACCCATATTGGATTTCCATGTTTTCTTAAGCATTAACAAAAAATCTTTTGCTTGTTTCAACGAACGTTCAGGATTCTTTTTCGATTTACAGAAATAGCTAAGATGATGATCAGCTCTACTCATTTTAATGGTAATACCCTTAGGAAGGGAGTACACATACTTTTCTATTGGAATAGTAAATTGCTACGTGGGTGACAAAAGGTTACTATTTTTGGCTGAACGACTAGTTTTACCAGAGCCTTTGCGTGATCAAGAGTGTGAAGTTTGAAATTTTCTTTCCTTTTTAAGACATTTTCAATGCTGAGAAACACAACATCAGGGCTCAATTGTGACTTTTGGTGCCAAGCTATGTATATCGGGTTCTTAATGAACAAAGCAGAAGTTTCTATTTTCATGCAAACATTCATGTTATCGTTGACCACATTTATAATGTGCTCCTTTACAAATTCAAATAATGAATTAATATATCTTTCTAGATAATCAAATCTATTTGTACGAATGATTCCAATTGATACTTCCTTTCCAAAATAAGGATATTGTTTTGTTGTATATTGACAATACCAAAGTATTCACCTGTTCCAGACCATACATTACAGGACCTGGTGCAGCACTACAGGCATACTCAAAAAAGATTACCTATAAGCTAATCGGACTCATCTACAGTTTAACAGTTTTCCATGCAGAAACAAATTTCGTAATCATTTCACGTGCGAAATTGAACATAATATTTTGAACAAAAAAGCCTACATGACATAAATCAGTAACATCCTTTGCAGACTTACAACTCGTTTAACCCTCGGATGCATGTGTGGGGTCATTTTGACCCCAACATGCTTTTATTTCCTAGTATTACAAGGAAATCTCACTGAAAAATCCTGATGTTCTGTGACATCTAAGCAGGATGCTTCAACTACAAAAGAATGTAAACACATTTGTTTTGCAAGTTATTATTATTTATTTTTTTTACCATTTTTTATCATTACCCATCTATTACATATGTGGGGTCAATTTGACCCCAGTTTCAAAATAGTTTAGAAACGTTCAAAATAAAAAGTTTGGCCTGGATATAATGTTCAGCTATACCCAAAGTAGAGAAAATCTTTTAAAATCAGTATTCCCCGGTGGATAAGTGGTTACTCTCACCGCCTTGTAATCAAGGGGTCCCGGGTTCGATTCCCGGTGGGGACACATGTGATTCGGATCCCACGTTAAACTGTAGGTCCCGTCCTTAGGACGTCATCATCATCCCATGGAAGGCAATGAAAAACCACCATGGGCTCATCTTGCCCAGGGACCTTCGGGTCAAAGACCTGCCTTAGGGCAGAACAACAATCATCATCATTCGAATTATCGAGGGAGGATGATGAATCTTTTTGTAAAACTGGATATTTTTTATAAGTTTTGATTTCGAGATCTTATTTTCTCTGGGAATAAACTTATGCTCTTGTAAAATTTCCATAAATTCGCATATTGCTGCAAGTATAGTAAAAATTTGTCGCGAATAAAAGGTTGTTTTATCTTATTTGAAAATATTTTTTTCCACTGTAACCTGACAACACTGCAATCAGTTGTTGTTGACAGACCGCGTGTATAGTCGGACGACATTTCTACAGTGCTCCGATCTCATGTTTGTTTGTGTTGCAGAAACAATTGCACACCGTGTGTGAAAGAACGCCGCATTTTAGGTTTGAACAAGTGCATGCTTATTGCTTTTACGTGATTTTATAAAATCCTGTTTATTAGACTGAAAGTGCCATAGACAGTAATGACAAAAAGAGGATTGTCTTTAAATGAAATAAACGAACTGCTTACGGAGGAGGATGATAATGGTGTTGCCAGCAACTTGGACAGTTTTGACGAAGATGATGGAGTTTCAGAGGAGGAAAACATTCCGAGGGAAGACAGTGATTTTGAAATGGATAATGGTGGTGATGATGATGATGAAGAAGAAGAAGATGCAAGGGATGAGCAAGCGTCTTTCGGTATGATTTCGAAGAATGGAATTGAGTGGAAAAGCAAACCACCCGGTGTTCACCAGACTGCTAGGCACAACATCGTAAGGAATGTACAAGGTCTCCCGCGGGGCTTTGTCTTGACGTCACCCAAAGATGCCTTTGATTTGTTCATTTCCCGTAACATTTTGGAGGAAATTGTGCAGTGCACGAATTTAGAAGGAAGAAGAGTGGCAGTGAAATCAGTGAAAAAGTGGACTGACCTAACATTAGAAGAGCTTCAGGCTTTTATTGGCATCCTTCTTATCGCAGGTACTGAGAGAAGTTGGGATGTTCCTATTCGCGAACTTTTTCTCAACAAATTCGCTAATCCGAAATACAAAGCAACTTTTGGCGTGAATCGTTTCGAAGATATCAGAAGACTGCTCCGGTTCGATGACAAGCGAACCCGCGCTTTGCGTCTGGAAACTGATCACATGGCTGCATTTCGATATATCTGGACACTTTTCATAGAAAATTGTCGAAAAGTTATGGTTCCCGGAGTTTTCCTCACGATTGATGAACAGTTAGTGCCTTTCCGTGGGAGATGCAAGTTTGTGCAGTATATGCCAAGTAAACCAGGTAAATACGGCATTAAGATCTTCTGGTTGTGTGATGCTGAGAACTTTTACGCAAAAGACGGTTTAGTGTACTTGGGACGACAGCCAGGGGAACCAGTTCAAACTAACCTCGCCAGCAACGTCGTGAAGACATTGTGCTACACGCTGCGGAACTCCGGCAGTAATATCACAACTGATCAGTTTTTCACAAGTTATGATTTAGCTAAGGAACTGTTGGTACAAAATGTAACTATTGTTGGTACAATAAAGAAAAACAGACGTGAAATTCCACCTGCGCTGGTCAATGTTAAGTCAAGACAGCCTAGCACATCACAATTCGTCTTCAATAAAGATGTTACCCTAGTAAGCTACGTACCGAAAAAGAATAAGAACGTCATTCTACTCAGCACCATGCATCATGACACAGGCGTGGGTGAGGAAGATTCCAAGAAGAAGCCAGAAATCATAAAATTTTACAACCAAACAAAGAGTGGAGTTGACGCCATGGACAAATTGGTTCAAACATACACCTGTAGGAGACAGACGCGTCGCTGGCCAATGGCCCTCTTTTATAATGTAATCAACGTAGGCGCCCTCAATGCATACACATGCTACTTATCACAACATCCGGATTATCATTCAGGGATCAGTCACAAGCGCCGTGTCTTTCTAACTGAGTTGGCGAACGAACTGATTCTTCCTCACATCAGGCTGAGGTGCCACAGTTTGAACCTAAAGAAACCAGTGATTGATGCGATGAAACTCTGCGGTGTAGAGAGGGAAACAAAGGCATTGGCTCCTACATCTTCGAACAAGAGAGTAAGATGTCAGATCTGTACAAGGGAAGAGGACAGGAAGACATCACAGCGTTGCAGCAGATGTGAGAAGTATGTGTGCAAATTTCACAGTAGTGTGTTAGTAGTGTGTTCTGAATGTCAGTGATGTGTATTGATGTGACAAAGCCAAAACATGGGTACTTTCTTCATATTTAGTGTTGTTTTCCTTGCTCAAGAAATCTTTTGTTTCAAATAAGATTATGGTGCTGAATTGCAGCTCGGATAAGTGTAAGTGAACTGTTACTCATATTAATATGAAGAAGAGTGAACTATTTTTAACTATTCGGAAAGCGAGGAAGAGGAAAACAGTTAAAATATCTGAACAATATTTGTAATTGGTTTATTCCTTATATTAATGAATAAAACGAGATAACCTGAACTATATACCTTGCCTAATGTAACCTAATCTAAACAAACTTAACATACCTCCGCATTACCTAACTTAACCAAACCTAACGTAATCTAATTAACCTAACATGCATACTATGTTATATTATTATCAACCAAATATTGCGTGGGGTCAAATTGACCCCACATATGTAAAAGTGTAGAAAAAAAGCGACATGCATCCGAGGGTTAAATAGCATGTTGATCACAATCAAAATGCAAACATAACGTTTGCAATAACTTTCTATATATATCATTGCTTATCTGCACATCCGTAGCATGATAAATCGTCAAAAATTACCACGCAAAAAAGATTCTCTTAGGGTTTTCGTCTCCATTTGATTCTTGAGCTGCCAACATGAAGCAAATCACCGCAGGGTCTTCCATTGTTTTTATGATTTATTACTGTTCCACAAAAATATGTAATTGCAGTTTTCATTTATAGTCTCTTAGAACATACTAAATATTTTACACACTTGCACTTCAGTTTATGTAACTGTGTTACCTACCGAAGATGCAATTAACATTTATCAATAATTCCTTTTGTTATTGTCGAAATGGCAGTCACTTAAATGTCCGACTTTACTGAAGATCTATTTATTCAGAGATCCACGTGTATTTTCTGATACTGATAATTTGAAAAAATCCTGTGACGTCTCTAAAACCTTCACTCTACAACAGTAGTTACCTCTTGCAATTTTTCATTTTCACGCTTTGATTTTAATTTTTTTTTGCATTTTTACTACCAGTTTTATGTCTGTTAATTTTAAACTTGAATACGTAAGTTCTGCTTTAGCATTTTTTCAGTTTCACAATTTTAATTTTTCTAATCTGAATTTTTGATTTTGTTTTCTGCGTTTTTATTTCCACTTTTCCTTTTTAAGTTTTAAACAGTGTTTCAGATTTTATTTTGTATTTTTATTTTCACCTTTGTAATTTTTAAACTACTATTTCTTAATATTTTCATTATTTATTTCATATTCTATTTTTAATCTTTAAACTCATATTTTAATATTTTTCATTTTAGACATGCATTTTAAATTTTGTTACTGCATTTTTCTATTTTCATATTTACATTATTCATTTTACACTTGCACCTTTAATTTTTGTTGATTTTTAAGTTTAAGTTCTTACATTTTAGATGCTGAACTTGTATTATTGATCTTTAATCTGAATGTTATTTCTAGTTTTTAATTTGTATCTTTTAATTTTGTTTTTGAAATTTTTCGTTTTAGTTTTACACTTTTAATTTTCAAACATATTTTTAGTGTCACGTTTGCATTTTCAAATTAATGAATGAAGATTTACAATTAATGTGTTATATGTAATGGAGTGAAAATATGAAAAATTGCATTTCTATTTTACGATTTGAATTTTTGGTTTTAACTTGCGTTTTTATGTTTCAAACTTGGATCTTTATTTTGTATATTACATTTACAATAAAAGAGTTTTATGTAATGAAACGACAATATGAGAATTTGCATTTTTAATTTTATATTTTGCATTTTGTTTTTATTTCTTGAATTTTTAACTTTACGTTTCATATTTTTGTTTTAAAAATAGATTTACAATGAATGAGTTTCATGTAATGAAACGAGAGTATAAATAATTGCGTTGTTAGAAAGAGTTTTGCGTAATCGAACCTAGATTTGAAAAATTACATTTACATTGAAAACGCATAATGTATTTAACGAATATATTAAGAAATATGTGTACATTTAATGAATTTAATGCGATTTCGCTTTAATCATATTTTTATTTTTCATTTTACAATTTCAAATAGTAATTCTTAAATTAATTTCTTAATTACGTATTTCATTTCAACATATTAAAACTAAGTATGAATTGTTACAATTCTCTTTACTATTTGAGAGCTATAACTTTATTTTTATGAAACCGAAAATATTAAATACATTGAAGAGTAACTGTTAGCATTTATTATTTTATTCCTTGTTTCGCGAAGAACATTTTTCTCTTTTCTTTGAAATGATCGAGTTAAATACATGCAACCACAGAATGAAATTCTTTAATTTTTCACAACGAACGAGTTTCATGATATCGAGCACTAAAAATATGACAGTTTTAACATCAACTTTGCTATGTAATTATTTAGTAATTTAAAAGTTTCTCTGCTAAGGGAGTAATAATGTTATTATCTGCTAAATGTACTGTTCGTATAATTACCATTATTAACCCGCACCACTCGCGTGGTGATATTTATCAACAACCCTCGCGTGGGGTCACAGTGACCTCACTTTATATCAAACGTATTTCTTGTGCACTAAAAATGTTAATAGCATATTTTTGTTAATGTTGTAGTCTTTAAATGATTTAATAGCAATATTAGAAAAGAATAGGTCTTTTTCTGAAAATTATTTTTATTACTTTTTGTGTTAAAATAAAAATACAAAATTACAAACATTTTTCTTTCAAAAACAGAACATTGTGTACAATAGACTCACTTCAAATTCATAGTATTTTGCTTTTCCCCATAATTTGAAAAATATTCAGCGTAAACCTATAATAGAATCTTGGCAATGTTATATTAATACAAAGAAAAATCGTTTCCCGGTGAATTGTCCAAAGTGAATGAAAAATGATACAAAACATAAATAGATGTGTACTCAGATATCAAAACCTCTTTTTTCACATGCAGTCTTCACATTCAATTTTCATGTGCTATTTAAAAAGAAGTGTGCAGCATGTTTCGCAGGAAAACGGAGCTTTTCTGTCACGAGAACGAGGGCAGAAGCTACACTTTCCTCTGACATGTCTCTCTCGCGGTCCTCCAGGATCTTCTGCCATGGACAAATACCTCTTGATTGAGGGTCGTAATTGTTTTGGTAGATTCATCATAAACACTCTAGCTTCCATATGTGTTCTGATCAACCTCTAGCCTATCTCTTGTAAACATTTTTTTATTATCTTTCCTTCAAAACGGTGATTTGATGCGAGAATGACTTGAGCATTTATTCCAAAAATATTCAGCAAACCGAAAAATATCACCATCGGACATCGATAAGTCTTCCTGGACACTGAATACAAAGAAGACAACTCATCGGACGTATGTACACTGCTTTTTATTTCATTGTACAAAATTATGATTTCTGGTTTTCTTTGTACACCAATAGATGGATCAGTCTCCGGATAATAATAAAACATTTTTTATTATTTGGGCAGTAGCTAACTAGAGTCGTTATTGTCATCAAAACAAAAAAAATCCTTGAATGTACCTGCTTTTTGGTAAAAAAATGGTGATATTGCCTCTTCAATTTTGTCAAGCGTTCCAGCAAGAGTTAGCCGTTTATCTAACATCTCTAACGCTAACGGCATACTGGTTTAATAGTTGTCCGTTTTTCCCTGAATTCTTTATTGCCTTTATTATTTTCAAGGTGACATTTAAGGCTGAGGTAGAAACTTTTAAAGGACCCTTTCACTGTTTTCCAGTATAAATTACCAAATTTTAAGTGTAACACATATTCGCATAAACCAGTGCAAATAATTTTGTCCCATATTTTGCAGTTTTATTTTTGATAAACTGACTAAACGGGCATTTACCTCTAAAGCTCTCGAGTTTCTCATCTAAAGTCATCATTTGACCAAGGCAATAGTACTTTTTGAAGTTTTCAACAAGATTTTTTAAAAAATTCTCTTAGTGGAGCTAAGCGATCGTGACGTTTTCTTTGATTTCTTGTCAAAATATCATCAAAACGCAAAGCTGATAGCAAAAATTCAAATCAGTAAAAACTCATAACACACCTCATCAATTCAAGGCCTAGCCCACCAGTAGTCCACAAGTCTTCCAAATTGACTTGAGAAGATTTTCTTATACCTGCTAAATACAAAAGTATTTTAACTGCTTTTATTTCAAGTAAATTTGTTCCTTTAGCACCCCGCTCTTTATTATTTCCAAATTTTAGTTGTTAGATTTTAATATTTTTATATATTTCATATATTTAATATATATATATATATTTTTATATATTTAATATAGATTTTTTCTAAGATTTCATCAGAGAAAAATAGGTTCAAACTATCTAAAGGCGTAAGTGCGTTTTACATGCTTGTCTTACACCTGGTGGATGTATTCCAGGATTCACATTCCATGCTCTTACCCGAAGAGTGTGTGGGGGTAGTTGATTCATCCAATGTAAAAACGAACTTGATCAGAGCTGAAATATTCTCCCTCGATTTCCATTGAATCTTCTTCATCGGCACTTTGCTCACCGTCACTGTTTCCTTGCTGAACTTCCAAGGCATCTTCATCTTCGGTAGCAAAACCACCGATCTATTCCTTTTCATCTACTTGAGCAAGAACATGTCGGACAAACTGCTCAAAGTTACTCTGGTGTCTCTCATAAGCCATATTTATACTTAGAAACTATCACTAGATAAGTTACTTTGATCGAATATAATATATATTACACTGAAAAACAGCACTTTTCATTTGTCGTAAAACTAGATTACAGTAACACTCGCGTGGTGTAAATGTGATCCCGGACTCAAAGAACCTGTTGCACTGAACGAAGGGGATTCAGTAAACAACGAACTAATTGTTGCCCTTGAACTAGACAATACAACAGTCTGCTAATATGGTGGCCGGGTCAAAATTGCCAACTGTCTAGGAGAGCCAAACACAAAAATACCTCTGGGGTCATATATACCCCACGCTAGGGTTGTAGGGTTACTCGCGTGGTGTAAATGTGATCCCGGACTCAAAGAACCTGTTGCACTGAACGAAGGGGATTCAGTAAACAACGAACTAATTGTTGCCCTTGAACTAGACAATACAACAGTCTGCTAATATGGTGGCCGGGTCAAAATTGCCAACTGTCTAGGAGAGCCAAACACAAAAATACCTCTGGGGTCATATATACCCCACGCTAGGGTTGTAGGGTTAATTACTTTAGAAAATATTTTCACGTTTTTTATAGCATCTGGGTACGAGGTTACAAAGTAAGAACATTTTATTAGAAATGTACATTCTCAAACTATATTTTTCGTCTAGCGAGCCTGCGCAGTGACTATAGAATAATCAAAGAAAAGTAAAGACATTCCTGGTTTTATTTAGGGGACTTTGTCATTTCAACTTATACGGCTGGATTAATCGTTGAACATTCAAGTACTTGATCGGTAAACTGGAAAAATTAGAGGACTGTCTGAGTTTCAGTTATTTAAAAGTTATTTGTATCTATAAAACTCTACCAGCTATTTTTGTTCGAACGTGAAAATTGGATAAATGTTACAGGACTTTGACAAATATAGGTGTAGGAAAGTAAACGTGGATCTCTGAATGGAGTTCCATCTTCAGTAAAATAGAGAAGTTACGGTACATTCTCCTTTCGTTAAATACATTGTAATGATCGATAATTCTCTACTATTTCTTCGATGGATAACAAAGTTAATTAAATTCTAGAGGGAAGTTGTGTATAATTTTTTGTAATTCTTCTAAGAAACAATAATTGAAAACTGCAATTACGTATTTTCGTGGAACAGTAATAAACCATCAAAACATTTAAGATATTACTGTGATTTAAACGACGTTGGCAGTCCAAGAATCCCTTACACGAGAACCGTATCGACATTTTCTTTACGTTGTATTGTTGGCGCAGTGTCATGCTACAGATATGATGAGCAATGAATAATTATGTAAAGTTATTGCAAGCGCTATTCTTGCATTTGGTTATGACCATCAGGTTGTTTAAGAGACGTAAGTCTGGGAAAAACTCACTGATTTATATCACGTACACTTCTTTCATAAAAATAATATACTCAATTTCGCTAGTGAAAGGTTTACGGTATATGTGTCTGCAGGGAAAACTTTTTGTTAAACTGTAGATCAGTCTGATTAGCTTATAGGCAGTCTTTGTGAGTATGGCTCTAGTTCTGCACCAGATTCTGTAATGAATGGTACTAAAACGGTTGAAGATTTCGTATTATGAATATACGACGAAACATTATACTTATACTGGAAAGGAAATATGAATTGAACGCATGTGTACAAATGGAATTGGTGATTCTTAAATATATAATAATTAATTATTTGAATTTGTAAAGCAGCACATTTTAAATGAGGCCGACGATACCATGTATGTCGGCATGAAAAAATAAACTTCTGCTTCGTTGATCAAGAACCCGATATACATACCTTGACGTCAAAGGTCTAAATTGAGCCCCGAAGTTTCGTTTCGCAATATTGAAAATGTCTTAAATAGCAATGAACATCATTGAGTTGGTGACTAAGTTAATTTCAAACTTCATATTCTTGATCGCGCAAAGCTTCTGGTAAAAATAGTCGTTCAGCGGTATGTAGTGACCTTGTAACACACACGAATCAGTGCACTATTACACTATAAAAATGTGTACTGCCTTCCTAAGGATAATACCCTTGAAATGATTAGAGCTGATTTTCATCTTAGCTATTTCTGTAAATTGAAAAAGAATCCTGAACGTTTGTTGAAACAAGCAAAGGACTTTTGTGTTAACGCTAAAAAAAATTAAAACTCATTTGGGACCAAATTATTATTTTTTAATTTCTTTCACTTTAAGAAGTTAATTTAGTTTATTATTGCATGAATATCACAAAAATATAACATCTTGATTTTTCCTGTGCATCAGATATGACTTACGCCCTGTCCTATAAATAGGACAGCCGGTCCTTTCTGATATACTAGGAAGGACATATATTTAACTAATTGCATGCTATTGTTTCAGTGAAGTAATTCAAATTTTTATCGCTAAGTGCCTCAAGGCATTGAGTGATAACATCCGGTCTATCAAAGCAGGAAGTTTTCTTTTATATATATATATATTTATAATATGTGTGTGTGTATGTGCGTTTTCAGTTAACGTTTATTTACGGAAATTATACAAAATACGATATATGGTACATAACTAAACAGAACATACAAATACCAGTATTTAGAACACCCAGCTGTTATGTTTGAAGTACAGATAATTGCTATTTGGTAATTTCGATCTACCTGTGCTAGTTTTTTACACGTGTTTGATTGTGATTCAAGGTTTATTTTTCTTTGCCTTCGTTGTATTTCACGGAATACTTTCAAACACAATGTGACATTATACTTTTCAAGGTACGATGATGGTTTTGAAGTGCATTCATTATCATGGCATCTTTACGTCTACCTTTCAGTAATGAAGTAATCCCTTAGAGCAAGCGTACATAATTGAATACATTTGAACAGGTGACTACCAAGTTTGATATATTTGCCAGAAATGTTGCTCCTAAATGTCAGAAGATCCACATTGGACTGAGTTAGTTTCGTAACCGTAATCATGAATGTACGATCATTATGTTAATAATTCGTGTAAATATCACCCGATACCACTTCTTGCCTCTTATATCAATTCTAATTTTTTGATCTAGCAAATCGAGATGGCCGACACCTTCCGTGTGGTTATTGTAGGATGTTATAATGTGAGGATGCTCAATTCTAATATGTTCATCATGTAGTCGGCTCCACCTCTTTGTTCGCGAAACAGGATGTACACTTTTAAAATTTGTGCCAATTACAACACGTCGATTGTCATGCCATTTGGAAATGAGACCTTACTTCCTAGTCAAATCTGTATTAATGTGAACTTCATACATATTTACTCAACTCTTTTGAATCAGTCAAAGGATACACTGAGACACACGATTGCTTTGCAGAGTATGGGTTGTTCTGAATTCAAATTCACGAAGTTGAGATTTTAAAAAAAGTATTAGTATATTGTCTCTAGCACTCTCCTTTATCTTCATATCATTTCCATAGCAGAGATCAAAGTTTTATAACAAGTTTTATAATCACACAAGAGAAACTGATCATTCTTTATCTACGCACCATACCGACCTGTTTGTCTCCGTTGTGTCACTGTTGAAAATACAATAGAATATCTCTGTAGGTGATTTGTTTACAACATTTCTCTTTCAGTTCGATCAAGTTTTTGTCAGTTTGTACACCAACTTGGGCAAGCTTTGTGTATGATGCGTCCATTTCTCTCCAAATTTGAACATTATTATAAAGCAATTTTCTGTCTCTTCCATTTACTTCTCTACCGTAACTATACTAAAGCTTAGATATAAATTTATTCAATTGACAAAAGCAAAAAATTGATGTTATCAAGCGTTGAACAATGAGTGATAAGCGTAAGAACTCGAAAAAAATCAAGGGCGTTGGTCTATCTATACATTCCCTTTTATTACTTCGTAATATATTGTTTTGGACCAGCGTCCTATTTATATGACGCTAACTTTTCAACATCTATAGCACTGAAAGTTATAACAAAACTAAAATAACTTTTCTATAGCGTGATTGCCGCAAACCTATTGCTACCTAATACATATAAACCAAATGCATGGTTTCCATTAAAAACAAAAAAATAACGTTACCCTAATCATACCCAAGTAAAGAAACTTACACGGGTAAATTTAAGTGTTCTTTATTATACAGAGGGAAAGGAAAAATATGTTAAAAATTACAGTGCATTAGGACAGGTCTCCAGTTGCTCCCTGTAATTAGCAGAACTCGAAAACTTTTTTCTTCTTTGTTATAAAAAATAAAATATCAAGTGTCCTAAAAATAGGACGCTGGCTCCAAATGGGTAAATCCAATATTGATGTAATATTGATGATGTGAAAATTTTAAAAGATATGCTAGAGTGTCATAACCAATTGTCATCTATGAATCGAATCGTTTGACTCAGGACCTTAAAAAAATTTACTCTGTTATAAATATATCAATACAAATATCATTTTGTATAAGCAAGGACACTATTAATGAATTACAAACATTACTACTATATTGAATAAACAAGAATATTGTTAATATCTTCTTGGGGAGGTATTGTCATGCAGAAATTAGAAGTGTAACTTCAGGTGCTCGTTGTGCAGGAACTAACACAAGGTTCAAGGAAATGATCATATTTAACAGAAGTGCTCGAACTTAGTTAAGGAAAAAAACTTGTTTTATCAGAATTTTTAGCTTCATTATCATTGTGGCTTTGGCAATATTAACTTATCGCTCATTTCATTTACCCAAGAGCATTATTCCAATTATTCCATACACATTATATTGTTTACAGTATTTTGAACTTACCAGGCGTAATGGAATCCACTATTACGGTAACGTATTGAAAAATAATTTGAGAGGTATAATGTAAATTAATTTGAAAATAAACCAGAGCTTTCGAATTGTATTCATGTTACTTGAAGGGGTGTCTAAACTGTTATCGTGCGCTTTGACATATCAGTTTTGATTCCACCTCTTCAGGGTTCGCGTTGTTTCATAGAGCTTGGCCGCAAACTTTACTGTTGTTTTGAGGCAAACATTTTCTAAGTACAAGTTCGGTTATCTTCGGAAAAAACGAAACCAGGTTCGAACATCCGAGCCAACTTTTGGAATCACGAAAAAATTTGCAGATGTGTTTCTCTTCCTTTACATATAATGAGGCTTGGCCCCAGGTGTAGAAAAAAAGCAACATTAATTGAAGTACTTAATGATATAGTATTTCGGTTCCTTGTATTAATGTCAGAACATACTTCTCTCTTTGTTCAGCTCTGCACACGTAATAGAACATTTAGATATGAAAAGGAATATTTCCGTATGGAAAAGAGTACTTAAAGTCAGATCATAGAACATAACTCGCTAAAGCTCGCTGGGGTATCCGCCCCCAGACCCCCGGTCATGGCTTTCACATGGACTGTGTGAAATTCTAGAAAACTACTCTTGAGGAATTTTCTTACATTTGGAGCAGATGCCTGTCACCAACACACACTTCAATTCAATTAGTATTATTTCCTGCACTTCACTTTGAACAGGAAATACACAATCTAATTGGAAACAACTATATTCCTACTTGTACTCTGACAATCATTTACTTGGCTTATTATGTACGCTTTTGCACAAATCTGTACATATTAGAGACAGAGATAGTACTTATTTTCTGCCTCATAGTAGCTCCTGCTGTCTTTCAATCTAATACGTATAAAATCTTGAATTTTCCAGAAATACTCACTGTTTACAAATATTTTTTTGCAGTCTTTTTAAAGATTTATTCATAGCATTTTGCAGAACACTACGTTTTGCAATGTAATTTAGTACAATGTATTATAATGGTGTATTATAATCAGTGGGGTATTTACGACTTTGTTTCGGGGAGGGCTTTGCTAACTTTCGGGGGGGGGGCTTTGCTTGAAAATGTGAAAATTCAGAAAGATATTTCATATACTTTACTATAGTAAGATTTCTAGCTGAGGCTTAAGCCCGGAAGCCCCCCTAAGTACGCCACAGATTATAATTATAATGGTGTATTATAGTGGTGTATTACAATGGTATATTATAATGGTGGTAATTCATATCTGTCAAATTAAGAGTAGGAAAATATTTGCAGTTTTCATACGTAATTATTCTTGTAGTTTCAACGAAGATTACAATTTAGTAGGTAATTTGCAAATATGATTTTTGTTAGACGCATTTTAAACATTTGTTTACAGCATTTGTGTCAACACTACCGTTTACATTGTCATTTAGTAGAGTGACCTTGGGTAAAAATGTGCTTATTACCTCCAGGAAGACTGCTTCACATGTTTCAATATACTGGCTAAATACTTGCAGTCTTCCAGCATATTTATTTATGTATTCCCAAAAAAGACTACAATTTGTAAATATATTACAAATGTGAATTTTGTTGGAAGCTTTTTAAACATTTGTTCATAGCATTTGCAGAAACACTACTTCTTACACTGTAATATAGGACAGTGCATTATAATGGTGATCTTTGCCATAGTCGTATATATTACCTGTAGCAAGACTTCTTGAAATGTTTCATATATACTGGGCAATTTTTTGCAGTCTTCCTCGAAATTTATTCTTGTATTTTCAATGAACACTACAATTTAGTACTTTACAAATGTAAGTATTTTGCAAAAGTTTTTAAACAATAGCTCATACCTTTTGAACTAATACTACTCTTTGCATTCTAATATAGTACAGCATATTATAACAGTGTCTTTGCACACAATTGTATATATTACCTGCAGCAAGAGATTTTCATATGTTTCATATGTAGTGAACAATCACGCATTCTTCCTGAATCTTCGTTATTGCATTTTCAATGAAGACTACAATTTGTAGATAATTTACAAATATGAATTTAGTAGGAGGCTTTTTAAATATTTATTCATAACATTTGATTCAACACCACGTCTTAAATCTCATTTCGTAGAGAGCATTATAATGGTGATATTGAGCATAATTGTGCATATTACCTGCAGCAAGATTTCTCAAATGTTTCATATATACTGGGCAATTACTGGTAGTTTTCCTAGCGATTTGTTGTTATATTTTTAATGAAGACTACAATTTAGTATGTAATTTACAAATATGACATTTGTTCGAGGCTTTTTAAACATTTATTCATACCATTTGAGTGAACACAGTGCATTATAGTGGTGACCTTGGGCATAATTGTACACATTACCTGCAGCAGGATTTCTGCAAATGTTTTATATACACTGCACAAATACTTACAGTATTAATAATTCTTTATTTTTCTATTTTCAACGAAGACTACAATTTCTATTTAATTTAGAAATGTGAATTTTCTTCGAGACCTTTTAACCATGTGTTCATAGCATTTGCGTCAGCACTACCTCTTACAGTAGAGTCGATTATAATCTTGAAATTGGGCATAATTTTACATATTACCTGAAGTAAATCTTTTTCAAAGGTTTCATATACACTTCCCAATTACTTGCTCACTTCCTAGGTAGTTTTTTTGTATTTTTAATGAAGGCTGCAATTTGGTATTTAATTTACAAATATGAAGTTTCTTGGAGGATTTTTAAACATTTATTCATTGCATTTGACTGAGCATTACGTTTCACAGACTCATTTACTAGAGTGTATTATTTTAGTGTCTTATTATCTTAGCAGCAGCAAGACTTCTTCAAATGTTTCACACATACTGAACAATTACTTGCAGCTTTCATGTATCTTTATTCTATGTATTTTCAATGAACACTACTTCAAATGTTTCATATATACGGGGCATTTATCTGCAGTCTTAATGGGTCATTATTTTCAATGAAGATTACAAATGGTATGTAATTTACAACTATGAACTTCGTTCGGGGCTTTCTAAACATTTGCTCATAGGATTTGCGTCAACACTACCTTTCGCAGTGTCATTTAGTAGAGTGCATTATAATGGTGAACTTGGGCATAATTGTACATATTACCTGCGGCAAAACATTTTAAACTTTCCGTATATACTGCGCAATTACTTCCCATCTTCCTCCGTATTTGTTATTGTATTTTCAATAAACACTACAATTTAGCAGCTAATTAACAAATATGAAGTTCGTTGCAGGTTTTTTTTTTTTTAAATATTTGTATTCATCATTTCCGTGAACACTATGTTTTGCAGACTCATTTAGTAGAGTACATTATAATGAAGACATTCGGCACAATTGTACGTATTAACTGCAGCAAGACTTACCAAATGTTTCATATATGGTGGATAATTACCGGAAATATTCCTGTATCTTTATTTTTCTATTTTGAATGAAGACTACAAATTGTAGGTAGTTTACAAATATGAATTTTCTTGTAGGCTTCTTAAATATTTGTTCATAACATATGGAAGAACAGTGCGCTTTACAGTCTTATTTGGTAGAAAGCATTATAATGTTGACCGTAGGTATAGTTATACATATTACCTCAACAAGACTACATTAATTGTTTCACATATTCTGGGCAATTACATGCAGTCTTCCTCAATATTTGTTCTTGTGATCTCAATGAAGACTACAATATAGTAGGTAATTTACAAATATGAATATTGCTGGATTTTTAAAAATATTTATTAGTAGCATATGAAAGAACACTACTTTTGCATTGTAATATAGTACAGTCCATTATAATGGTCCCTTTGGGCACAAATGTACTCCCATGCGCAAAAAGAAAATTGCGCGTATACTGTAACTCAAGATTTTTCGCATTTATTCCATTTTTCTTACGTTTATGGGTAAAATTCAATTATTAGTATGTGGAGATAATAGAATGCAATCCATCTAAGGAGATATTTCCAAAATATATAATAAAATAATAAAAATATAAACAAAAAACAAAATTATGCTCGGTTTTGTGTATACTGGCAACGATGATTTCTAGGGATGTTTTCAGTAGCAGATCACAATTGCGGAGGGAATTCAGTAGGGGAATCGAGAAGTTGTATCAAGGAACTTGATAGTCGATTAAAATGTTGCATTTATTGGTTAAAACCTAGCGTGTAGATTGCCTGCCAAATATAAATTAGCTTCTGTAACTAAGATGTCGTACGAAAATATAGAATTAAACAGAAAAACCCTTATCTTAAGGTTGGAAGCGATACGCACCATGGTTATGAAGATTATTTCTTTAAAAAAAAAGAGCCAGCACAATGTAGCCTCCGTGGTTAGGTGGGTAGATTAGCGGAGTCGTAGTTATTTTATTATTTTGACACCACATCGAATCCCATCCCATCCCATCCAATTTTTTTTTTACAAAACATTATAATTTTTATGTTAATAAGAACCGAAGCAATATAATAAGGACAACTTACTGATATTTTGCTGTAATGACGTATTTATCCAGGATTAGAGAACTATTGTTAATAGCTATTGTTTTCTGTTTATGTTGTTGTATAGTTTCTCTCATCCTGTTTTCTTGGGGAAAAAAAAATTGTCTCCAACGAAGTGTGAAGGATATATACGGACAGAAAAAGACATCTTAGTACCAAACGTGATTTATCGTGATAAAGTGGACTAGTTTGCCATTAATAAAAAGAAAAAAATTGAAGTTGGCTTTTCTTTAGGTTTTAGCTAAAAATTTTTTTTTATATAAGACTATACTTTATGAGGCAAGGTGTGTGATCATACAAACAAATTTAGCTATGGAGTGAAAGATAATTATTTATAAAAAACATTTTACAGGTTTAGGTGCGTGAAACACCAATACACCATGGTCTCGCTTATCCGACAATCCTTTGTTCCACATACCATATGATCCGATATATCATTGCAAATAGCACCAATCGGCAAGAAGATCTGCAAGTTGTGGTCTTAATCTATTTTTCATGCTGTGGAGTGTATCGCCTAGCGCGCCCGTCTACACCTTGACTCATACGTCTATCATTCAGTGCAGACACGTATCCAGGTTTTCTATTCGGAGGGGGCCCAACACGAATCCTCGTAAGCACGTAATTCTAATGTTTTTAAATATCAATAATAATAATAATAATAATAATAATAATGATAATAATAATAATAATGATAATAATAATAATAATAATAATGCAACAGTTCTGTACCTCTCTTAAACTTTTTCCTACTTTTCATTTATAAACCGGTTTATTTTGGAAACTGCATTATAGCACAAACAAAATGAAACATATTTTCGAGAGAAATGTAACTAAAGAAAACTGTCTGGTACGTATATCACATAACAAAAATAGCAAGAAGACATGGAGTGTATCGTTCTAATATATTAAAGTTAAAAACAGAACGGAAACGAAATGATAATCCTATTTAAAACTGTTCTTTAATTCCACCTGGTCAGTGGCGTATTTACGATTTTGTTTCGGGAGGGGCTTTGCTAACTTTCAGGGGGGCTTTGCCTGGAAATGTGAAAATTCTGCAAGATATTTCATTTACTTTACTATATTAAGTAAGATTTCGTGGGGGGCTTAAGCCCGGAAGCCACCCCCTAAATACGCCACTGCACCTGGTATAATGGCATTATGGTATGTTCTTAGAATTATAACAAGACAACAGCACATTGCCCAAAGTTTGGACACTGACTACTTGTAAACTGATATAAAAGAACCTCAAAAGGGTAAAGGCAAGTTTATTAAAAAGTGCTTGAGTTCCGGAGAGAGACAGCTCTCAGGCTCTCACGCTGGATACGTCCTTGATTCAGTGCAGTGCAGTTATTTGTTATAAAACATTATTATTAGATGCGTAATATGTAAAATTATATCATAAGTTTTAATTTTAATAGGTCTTTTCATAACACATCCATATTATCCAGCGTTCTGCCTGCCTGTTTATGTCGGATAAGCGAAACTCTACTGTATTTCCAAAGCATGCATATACATGAACTAGAATTGTATCGTCCTAGAACAGACAATAGTCTGAGATGCTTATATTAAAAGGCTGGAATAAAAAAAGCATAAGTACTGATTTGGAAGCGTGAGAACAAATTAAAAACAATTCAATATATTTCCTAGGTATCAGATTATCATCTTATTATGTCGATGTGTATTCTTTTTTAAACATAGTTTTAAAAGTTATACCATTCGCAATATTCCTGAGGAAATCGAAAGAAAAACTCCTTGTGCCTCTTATGGCAAAGCGGCTTAAGTGTATGGTCCGAAACCGATTCCCACGTTAAGGTATAGATAAAGTTCTTGTACTTCAAAAATGCAAATCCGGGACGCTACAAAATTACGAGAATCTTTAAAATGCTTAAAACTGAAAGAAGTGTTGAATACTAATTTACTTTCCTCCATTAGATAGAGTTGTTCAAGTATTACGTTATCACATTTTTATTCATTTCACTAGATCTTCCAAGGACGCCAATTTCTCTTTAAATTTGGGGGGGGGGATTCAAATGCAGAAGATATATATATGAGAGTTTTAAGACAAATTACACTCAAATAATGCCAAACATTGTATATTCATAAATACAAAGGAGGCCTACATGAGCTTTGAGCGGGCCCGGCCCTCCAGGATCGGCGCCCTTGCCTTCTTCCTAGTTAAGCAAACGTAAGCAGATGATTTACTCCCTCCCCCTGGTAAGCAAAAATTTTTTTTTTTTCCTCAAGTTCTGTTGTGTTTCGTGAAATAACAGCAGGAATTTCCTGATTACTTAACCATCTAAATGAATGTTTTCACTTAGAGCCATCCCGTCGATTCGCGTTGCCTAGGACTAAAATAAATTAATGGTCAATAATGAAGATAAGACTTCAATATCAAACATGAAGAGACATGTGGATCGGAGATCTGTCTTTGTTCCAACTTTGATTTTTTCAAATCCATGATGGGAAATTATATTATGAGTACAATTTTCGAAATTAATAGTATACAATCGTAAAAATATCTTACAAAACGATGGTTTATTGCAAAATACTTTGACTCAAAGAATAAATTACAAGTAATAAACTTGTTACTTTTCCTGAAGAGTCTAAGTCGTGAATGAGACGGAAGCTGCCAAGCGTAGTGCTTGGAACGATTGCCTCACTTGCTCTACCTTCCCGTGGCGCAGCCTTGATTTGACTTGATCCAAAACGGATTAATCAGAAGTTGAAGTCGGAAGATGTTTACCATTTTTCCAAAACAGTCTTGATCGATTACAATCTGCCTCACTCGTGAGGGGACAATCCCATGCCGTAAGCGTCGGTGGACCACCGATAGGCAACTAGTGACATGTCCCGAAAAATTGGCGGTCCCGCAGCCAAAAATTGGTCCCACTTCCGTTTTGAAAATTATACCACCACCGGCAGAGAAGCGACGGAACGCCAACGAACCACAAAATTATTCCCCTAAAATACGTTAAATCGCCTATATGCGTAATTTCTATGCATCAAGATGAGTCTAAAAACATTTTTTAAAAAATAAAACGAAAGTGCCCTGAGCTGGGCGTGAACCATCAACCTTAGGGTTGCTAATTGCGTGTTCTTCGGAATTCGTCACGGAGGCGATTATGAAGACACAGCTTGTAGAGTGATAAATCGTTGAAGTCTTTTTAATATTTCTAATCAGAGTGCTTCTTTAACCGTGTATATTTGAAGACAACTGTTCGGAATCAAATCAAATGCACTCGTCATGTAATTTTATAACAAAATGGCAAGAGTCTATTTACTTTTTTAATAGTTCTCCCATATTCACTTGCTAGTGATCGGCGACAGTTGCCAACTAAATTCATACAATTATACGCACCCACCTCAAGATTTTTCACTTCATGATGTAAAGGCAGGAGTTATTCTTGACCCCCGGAGCTCAAATATTGTCCTTATAATAACAATTCGTCACGGAAAAATAATATATAATAATAACCGCATGCACATGACTGGCGATAGTTCATGTTGGTCCCTTTACGATTCTCCGTCACAAATCAGACGAGCGCGGACCAAAATGAAGTCCTGGTTCTTACGTTGTGGTAACTTCAATACCTCCGATTCTAGATATCTGCTTCGACTCGAAGAATCCTTGCCACTAGTGGCACGCTAGCGGCAATCCTTCGACGCGTCGCTATATCGACAATCGCCATTTACCGGCAAGTGAGCCACTAGAAGTTGGCGACGTTTACGGCATGGGGAAGCTAATAAACAAACAAAAAAAATAATAATAAATCTAAAGCCTTATAAAAAAGTTTTCTGAAAAGTTACATCTAGCAAAATCATTTGTTGGTATTCCAGAACTGTGAATTCACCTTTATTCATAATTTACTTCTATCGTAGTTTTGATATGAGAATGATATGTCTGAAACTAGCACAGGTCATTAATACTTTTTTTTTTTTTTTGCTTTACTCAGATTTAGCAGTTTTACTTAACAGTCAGTCAATTTGGATCTGTGATATCAGAGTTTTGGAGCTTTCCTTAATTTTTTCATTTCTAAAAAAGTTTGCAACTAACACCATTAACGTATCTCTTTCGATATTTCCATTTGTAATGGCTTGGTCACTCCCAGTATATTTCAAACAATAAAATATTTACGGTGTCTTACTCCATTAATCCGAACTACATTTTATATCCAACAACTCTGTGCATTTTCCCTTAAATCTGCAAACTTTCTACTAGGTTAAAACTCAGTATTTTTTTATTTTCTTCCTTTCTTGCTAAAACGAAAGTGTTCTTTAGACAACCTGGAATGATGACTCTATACTACATTATGTTGCATAGGGCATTTTATGTAACATATCATTTGACAGTTGGACACTTTCTTTTTATATTGAAAGCAACAGGGATTAAGTCCTTCTACACTTATATGATAACTAAACACATTCTTTTTGATTCCTGGAATTGTGACAATGCACTAGGTCCAGAGAGTTTTTAATTTAAGATAATAATAATAATAATAATAATAATAATAATAATAATAATAATAATAATAATAATAATAATAATAATATTATTATTATTATTATTATTATTATTATTATTATTATTATTATTATTATTTTATTGACTTAGGTTTTCCTGAATATTAAGCAATATTTCACAAAAAGCTGGTATTTTTAAACAAATGTGTTCGATATCAAGTTTTCATAAAAGTAGTCACTCTCTCCTATAAATAATTTCAGAGGGGCCGCGGTGGCTCAGTGATAAAGCGTTCACCTTTGGTGCATGGGATCCTTGGTTCGACCCCAGCTCGCACCAAGTGAATTTTGTGGTGGAGAAACACCATGTGCATGGGTTTTCTCGGAGTTTTTCCGTTTTCTCCTACTTTTTTCATTCCACCATTGCATTCATTTCTCATCATCACCGTGTCCTTTAGCCTATCCGGTAGAACCGTGGGTCGTAAAACTTAAAGATTTGATTTCAAATAATTCCAACCCAAACAGTTGCAATAAAACAAACCACTCTATAAAATTCTGAGTATTATTATTTTTATATATACAATTCTAGCGAACCTTATTTCTAAATCGAAGGGTAAGAAGACTAAATTCACTCTCTTATTATTATAAATTCATTTCAATTGAAGCAGTTAAAATAGTTGGGAAAAATTAGAAAGCCATACCCTATATTCCAGTGTGCCACAACCGGATAACGTAGCACACTGGCGTGCCCAGCAAAATGAACAGTGTGACGCAAACTTTTACCTTTACAAGAATATTTGTCGAGTTGATTTTATTTATTATTATGAACGATTTTTCCACGGATCAGCTCTCTGTATACAATTAAACAAGCAAGTATCACATTGAGGGAATGAGTGTAATTATTTACTTTAATAGTAATAGAAACGTATATATATTTGTATTTTCTACCGGGAATAACTGCATCCGGTCTAGAAAGCTGGGACTAACAACAAAGGAACCCGATGTGCTAAACACACACCACCTACGCACTTCAATACACCAACGAAGGTGCAGACTATTCATGAATTAAAGTCTCTCACCCAATGTATTCTCCTAACATGTCTCCCAGCGATTACAACATTTTTTGGTATCTCAATCACTTCCTAGTAGGATAGGTTTACCTAGAGACCACTGATTAACCTGGTATTGGATGTTTCAATTTCTTACCTTTGGAGTTGACAGTCATCGGTTGGACAATCTCACACGCAAATATCTAATATTAACAACGTTTCTTCTATAATTTCGTAATATTGTATTATTTCTTTGCATTATTTATTAGGTTGGTTAGGCTTGTTTCAACACTTTTCTCTTTGCACCTACTTATTACCTATACCTTAACGTTGGATAATAATACACTAGCTCTCACCGGGAATCAAATCCAGAACCAATGGACTTGAACCATTTGGCAACAACAAGGCACATTTAAATAGAAGTTTCGATTTTGTTAGGAAAATTGTGATTAGGTGTAACATTTAAAAATATATTTAAGAATCGGTACGGATGAAACGCACTGAATTTTCTCGCTCGAATTTCTTAAACTGACTCTTGTTAGGCTGCAGCTATTACTGAAACATTTATGTGGGAAATGAGAATTAAATAATGTGTTTTTGGAAAACTTTGTTCGAAGCAACTTATGTCCAAAAGCAAAGTACCCACTGGCCATATTTCTGTTAGAAATAACTTATGCCATATATTAGAATTATTAAGGAAATAATTGTATGTGAACTATGAGCAAAAGCGTCTGAGTACTTTCTGAGAAATCGTCAAAAAAGTCATCCCGAAGAATAAAATATCCCTTGGGTATCTTTTCAGGACAAACGAGTTATGCTAATTATGAAATACGAACAAAATTGCCTGAGTCGTTCTCCACAAAATCGTAGGGTAAATCTTACTCCGAAAAGTATTATACCACTTCTAGCCTTTTAGGATGATGGAATTATGCCGTATCGTTAGGTTATTTATGTGACATTTATTTATGAAATATGAACAAAATTGGGTCAGGCGCTAATGGGGAAATCGTCGAAGAGTAGGCTAAACTACCCTTCTGAATGTTTACAGGACGAACGAGCTGTGTCATATTGTTAGGTTATTAATGATACATTTATTTATAAAATGTGATTGAGAAAATTGTTCGAAAAAACGCATCCCATACTGTAAATTACACCTTACGTATTTTTTCAGAGCAATGATTCAAACTATATTTGTAAAAAAATAAGCAAAATCTTTACAGCTATTTTTGAAACAATTTAATTATTTTAAATTTTCATCCTTCAGTAAACTACCCTTATTTTTATGTGTCGGAGAATATAGAATTCGAAACGATAAAGTGTTATAAAAACTTCATGTCTAGACTTAGGTCCAGATACGTCGAACAGTATGGCTCCTATTTGAATGCATGTAAAAGCATGACGAACCGACAAACGAACAGATGGACAGACATCAAAATCACTTTTTCGATATGCGGGGGCGTGAAACTTGAATTCATTGAAATCTCGAAATCGATTTTTATCACTATTACTACAATTTCTTCTTTCGTCGCTTGAACGTGAAAAAGAATAGGAATACAACGACACGTAAGGTGATAATTTGTAATTCCCAAATTTTAATGAGTTACGTTTAATGTGTTGCCATGCAAGAAAAAAAGCTTATGCCTGTTTGTTATATAATTTTAATATCAGTTTCTCACGCTACTATATAATGTGGAAATATGGTATGATTATCGTTCATATTCATTCTATATTTGGAAATATTCGTGTTCCGTATACATAGATCTGTATAATTTAGTTACGTTCAACGAAAGCATTCTTGCACTTGTGGATATGAAAAAAAAAGAGAGAGAGAGAGAGTCAATACTCTAAAAAGCAAAAAACAAGCACACACATAAACGATCATTTAACATCAGGTCGATGTAACAAGGGGCAAGACTGGACAGGTCGCATATGTTCTTCCTGACACACAAACCCGAAGTGAGTTGTCTGCTGTTCAAGAACGGGAAGTAACATGCAAGACTATAAACTGAAAACAATAACTGTTTCCAATATTACACGTATTCTAATACTGAATAAATACGTCGATTAAAGGATACTACCAATAAATTATTTCCTTATTATATTGTTTCGGTTCTTATTAACATCAAAATTATACACATCCTATAATGTTTTGTAAAAAAAAAGGGATGGGATGGGATTCGATGTGGTGTCAAAATAATAAAATAACTACGACTCCGCCACTCTATCCACCTAACCACGGAGGCTACGTTGTGTTGGCTCTTTTTTTAAAGAAATAATCTTCTTAACCATGGTGCGTATATCTTCGAACCTTAAGATAAGAGTTTTTCTGTTTAATTCTATATTTTCGTACGACATCTTAGTTACAGAAGCTAATTTATATTTGGCAGGCAATCTACACACTAGGTTTTAACCAATAAATGCAACATTTTAGTCCACTATCAAGTTCCTTGATCCAACTTCTCGATTCCCCTACTGAATTCCCTCCGTAATTGTGATCTGTTACTGAAAAAATCCCTAGAAATCATCGTTGCCAGTATACACAAAACCGAGCATAATTTTGTTTCTTGCTTATATTTTTATTATTTTATTATATTTTTTGAAAATATCTCCTTAGATGAATTGCTTTCTATTATCTCCACATACTAATAACTGAATTTTACCCATAAACGTAAGGAAAATGGAATAAATGCGAAAAATCTTGAGTTACAGTATACGCGCAATTTTTTTGCGCATGGGAGCACATATTCGGTGGAGCAAGCCTTTCTCAAACCTTTCATACACACTACGCAATTACTTGCCGTCTTCATACGTATTTGTTCTCGTATTCTCAGTAAACACTACAATGGTAATCCACAAATATGCACTTGCATGGAGGCTCGTAAAACATTTGTTCATACCATTGCAGTGAACACTATGTTTTAGAATGTTAATTATTGGGGTACTTTATAATGGTGTCCCTATGCATAATTGTACATATTACCTGCAGCAATACTTGTTCATGTGTTCCGTATAAATTGTGCAATTACTTGCAGTCTTCTTGTATTTTTGTTCCTATATTTTGAATGAAGACCACAATGTGTGGTTAATTTAGAAATATAAATTTTCTTGGAGGGTTCTTAAACTTTAGCTCATAGTATTCGAGTGAATACTAAAATTTACAATGTCATTCACTAGAGTGCAAGGAAACGGTGACCTTGTGCATAGTTATATATATTATCTGCAGCAAGACTAATTCAAGTGTTTCATATATGGTGGACAATTACTTGCAGGTTTCCTAGATATTTATTATTGTATTTTCAATGAAAACTGCAATTTGTAAGTAATTTTCAAATATGAATATTGTTCGAGGCTTTTTAAACATTTATTCATAGCATTTGAACGAACACTACGTTTTACAGTATCATTTAGCAGAGCACATTATAATGGTAACCTTGAGCTTAATTGTACATATTTCCTCCGTGAATACTTCTTCAAATATTTCATATGTACTTGGTTACTACATGCAGTCTTCCTGCATATTAATTTTTGAATTTCCAATGAAAACTACATTTACAAATATGACTTTTATTGCAGCCTTTGTAAACATTTGTTCATAGCATGTAAGTGAACACTACTTTTTGCACTATAATGTAGTACAGTGCATTCTAATGGACACCTTGGGCATAGTTGTACATATTACCTGTAGGAAATCTTATTTAAATGTTTCATATATACTGTTCAAATTCTAGCAGTCCTCCTGAAGATTTGTTGTTGTATTTTCAGTGAAGACTACAATTTAGTAGATAATTTACGAATATGAATATTGTTCGATTTTTTTAAAACATTTGTTCATAGTATTTGAAGGAAGAGTGCTTCTTCAGTTGTAATATACTCCAGTGCATTATGATGAAGCCTTCGCACACAATTGTACATATTTCCTGCAGTAAGGCGTTGTCAAATATTTTATATATGGTGGACAATTACGTGCCGTCTTCCGCTATGTTTGCTCTGGTATTTTCAATTTGTATGTAATTTACAAAAATGAATTTTCTTAGAAGCTTTTTACACATTTGTTCATATCACTTGCGTCAACTACTTAATACAGTTCGCTATAACAGAACCTTGGGCATTTATGTACATATTACTGGAGCAATATTTTTTCAGATGTTTCATATATATTGCGCAAGTACCTGCAGTCTTCCTACTTATTTGTCCTTGTACTTTCAATGAACACTACAATACAGTAGGTTATTTATAAATATGAAATTTGATGGAGGATTTTAAAAGATTTGTACATAGCAAGTGCGTGAACACTATGTTTTGCAGAGTAATATAGTGGACTACATTGTAATGGTGACCTAGGGCACAATTGTACATATTACCTAGAGCAAGACCTCTTCAAACCTTTCATATATACTGGGCAAATACTTGCAATCCTTCTGAATATTTATCCTTGTATTTTCAATGAAAACCACAATTTGTAGGTAATTTACAAATATGAAACTTCTTGCAGAGTCTCTAAACATTTGCTCAAAGCATGTTAGTGAACAGTACTTTTTGCGCTGTAATGTAGAACAGTGCATCATAATGGTGACCTTGAGCATAAATGCACAAACTACCTGCAGAGAGTTTTCTTGAAATGTTTTATGGTGCACAGTTACTTGCAGTCTTCTTGTATCTTAAGACTTGTATTTTCAATGAAGACTACAATTTGTACGATACTTACAGATACCAATTTTGTGGGAGTCTAAATTAAATATTAATTCAGAACATTCAGTGGATACTATGTTTTACAAAGTAACTTACCAGGGTGCATTATAATAGTGACCTTGGGCATAATTTAACATATTACATCCAGGAATACTTCTGCAAAGGTTTCATATACAGTGCGAAATTATTGCCGTGTTTCTACGTATTTGTTCTTGTATTTTCCACAAACACCTAGAATTTAGTAAATAAGTAACAAATATGAAGTTTATTGGAGGCTTTTTAAACATTTGTTCAGAGCATGTGCGTGAGACACAAACAAATGTTTAATTTTACTAACGTAAGAAAGCGTTTGTTTCACAAACAGATGTTTATAGTTTATGAAGAAAGTAGTTGTTAATTAACTAAATATTTAACAAGCTACTAAGAAAATACTTTTTACAGTATCATTTAGTGGAGTACATTGTAATGGTGACCTGGCGAACAATTGTACAGTTTACCTGCAGCAAGACTTCTTCAAGTACTTCATATATACTGGGCAATAACTTTCAGTCTTAAGTGATGTTTATTTTTGTACTTTTAATGAAGACTACAATTTGTAGGCAATTTACAAATATGAATTTTGTCGGAGGCTTCTTAAACATTTGTTCAAAACATTTCATTGAACACTTCGTCTTGCAGTCTCGTTTCGTAGAGATGATTAAAATGGTCACTTTGTGCATAATTGTACAAATTACCTGCAACAAGATTTCTTCAAAAGTTTCATATATACTGGCAATAACTTCCAATCTACCTCTTGATTTATTGTTATATTTTCCATGAACATTGGAATTTAGTAGGTAATTTACAAATGTGAAATTTCTTCGAGGCTAATTAAACATTAGTTCATAGCATTTGAGTGAACACTACTGTTTGCACCGTAATATAGCACAGTGCATTATAACGGTGATCTTGACCATAGTTTTACATATTACCTTCAGCAAGACTTATTGAAATGTTTCACATATACTGGGCAAATTCTGGCACTCTTTGTGAAGATTTTGTGTTGTATTTTCAATGAAGGCTACAGTCTAGCAGGTACTTCACAAACACGAATTTTATTGAAAATGTTTTCAACATGTGCTCATAGCATTAGCAAAAACACTGTTTTTTTGCGTTGTACCAGTACAGTGCATATGTCTTTAGACACAGTTGTACATATATCTTGTAGCAAGACTTTTTAAAAAATTATATATATATGGACATTTACGTACAGTCTTCCTATATCTTTATTCTTGCATTTTCAATGGAGACTGCAATTTGTAGGTAATTTACAAATATGAATTTTATTGGAGGCTTTTTAAACATTTGTTCATAGCATTTGCGACAACACTACCTTTTTCAGTCTCATTTAGCAGAATTTATTAATATGGCGACCTTGCACATAATTGTACATATTACCTGCAGCAAGACTTTTCAGAGGTTTCATATATACTGCACCATTACTTTTAGTTTTCTCACGTATTTGTTTTTGTATTTTCAATGACCACTACATATGAGTAGGTAATTTAAAAATATGAATTTTGTCCGATGATTTTAAACACTTATTCATAGCGTTTAAGTGATAACTACATTTTACAGTGCCTTTTCCACAGTACATTATAATGATGAGCTTTGGCAAAATGGTACATATTACCTGCTGCAAGACTCCTTCAAATGTTCCATATATACTCTGCAATCACTTGCAATCTCGCTGGAGATTTATTCTCGTAATGTGAATGAAGACTACAATTTGTAAGTAATTTTAATATGAATTCTGTTGGAGGGTTTTTAAATATTTATTCATATCATTCGCGTCAACATTACCTCTTACACTGGCATTTCGAGAGTACATTATAAGGGGGACCCTGGGCATAATTATACATACTAACTGCAATAACACTTCCTGAAATGTGTCGTATGTACTGGAGAATTACTTCCACTCTTCTTAGGTATTTGTTCTTCTATTTAAAAAAAACAGAAGTTAGTAGATAATTTACAAATATGAATTTTCATCGAGAGTTTTAACCACTTGTACATAGCATTTGTCTGAACACTACATTTTGCTCTGTCATTTTGTGCAGTACATTATAATGCTGACTTTGGGCATAATTGTACATGATACCTACAGCAAGACTTCCTTAAGTGTTTATTATATCCTGGAGAATTACTTGCAATCTTCCTGTATCTTTACACTTGTATTTTCAATGAATACTACAATTTGCGCATAATTTATTGATATCAATCTTGTTGGAGGCTTTTTAGATATTTGTTCATAGCATCTGCGTGAACAAATTTTCTACAGTGTCATTTAATGGAGTACATTGTACTGGTGACCTTGGGCAGAATTTTCATTTTATCTGCAGCAAAACTTCTTCAAATGGCAATTAGTTGCATACTGGGCAATTAGTTGCTGGCTTAATGGATCTTCATTTTTATATTTTCAATGAAGTCTACAATTTATAGGTAATTTACAAGTATGAATTATGTTGGATGTTTTTTAAACATTTGTTCAGAGCATTTGCGTCAACACTATCGTTTAGAAGATTGTATTATAATGGTGACCTTGGGCATGATCGTACATATTACCTGCAGGAAGACTTCTTCAAAGGTTTCATATACTGTACGCAATTACTTCCCGTGTTCCAATCTATTTGTTTTTGTGTTTTCAATGATTACAATTTAGCAAATAACTTTAATATGAATTTTTTGGAGCATTTTTAAAGACTTATTCATGGCATTTGAATGTACACAACGTTTTACAATAGGGGGCGCGGTGGCTCAGTGGTAGAGCGTTCACCTCTGGTGCTGGGGGTCCCGGGTTCGATCCCAGCCCGCGCCAAGTGAACTTTGTGGTGGACAAACACCGTGCTCGTGGGTTTTCTCGGGGTTCTCCCGTTTCCTCCCACTTTTTTCATTCCACCATTTTCACTCATCTCTCATCATCACCGTCTCCTTTAGCCTAACCGGCATAACCGTGGGACGTAAAACTTACAGATTTTCAACGTTTTACAATGTTATTTCACATAGTACATTATAATGGTGAACTTGAGCATAATTGTTAATATTACCTGCAGCAAGACTTCATTTCTTTCGTGTATACTGTGCAATTACTTGCAGTCTTTTTCTATTTTTATTCCTGTAATTTTTAGTGACGACTACAATGTGTGGGTAATATACAAATATGAATTTCCTTGAAGGGTTTTTAAATTTTAGCTTATAGTATTTCAGCGAACACTACGATTAACAATGTCATTTAGTAGAGTGCATAAAAACGGTGACCTTGAGCACAGTTGTACAAATTACCGGAAGGGAGACTAATTTAAGTATGTTATATATACTGGGCTATTTCCCGCAGTCTTCCTGAATATTTATTGTTGTATTTTGAATGAAGACTACAATTTAGTATGTTATTTAGAACACCAATATTGTTGAAATTTTTAAAAACATTTTTCATAGTATTTGAGGGAACAATGCTTTTTGCGCTGTAATATAGTACAGTACATTTCAGTGGTGACATTGTCTATAGTTGTTCATATTACCTGCAGCAAGACTTCTTCACATATTTTATACATAGTGGAAAAATACGTGTAGTCTTCCAGTATCTTTACTGTTGTCTTATCAATGAATAGTACAATTTGTAGATGATTTACAAATATGAATTTTGTTGGAGACTTTTTAATTATTTGTTCGTAACATTTGAGTGAACACTATATTTTGCATTGTCGTTTACTGTAGTGCATTTTGATGGTGACTTTGGGCATAATTTACATATTACCTGCTGTTGGACTTCTTCAAATATTTCATATATACTGGGTAACTACATGCAGCCTTCCTGCATATTTATTCTTGTATTTTCAATGAAAACTACAATTTGCAGCTAATTTACAAATATGAATTTAGTTGGAGGCTTTATAAACATTTGTTCATAGCATTGGAGTGAACACTACTTTTCGCACTGTAATATAGTACAGTACCTTATAATAGAGACTTTCGGCATAGTTGTACTTATTACCTGGAGCAAGTCCTATTTAAATGTTTCATATATACTGTTCGATTTCTGGCAGTCTTCCTGGAGATTTGTTTTTGTATTTTCAATGAAAATTACAATTTGGTAGGTAATTTACAAACATTTTTTAAACATTTGTTAATACTATTTGATGGAACAGTGCTTTTGCGATGTAATATAGTACAGTGCATTGAATTGTACATATTACCTGCAGCAAGACTTTTTCAAACGTTTCCCATATACTGGGCTATTACTTTCATTCTTCCTAGTCATTTGTTCTTGTATTTTCAATGCACATTACAATTTAGTAGCGTATTTACAAACATGAAATTTGATGGAGGATTTTAAAACATTTGTGCATAGCGTCTGCGTCAATACTGTTTTGCACTCTCTTTTATAGAAGCACATTATAATGATAATCTTGGGCATAATTGTAAATATTACCTGCAGGAAGACTTCTTGAAATCTGTTCGATGTACTGGGAAATTAGTTGCAGTCGTTCTGCATATTTATTCTAATGCGTAATTTTAATGAAAAGTACAATTCGTAGCTAATTTACATATATGAAACATGTTGCAGACTTTCTAAACATTTGCTCAAAGCATGCGAATGAACACTACTTTTTGCACTGAAATGTAGTACAGTACATTATCATGATGACCTTGGGCATAATTGTACATATTACCTTCAGCAAGACTTCTTCAGATTTACTATGGTGGGCAATTATTTGCAGTCTTCCTGTATCTTTACACTTGTATTTTCAATGCAGACTACAATTTGTACGTAATTTACAGATATCAATTTTGTTGACGGTTTCTAAAATATTAGTTCAGAACAATCAGTGAATAGTACGTTTTACAGAGTGACTTACCACATAGCATTATAATGGTGATCTTGTGCGTAATTTAACATATTACCGGCAGAAAGACATTTTCAAAAGTTTCATATACAGTGTGCATTTACTTGCCGTGTTTCTACGTTTTTGTTCTTGTATTTTCAAGAAACATTATAATTTAGTAGTTAAGTTACTAATATGAAGTTTATTGGAGGATTTCTCTATATTGTTTTTCATAGCATCTGTTCATAACAATATTTTTTTACATTATTATTTAATGAAGGACATAATATAATGGTGACCTTGGGCACAATCATGCATATTACTGACAGCTCGATTTTTCAGATGCTTCTGGAGACTTTTCTACAGATTTTTTCTTCTAATGTTAATGAATACTACGATTTTGAGGATATTTACAAATATGGATTTTGATTAAGGCTTTTTAAACTCTAGTTTATAGCGTTCGAATGAACACTACATTTTCACTGTAATATAGTACAGTGCATTATAATGGTGACCTTGGGCATATTTGTACATATTACCTGCAGCAAGAGTGCTTGAAATGCTTAATGTATTCTCGGAAATTAGTTGCATTCTTAGTGGGTCTTTTTGCATTTTCAATGAAGACTACAATTTGTAGGTAATTTAGAAATATAAATTTTGTTGGAGGCTCTTTAAATATTTGTTCATAGCATTTGATTTAGCCCTACGTTTTAGAGTCTCATTAAGTAGAGTGCATTATGATGCTGACCTTGGGCATAATTGTACATATTACCTGCAGGAATACTTCTTCAAATGTTTTATATATACTGGGCAATTACTTGCAGTCTTCCTGAATTCTAATTTTCCAATTTTCAATAAAGACTACAATTTATATATAATTTACAACTAGAAATTTTGTTGGTGGCTTTTTCAACATTTGACATAAGCATTTGTGTCGAACTTTTTTTCACAGTGTTATTTAGCAGAGTGTGTTATGAGGGTGACTTTAGGCTAATTGTACATATTACGTGCAGCGAGACATTTTCAAATGTTTCATGCACTGCGCAATTACTTGCTGTGTTCTTACGTATTTGTTCTTGAATTTTCAATGAACACTACAATTTTCCAAGTAATTTACAAATATTAAGTTTCTTGAAAGCGTTTTAACATTTGTTGATTTGCGTCAACACCATCTTTTACAGTGAAATTCAATAGAGTGTGTTATAATGGTGACCTTGGGCATAATCGTACATGTTACCTCCAGGAAGATTTCTTCAAATGTTTCATATATATTTGGCAATTACTATATCTTCCTGCTCATTTATTGTTGCATTTGAGATAACGACTACAATTTGTAGTAATTGAAAAATATGATTTTTTTGGAAGCTTTTTAAATATTTATTTATACCATTTGCGTCAACATTACCGTTTACACTGCCATTTTCAGAGTTAATTATAAGGGTGACCATGGGCATAATTGCACATACTAACTGCAGCAACACTTCTTCAAATATGGCGTATATACTGGATAAATACACTCACTCTTGTAGGTATTTTTTCTTCTATTTACAAAAAAAAGCACTAAAATTTAGTAGATAATTTACTAATACAAAGTTTGATGGAGGTTATTTAAACATTTGTTCATAGTATTTGTGTGAACACTATATTTTACAGTGTCATTTACTGCAGTATATTATAATGGTGACCTTCGGCATAATTGTACATATTACCTACAGCAAGACTTCTTCCAATGTTTGTTATATGGTGTATAATTACTTGCTGCTTCCTGTATCTTTACACTTGTATTTTCAATGAAGATTACAATTTGTACATAATTTACAGATATCAATTTTGTTAGAGGCTTTTTAAAATTTTGTTCAGAATATTTTATTGAACACTACATTTTACAGGCTTATTCAGCAGAGTGCATTATAATGGTGACTTTTCGCATAATTGTACATATTACCTTCAACAACACTTTTTCAAAGGTTTCATATACACTGTGCAATTACCTGCGTGTTACGTATTTGTTATGTTTTGAATCAGCACAACAATTTGTTAGGTAAGTTACAAATATGAACTGTGTTGGATGCATTTTAAATATTTGTTCATAACAATTGACTTAACACTACGTTTTACAATGTCATTAATTAGAGTGCATAATGATGCAGACCTTGGGCATAATTGTGCATATTTCCTGCAGCAAGACTTGTTCTAATCTTTTATATACACTAGGCAATTACTTGCAGTGTCAAAGGATCTAAATTACTGTATTTTGAATGAAATCTACAGTTTGTAGGTAATTTATAAATATGGATTTTCTTGGAGGTCTTTAACAGAACCTTTCTGTTAAAGAATTTTCATTAGCGTCTTGAAAATTAATATTAGGCGGTTTTACTAAAATGCTTTCTCGTGTAATATTTCTAGAAATTTATCTCTTACACTTAACTATAAAAGTAATAAGAGCGGTTTTAAAGAACATTATTTGTCCAGGAATCTTCATAAATATTTGCTCGTAATCCTTCGTACAGGAGTACATTTAGTATCTTGAAGATAACTTGTGGTCGGGACTTTCTACAAATTTTGTAAATGGGGCTTTTTGTAGATGAATTTTTATTCGTACCTTAAAAAGAAATATGCAGGAATTGTTTTAGTAAAATCCTTGCTCCTGCAGGCTTTCTAAGAATCATTCTTATACTTACCTTTTCCTAATATAATTTGTGCTGGAGGCTCCTCACAAATTTAGTAACATGGGCTTTTTCTAAATGAATATTTATTCCTGGCTTGAGAATTTATATTTACGGCGTTTTTTCTAAAATTCTTGCTCCTGCCGGATTTCTAAAAAATAATTCCTTCTTATACTTAACTCTAAGAGTAATAAGCAAAGCAGTTTTGAACAACATACTTTATCCGCAAACGTCATACATATTTGCTCGTATCTTAAATACACCTGTACATTTAGGATGTTTTCTCTAAGATACTTTGAGATGCAGCTTTCTTATAAATTTAGTAAGTGAGACTATCTAAACAAATGTTTATTCATGGCGTCAATATTAATAATTAGGAGATTTAAACTAAAATGCTTGATGTGCAGACTTTCTAAAAAAATTCTTTCCTATAATTACCTGTAAGACGAGTAAACAGAGATACTTTAAAGAACATCTATTCACCTGTAAACTTCATACATATTTGCTCGTATTCCTTGCTGCAGGAGTATATTCCGAATGCTTTTTCCATGATAGTTTGTGACGGCGACTTTATACAAATTTTGTGAAGGAAACTTTCTTAAATGAATTTATATTCTTGTCTTTAAAATTAATATTTAGGGCAGTTTTACTAAAACGCTTTCTCGTGCAGGCTCTCTAGAAATTTCGTTTTTACACAACTATAAAAGTAATAACAGGAGCGGTTTTAAAAGAAAAAACTGTGTCCACGAAACTTCATAAATAATTGCTCGTATTCCTTCCTGCAGGAGTACATTTAGCATGATTCCTCTAAGATAGTTTCTGTTGGAGGCATTCTACAAATTTACTACAAAAGAGTTCATGTAAATGTATGTTTATTCCTGGCTTGAAAAATAATATTTACCCCGCTTTCACTTAAATTCTTGCTTATACAGGCTTTCTAAAAACCTTTTTCTTGTACTTAGCTGGAAGGTTTATAAGCAAAGCGTATTTAAACAAGATCCTTTCTCGTCTAAACTTCATACAAATTTGATTACATTCGTTACAAAATCAATATGTTTAGCATGTTTTTCTAACAGCTCGCGGTTCAGGCTCTTTACAAATTTACTAAAGGAGGCTTTTTTCTAAAACATTAATATTACTTCCTAAAAGTTTAATGAATAGGGCGTTTCTCTAAAGTTTTTCCTCCTGCAGTCTATCTAGAAATTTCTTTCTCACACTTAACTGTAAAAGTAATAACAGCAGTTTTAAAGAAGAATCTCTGTTCAGGAAAATTCATATACATTTGCTCTAATCCTTGACACAGGAGTATTTTTAGGATGTTCTTTCTAAGATAATTTGTGGTAGATGCATTTTACAGAAAATATTAAATGAGACTATGTAAATATATTTCTATTCGCGGATTGAAAATAATAATAAGGGAGTTTAAACTTAAATGTTTGTTGTGCAGGCTTTCTTAAAAATCTTTCTTATAATTACCTGTAAGACTAATAACCAGAACGGTTTTAAAGAACATGCTTTCTCGTGGAAAATGTATACATATTTGCTCGTATTATTTGTTACAGGAGTATATTTAGGATGCTTTTCCTAAGATAGCTTGTGGCGGAGACCTTTTGCAAATTTAGTGAAGGAACCTTTTTGTAAATGAATTTTGTTAGTTTCTTGAAAATTAATATTTAGGCGGTTTTACTAAAATGCTTGCTCGTGCAGGCTTTCTACAAACTAATTTCTTACACTTAAATATAAAAGTAATAAAAAGACAGGTTTTAAAGAACTTAATTTGTCCAGGATTCTTCCTAAATATTTGCTCATAATCCTTTAATACAGTAGTATTTTTAGGATCTTCTTTCTAAGATAGTTTGTGATAGAGGCATTTTACAAAAAATAGTAAATGAAACTATGTAAATATATTTTTATTCGTGGCTTCAAAATTAATAATAAGGGCGTTAAAACTTAAATGTTTGATGTGCAGGCTTTCTTAAAAACCTTTCTCATAATTACCTGTAAGACTGATAATCAGAATGGTTTTAAAGAACATACTTTCTTATGGAAAATTCATACATATTTGAAGTATTCCTTGCTACAGGAGTACATTTAGAATGCCTTTTCTAAGGTAGTTTCTGCCCCGACTTTCTACAAATTTAGTAAGGGAAGCTTTTTATAAATGTGTTTTTATTCCAGTCTTCACAATCAATATACAGGGCGTTTTTATTAAAATTCTTGTTCGTGAAGGCTTTCTAGAAATTAATTTCTTACACTTAACTGTAAAACTAATAAGAAAAGCAGTTTTAAAGAACATAATTTGTCCTGGAATCTTCGTAAATATTTGTTCGTAATCCTTCATATAGAAGTGCATAGATAACTTCTTTTGCAGACTTTTTACAAATATAGTAAAGGAGGCTTTATGAAAATGTATTTTTATTCGTGACTTCAAAATTGATATTTATCACGGTTTTACTTAAATGTTTGCTTTCGCAGGCTTTCTAGGAAACTCTTTCTTATACTTAGCAGTAAGAGCAATAAGCAGAGCTAATTTGAACAAGATCCTTTCTTCTCGAAGCTTGACACAAATTTGATTGTATTCGTTACTCCACCAATATATTTAGGATCTTTTTCTAAGATAGCTTGCGGTGAAGGCTTTTCACAAATTTTGAAAAGAAGGCTTCTTGTAAATGAATTTTTATTCGTGCGTTAAAAATATATAGGATTTTGTTTTAGTAAAATCCTTTCTCCTGGAGGCTTTCTAAAAATATCTGTTATCCTTAGTTCTAAGCGTAACGAGCAGAGCAGTTTTAAACAACATGCCTTCTCTTAGAACCTTCATGCATATCTGCTACTATTATTTGCTATAGCTGTATATTTAGAATGTTTTTCTAATATATTTTATACTGGATGCTGTTTACAAATTTAGTAAAAGTTTTTTTTTTCTATACGAATATTTATTCCTATCTTGAGAATCTATATTTAGGGCGATTTTAGTAAAATTCTTGCTCCTGCAGGATTTCTAAAAGTTTTTTCTTATACTTAGCTTTAAGAGTAATAAGTAGAGTAGTTTTGAACAACATGCTTTATCGTGCAAACATCATACATATTTGCTTGTATTCTTTCCTACACTTGTACATTTATCATTGTTTCTCTAGCATATTATGGACTGCAGGCTTCTTACAAATTAGGAAAGTGAAACTGTCTAAACAAATGTTTATTCGTGGCTTCAATATTAATAATAAGGGCGTTTAAACTAAAATGTTTGACGCGTATTCATTCTAAGAAATTCTTTCTTACAGTCACCTAGTAAGACTAGTAAGCACACTGACTTTAAAGAATTTTCTCTGATAGTTTTTGACGCAGACTTTATACAAATTTAGATATGGAAGCTTTTTAAATCACTTTTTATTCGTGTGTTGAAAATTAATATTTAGAGCGGTTTTAGTAAAATACTTGCTCGTGCAGATTTTCCTAGAAATTTCTTTGTTACACTTTATTTCAAAATTAATAACAAGAGCGGTTCTAGGGGACATACTCTGTCCAGGAAGCTGCATATTTTTTTCTCGTATTCCTTGCTACAGTAGCATATTTAGTATGTTTATTGTAAGACAGCTTGCGGTGCAGGCTTTGTATAAATTTAAAAAATAAGTTCTATTTAAATGAACTTTTATTCGTGTCTTGAAAATTAATAATTAGGGTGTTGTTCTTAGTAAAATGGGTGCTCCTGAAGTCTCTCTAGAAATTTCGCCCTTACCCTTAACTGTAAGAAGAATAAGAAGAGTGGTTCTGAAGCTTATCGTGGAAACTTGAACATACTTGCTCGTATTGCTTGCTACAGTAGTATATTTAGGATGTTTTTTTCTAATATACACTGTATTGCAGGTTTTTTTTTTACAATTTTAGTAGAGCAGACTTTAATTAAATACATCTTTGGTGATGGTTTCAAACATAATATTTAAGGTGTATTTGATAAAGTCCTTGCTCCTACACAGTTTCTAAAACAATTCTCTCTTATACTAAGCTATAAGACTAATACGAAGAGTCGTTTCAAACAACATCCTTTCTCGTGGAAACTTTATACATAAATGCTCATATTCGTTGCTACAGCAGTATACTTAGGATGTTTTGTCTAAGGTATTTTGCGGTGCAGGCTTTCAACAAATTTACTAAAGGAGGCTTTACATAAACAAATTTCTATTCGTGTTTTGAAAATTAATATTTACGTTTTTTTTACTAAAATGCTTTCTCCTGTAGACGTTCTACAAATTTCTTTCTTACGCTTAACTGTAAGAGTAATGAGAGGATTAGTTTTAAAGAACATACTTTGTACAGGAAACTTCATAAATATTTGCTCGTAATCCTTCATACAGGAGTATATTTAGCATGATTCCTCTAAGAGAGCTTGTGGTACAGGCTTTCTACAAATTTAGTACTGGAGGCTCTATGTCAATGTATTTTTATTCCTGGCTTGAAAATTCATATTTAGGACATTTTACTTAAATGCTTGCTTATACAGGCATTCTAAAAAGATCTCTCTTATACTTATCTGGAGGAGTAATAAGCAGAGCGGATTTAAACAAGAACCTTTCTCGTCGAAATTTCATACGAACTTGATCGCATTAGTTACTACATCAATATGTTTAGCATGTTCTTTTCTAACGCAGCTTGCGGTTGAAGCCTTTTACAGATGTATTAAAGAAGGCTTTTATAACAGAATTATTATTCGTGCCTTCATATTTAATAATTAGGACCTTTTTCTGCAATGCTTGGTCCTGTTGGCTTTCTTCAAATTCCTTTCTCACACTTAACTGCAAAGGTAATAAGAAGAGTGGTTTTAAACAAGAATCTTTGTGCGGGAAACTTTATACATATTTGCTCGTGTTCATTGGTATAGGAGTATATTTGAAATGCTTTTTCTAAGATAGCTTTTGTTGAAAGCATTTTACAAATTTGGTACAAGAGGCTTTATGTAAATCTATTTTTATTCATGGCTTGCAAATTAATATTTTGGGCCTTTTTAGTAAAATGCTTGTTCGTGCAAAATTACTAAAAAAATCTTTCTTATACTTAGATCTAAGACTAATAAGGAGAGCAATTTTAAACAGCATGCTGTCTCGTAGAAGCTTTATAAATATCTGCTAGTATTCCTTCTTACAGGAGTATATTCAGGATGTTTTCCTAATATAGTTAGTTCTACTGGCTTTTCACAGATTTATTACCGGGGGCTTTTTCTAAATGAATATTTCTTCCTGACTTGAAAATATGTATTTAAGGTTGTTTTTACTAAAATGATTGCACCAGTAGGCTTTCTGAAAAGATTATTTCTTATACTTAGCTGTATTTTGGTCTAGGAATTAATTCGTGCGGGTGGACAAGAGATGGCGCAACGAACGGAGCGTCCCACAGTTCCGTGTATCCACACATGTGTTGCAAACCCCTGTTATCGCGTATCGTTCGTAGTATAGGGCAGTGGATTAAAGCGTCAACAACACCAGTTTGTAGTTAAGTGAACATGGCGCAATTTGTGCCTGATAAAGTGTTTTTGCGGGGTGTCCTGCTGCATTACTTTAACATGCAGAAAAGTGCGACTGAAATTCATCTATTTTGGTGGAAGTGTATGTTGACCATGCTCTAGCTGAGCAAACGTGTCAGAAGTGGTTTGCACGGTTTAGAAGTGGTGATTTCGGCTTAGCAGACCAAGAGCGAGCTGGACAGCCAAAAAAATTTCAAGACGAAGAATTGACAGCATTGCTCGAGCAGGATTCGTGTCAAACGCAGGAACAACTTGCAGCAGCATTAGGCGTTGATCAAACAACAGTCTCCAAACGCTTGAAAGCCATGGGAATGATTCAAAAGATGTCACATTGGGTTCCACATGAATTGAAAGACAGAGACGTTGAAAGACGAAAAACCATTTGCGAATTGCTGCTTCAACGACAGAGCAGAAATTGGTTTCTGCATCGAATTATTACGGGTGATGAGAAGTGGGTCCATTACGAGAACCCTAAACGAAAAAAGGCCTGGGTGAAACCAGGTGAACAAGGTCCATCACAACCAAAACGAGATATTCACTGTGAAAAGGTTATGCTGTGCATATGGTGGGATATGAAAGGTGTGGTGTACTATGAGCTGCTGCAACCGGGTGAAACTATGAAAAGAAACGTTATCGACGACAATTAATGCGTTTGAAGCAAGCTCTGGCCAGAACACGACCAGAATGGGAGAACAGACATGACAAACTTATTGTTAAACATGATAACGTTCGCCCACATGTCGCAAAACCGGTCAAAACCTATTTAGAAAAATGTCGGATGGGAAGTTTTACCCCACCCGCCGTATTCACCAGACGTTGCTCCTTCGAACTACTACTTGTTCGATTGCATGAACAACGGTTTGATTGGACAGCGGTTTACTTCTTCAGTAGATATCGAAACATGGGTCTCTGACTGGATCGCTTCAAAGGATGAGGACTTCTTTCGCCACGGAATCCGTACATTGCCTGACAAATAGGCGAAAGTGGTGTCTAGCGATTGACAATATTTTTCTTAAGGTATTTATGTATTTTGTGTTTGTACTACAGCTTCAATGTGTGCGTACCAACCGCACGAATTAATTCCTAGACCAAATAAGATTGATACGAAGAGCAGTTTTAAACAATATGCTTTGTACTAAAAACTTCATACATATCTGCTCGTTTTCCTTGCTACAGGATTGTATTTCGGGTGTTTTTCTAATATACTTTGTGCTGAAAACTCTTTACAAATTTAGAAACGGAGGCTTTTTGTAAAGGTATATTTATATCTGGCTTGAGAATTTATATTTAGGATGGTTTTACTAAAATGCAAGCTTTCTAGAAAATCCTTTCTTATACTTAACAAAAAGAGTAATAAGCAGAGCCCTTTGAAACAACTTGGTCTCTCGTGCAAACTTCATACATACTTGCTCGTATTCCTTCCTACACGGTTATTCTTACTACATCTTTTCTAACACATTTTCTACTAGAAGTCTTTCGCAAATACAGATTGTGATCAGAAAAATGGAAACACCTGAACGAAATTGCAACTTACCAGATTAATATATTGTCGGGCCACCTTTCGCCTTCAGAACAGCCTTGATGAGACGTGGAATGGAGGCATAGAGGTCGTGAATCGTAGCAAGTGGAATTTTACACCATTCCTCGTGCAGGGCAACGGCCAGTTCTGTGAGAGAGGATGGATGTGGAAATCGTCGCCGGAGTCGTGTTTCCAAGACGGACCACATATGTTCAATTATGTTGAGATGTCGGGATTGGGCGGGCCAGGTGAGGTCTTGAACTTCATCCCGATGTTCCTCAAACCACGCTGCAACAACGCCAGCTGTGTGAATGGGTGCATTATCGTCCTGGAAGATGGCGTCATGGTCCGGGAACAACATCCGAACCATACGATGCAAGTGGTCTCCTAAAATTGCGACATAATCGTTGGTAGTGATTCGCCTCCTAAGTGTGACCACAGGACCCAATGAAAACCATGATATGGCGGCCCACAGCATCACCGAGCCGCCTTCATGTTTCACAGTTGGGCGGAGACACTGCAGATCCTAAGCTTCTTTGGGCGTTCTCTACACATAAACACGGCCCGTGGTTGGGAAGAGGGTGAAGGATGACTCATCCTATTATATAACACGTTTCCAGTCCTTAACGGTCGAAGTTGCATGGTCGCGGCACCATTTGCGGTGTGCAAAAGCGTTATGGTCCCTGATGAGCGGTTTGGCCCGTGCAACACGACCCCGTAAGTTCATGTCATGTAATTCGCTTCGGACTGGATTGTCGAAACAGGGTGGGGGAGGTGCTCATTGAGTTCGTCCGTCACTTGCTCCGCAGTGCCACAACGGTTCTGCGTGACAATGCGCTTTAATACCCGGCGTGACCTGTCACTCATGATTTTCTTCCGCCCACTGTTCCGCTTCCCCGATATGGTTTTCCCGTGTGTTGTGTATTCCGTCATCACCTTCGACACTCTCCCACGCGACACACCTAACACAGTAGCCACTGCCGTCACACACATAACCGCGCATCAACAATTTGCCCTCTTTGAAACTCTGAGAGGTCTCCCATTTTATACTACCTCCGTCTGCTGCAGCCACTGGACACTGCTGTTCCAGTGCGCCTGACGTAGTGTGGAGACCGACCTAACACACCACCACCAGCGGTCCGGCGCTGCGGGCGCCACGACACCACTGCCAACACATACATCTGACGTGTTGCCAACTACAGGTGTTTCCATTTTTCTGATTACCATCTGTATGTTCCTAGAGGTCTCTCCAAGAGTAATATCTATTAAATGTTTAACTGTGATTCATTGTCGGGAAGACATTGTACTAACTTTGTCTTATTTGTTGCTGCAACGCTAATATTTGGTTCATTCTCCTGCAGGGATTGTACAAATTTTGTGGTATTCTACTATGCAATAATAGTATTTAGGTTCTCAATCAGTGACACGAATTCAGATCTGCGATTTATATAAATACATTTTCTCATTTCTCTGTCTAACAGGAGTATTTAGAACAATTTTTACTCATATGTTGCTCTCAGATCAATATTTGAATCAACTTTCCTCTTTATTTATTCCTGCGAAAGCCATTATCTACTAGATTGCCTTATTTTCCAGGATTTGTACAAATATTTTATTCTTTCCTCCAAGATCAATTTTAGTGCAACATTCAGTTGCACAGAATTGCTTTCAAAATATTCCAGATTTCGTTTCTTCTTGGTTCCTGCATAACTATATTCTCTCTACACATTTGAACAAGTATAAAAGCCGATGTTTTTACTGAAGTAATTCCTTGAACACCACATTTCTCACATAAGCCCTTCCTTCCATTATACGATCAGGCAATATTAGCACTTTTAAAGTATCTGGCCTCCTCACACGGCTAAGTGCTACATATAGTTGCCCATGTGCAAAAACGTCCGAACGCAAATCTACGCCCACCACTTCCAAGGTCTGCCCTTGACTCTTGTGAATAGACATTGCGTAACATACTTGCAATGGAAACTGCCTCCTATACATCTGTTCAGGAAATCCACTACAAATCGGCAATTTAAAATCTATGTGAGGTATACCGAAAAATTCATTATCACCAGGCTTTCGAACAGTAATCAGCGAGGGTGTAATTCCTTCAATAATCACTTTTGTTCCATTCACAAGGTAATCTTCAAAGTTAAGATTGCGTATTACCATACGATTTCTCTTTCAGCTTAGTACCAGTAATCTGAAAAAAAAACTTCTCTTTTAGGTGATTTTAATCATATCTTGTGACATTATATTTTATTCTAATCATACGTTTTAACTTTTACTCTTGTCCAAAATGGAACATCAGGAAGTAAATATTATAACTAGAATGAGTTCACTTCTCGAAGAATCGATGAGAGGCAATAAAGAGAATTTCGCTAGGTTAGAACAGGGAAATAAAGAAACTCGTGCTGAAAATAAAGAAAACCTAGCTAGATTAGAATAAAAAGTAGATAGAAATAAAGAGAATATCGATAGATTAGAAAAAGAGCTAAAAAGTGAGTTAGGTCAAAAGTTAGACGCTGTACAAAAAGAATGTCGCGAAAATAACCAAAGATTAGAACAAAGTATTAGGACTGTAGAGGCTGAAAGTAAACGTAGGAACGAAATCCTCGAACAAAAATAGGATGGCATAACACTTAAAATTCATGACCAGCTTCACCCCCAGACAACACGTACGTGTACGACACATGTGCACTTTCCATGCATAAGCCGTACATTTGCGCATGTGCATTTGTGTGGATGATGAACACATACATAACCCGTGCTTAAGCCGTACACGTGAATTTGCGTGGATGAAGCACACATACATAACCCGTGTATGTGCACATGTGCATTTACGTGGGTTATGCACACGTACATAACCAGTGATTAAGTCGTGCATGTGCACATGTGCATTTGCATGGATAAAGTACACATTTACATAACCCGTGCCTAAGCCGTTACATACACATGTGCATTTGCGTGGATGAAGCACAAGTACAGAACCCGTGCTTAAAGCCGCTATGTGCACATGTGCATTTGCATGGATGAAGTACACATTTATATAACCTGTGCTGTAGCCGTTATATACACATGTGCATTTGTGTGGATGCAGCGCACGCATGTAACCCGTGCTTAAGCCGTTATGTACACATGTGCATTTGCGTGGATGCAGCGCACGTACGGAACCCGTACTTAAGCCGTTAAGTGCACATGTGCATTTGCATGGATGAAGCACATATTTATATAACCCGTGCTTAAGCCGTTATGTACGCATGTGCATTTGCATGGATGCAGCGCACGCACGTAACCCGTCTTAAGCCGTCATGTACACATGTGCATTTGCGTGGATGCAGCGCACGTACGGAACTCGTACTTAAGCCGTCATGTGCACATGTGCATTTGCATGGATGAAGCACACATTTATATAACCTGTGCTGTAGCAGTTATGTACACATGTGCTTTTGCGTGGATGCAGCGCATGTGCATAATCCATGCTTAAGCAGTGGATGTGCACATGCGCATTTGCGTGGATGAAGCACATTTAAATTACCGGTGCTTAAGCCGTTGTGTGCACATGGGTATTTGCACGGCTACTGCACGTGTGTATGAGACGTCCATAATACCGTGCAAGTGTATACTTTTACTTTCATTCTTTTACTCTTATTCTCATCAACAGAAAGTAACCTCCATTTTTGGTAGGTGTCGTTTTTCCTCCAGGCGGTGTTATAGAGACTTTTCGACGAATAACAGCTGAATGATTGTAAAAACTCCATAACGTCCACTGAGCTAGGATACAATATCAACAGGTGGCAGCATTGTACTGATGTAACTACTGTCAGACAGTTCGTAGGTTAACAAAATTATTTTCGTGACCGATTACAGTAGAATATGTTGCGTTATTTGTTACTTGGCAAACATGTCAAAGGTACTACCTAAAGCTTTGCTCGTTGCAAATAATAAACTCCAAAACTAAAATTCTCACTGACAATTATTAGTTAGTTGTTATACACTTTGAAGGTGATGTCTTTGCAGTTATAGATTGTGTTACTGCGTAAAACACCAAATATATAAACTTCTTTTTTCCGTTGCATCTCGAATTTGCTTTTACATCACCTCTGTACTACGAGGAAATCACCTGTGCACTACATGTAAGTAATCTGGGTACTGTTTCAAATCACCTCTATCGTACATGTAAATCATCTGGGTACTGCGTGTAAATCACCTGTGTGTTACGTGTAAATCATCTCTGTCCTACATGTAAATCATCTGGGTACTACGTGTAAATCACCTGTGTGCTACGTGTAAATCACCTCTGTCCTACCTGTAAATCACCTGGGTACTGCGTGTAAATCACCTGTGTGTTACGTGTAAATCATCTCTGTCCTACATGTAAATCACCTGGGAACTGCGTGTAAATCACCTGTGTGTTACGTGTAAATCATCTCTGTCCTACATGTAAATCACCTGGTTACTGCGTGTAAATCACCTATGTGTTACGTGTAAATCACCTGTGAACTACATGTAAATCGAATACGTGCTACTTGTAAATCACCTGCGCGGTAGGTGTAAATCACTTGTGCAGGACGTGTACGTTGCACATGTTCTGTGTAAGTGAAGATGTTGAATAGGACCTGGCATGTATATGCGCATCACATGTACAGGCGTGCATTTATACAGATGATGCACATGTTGCATCCGTGCAATTGTACATGTACCATACGGATACTGTACGTGCATTGTGCTGTCTGGGACGAAGTCAGTCATAGTACTAAACAGGCAATCGAACTCGCCACACAGACCAGCGTCGAAGTCAAGCAACAGACTGAAGAAACATGTCATCGTGTAGAACAAATAGAAACAAAAGTCTGTAAAATTCAGAATCATTTAGGAGGCTTGCACGATTACACACAATCCCTCCAAGGGCAGTTGGAATCAGCCCGAGATGTGTGTCAGGCTAATAAGGAACGCTACGTTAGTTTACATATAGATACAATCGATAAATTAGATGAGATGCATGACCGTATTGAGGAAATTTCTGAACGCGTAGAAAGGCAAGGTAAAGACATTAAAATGGTATATGAAGAGGCGAAACTGATAGATTACAATATGAAAATTAAAAAATGAATCTAACGCAGAATGTCGCGCCGAAATACGGGCAATAGATAAGAACATAAAAGAAATTAGGCGTGATATGGTAGAGCTCGCACAGAGAGTAGAAAGTACCGAAAATAGAGCGTCATAATTCGAACCCCGAGTAGAAGTAGATACTCCTAGACATGTTAGAAATAGGCACTATAGTGATTCGGCTTATTCGGAATGTAAAAACACCAGTAGTAGTGATAGTGCAAGTGATGATTCAGAAATCAAGGTTGTATGTGACCGAAGGCGTAAGCGCGACAAAAATGTTACTTTCACTAATTGCCAGAGAGAAAAAAACGAAATTAAAAGACGATGTCATGCTTAAGGAAATTCAGTGTTTTCCAAAATTTCAGGGTGATCCTTCCAGTGAATCAATTCACAATTATTTACAAAAGCTAGAGCTTACAGCTCAATTAGCCAACCTTTCTGATAAAGCTCTGTTTAAACTCATTCCACATTTGTTGCAAGGAGTTTCATTAAGTTGGTACAATATAAGGAAAGACGACTTTACTAACTATGATCAAATCAAACAAGCACTTATTGAAGCTTTCGCGGGAAAAGCTACAGTACAACACAGGTTATTAACCTGTAAGAGTACTAGGTAAGTCTTTGAAAAGTTTAGAGAATACAATCTTACTCTTAACATTGAAAAATGTTCGTTTTGCACTAATTCCATATCTCTTCTAGGCTTCTTGATTACTCCCGAAGGCATCAAAAAAGATCCAAAAACCATAGAAGCGGTTCGTAACTTATCCAGACCCACCAATATTAAATCTTTACAATCTGTAATTGGTCTCTTTAATTGGTCACGAAATTTTATTCCTCATTTCTCGGAAAAAATGCAACCTCTTTTTCAGCTTCTCAAAAAGGGAAAACGGTGGCAATGGCTTCAAGAACACGAACAATCTTTTCAACAAATTAAAGACGATATTTGTAAAGATGTTCTCTTGTCACACCCTGACTTGAATTTACCTTATTACTTAGAATCGGATGCATCCCGCTTGGGAGTCAGTGCATTCCTATATCAGTACAGTGATGGACAGAAAAAGGTAATCCAGTTCGCTAGTCGGACTTTAACGCCTGCTGAGTCTTGCTATAGTGTGAGTGAGATCGAATGTCTTGCAATCGTATTTTCGGTCCGAAAATGGCGTCAATTGCTAATTGGTCACCATGTTATTTTTATTACAGATCATAAAAATCTCAGTTGGTTAGATAAGGCCAAGCCTTGGAACACTCGTCTTCTTAGATGGTCCCTGGAATTACAACAGCTGGAGTACGAAATACGTTTCCAGAAAGGTTCCGAGAACCTTTGTGCAGATGCGCTTTCACGTCTCTTTCCTTCCAAAGAATTACCAACTAAACGTGTTCATCTTTTACAGGTTATTGAAGACAAAATCAAAAATATTTCAGTTGAAGAATTACAGAACGCGCAAAAGGAAGATCCTGATTATTTCCCCATTATTTCTTTTTTAGCAGGCAAGGAAATAAAAGAACTTGCAAGGAATTCACGCAATTGGGAAAAATTTTTCAAACTCGATAATGGTATTCTTTTATACAGAGATTTTTATTTTCCAGACTCATATAAAATTTGCATTCCCAGGTCATTAGTGAATAACGTTCTCACAGCTTACCATGACGATTTAGATCACCCGGGAGTAGACAAAACTCTTCGGATCATCTCAAAATCATTTTATTGGAGCAAAATGAGATCAGATGTGAAGAAACATTTAAAGGATTGTGTGAAATGTATGCAATTTAAATCCGATCACCACCCACCAGCTCGTTTCTTGTCCACTAATCCTTATTCAGAACCTAGAGCTTTATTAGCCCTTGATTTTTTAGGCCCATACCCATCAGGCAAAAATGGTGCGCGCTTCGCACTGGTTACTGTTGATGTGTTTACTCAATATTGTACAGCTTACCCCTTGAAGAACGCAACTGCTACTTCAGTTAACAAGTGTTTATTTGATATATACATGCTACATTTAGGTATCGTTCAGGCAGTGCTGACAGATAACGCTGCAGTGTTTCATAGCAAAACGTTTCTATCTAAAATGCAAGAGTACAATATTAAAGTCCATCACACAACACCGTATCACCCCATGAGTAACATCACAGAACACTCTAATAAAATTCTTGTATCTACCCTTAAGTTATTATGTTGTCAGTCACATAATAAATGGGGGCCGCGGTGGCTCAGTGGTAGAGCGTTCACCTCTGGTGCTTGGGGTCCCGGGTTCGATCCCAGCCCCCGCCAAGTGAACTTTGTGGTGGACAAACACCGTGTGCGTGGGTTTTCTCGGGGTTCTCCCGTTTCCTCCCACTTTCTTCATTCCACCATTTCATTCATTACTCATCATCACCGTCTCCTTTAGCCTAACCGGCATAAGCGTGGGACGTAAAACTTAAAGATTTCATTTCATTTCACATAATAAATGGGCGGAGAATCTGTCGCAAGCAGTTCTGTTACATAACTACTCCATCGTTGAAAGTCTTGGTGTTTCACCAGCAAGTTTGAATCTTAATATTCATTTTTGTCGTCCCATTTTTAAACATTTTGGTTTACAGGTATCTGAAGATTTTGATAAGGAAGACGGGGTTTAGTTGGACGAATAAATTACTTATGGCAGACCACCGACGAAAAGCCATCATTGAAAAAAGGAACGCACGATGGAACGATAGTCAACAACAGCGACGACGTTTAAAACAAGGAAATTTGGTTTTTCTCAAACAGCGTAACATCAGTAGTCTATTGAAAGGTGAAATATCAATTTTTTTTTATTTGTACCGAGGACCCCTTTTATGTGTTAAGGTCATTAATGACCGTGTTGTTGAACTTGTTGACCCTTCTACAGGTGAATATTTAGGACTTCATTCGATAGACAGGACTAAGTTATGGGAACCTACCCCTGAAACCCGTGAAATTTGGATGGCCTTAGCACGTCGCCAACTACCAGAAGAACTTTTGCATGACCTTAATTTGTCACCTGTTAATGAAACTCAAGAACCAATCTCTTTTTCCCCTAGTGGAGAAGTCAACTTGTCAAAATCCGAAAACGACAAGTCCGATGAGAATAATTCAACTCCTTTACAGGTTAATAACTTATCAACCACCCGTTTGTTATCTCTTTATTTAGGAGATCCTTGGTTACATTATTACTTCAATTCAACATATTGGGAGCCTACGTGTATTCCATTAATTGCACCTAACCTTACAGGTGGACTACAATTATGTAGAAGTTATACAGAGAGCAGAAATTAAAACAGATGTTAAGTGAGGTTCACTTCATTTAAAAAAAAATTCCTACACTGATACGAATTTTCTTTCAGAAAAGCAACGCACTTCTTTTAATCTTTCTTTCAACTTTTAAGCGATAGACATTCATTCATTTTTCTTCTTTTTTGCTTTTAGTTTTTGATCAGAACGCCCAGACCCGAAAAGAAGAACTACGCATTTCTTTAAAACTCCTTTTTGCTTCCAGCTTTTAACTGTTCAGCAAAGAAGAGATAACACGTTTTTCTTTCTTTATTTTGATAAGATAATCGCTGCATTTTCGATCACCTGTTAATGTCGATGAATGACGGACGACACACAGCTGATTGATTCTTTGTGTGTGTGTATGTGTGTGTCTTTGCTCAACGTAGTACTTCATACCTCAGTCAGCTGTGTATGAGTGTTGCAAACCTTATCACTGACTTACTATTAGTTTAATGTTATTAATTTTTCTTGTTTTCATTTCAGATGTTTGAATTTAGACTTTTTAGTAAATAATTAACGTATCATCATACGTAGAGGGACCGTATTTATCTAAAAACGGTTTGAACTAGTAGCGCAGTTCCGTACCCTCAGCCAGTGGGAAGATATTTTGTCCTTATAACATATTTTTATTAAATGTTTTAAATTTTAAATTCCTTTTTAGGATCCCTTCCCACTTTCGAAATTCTTAAATATGCTATTACATGTTAGTTGGAATTAATGTTTGATTTTCTTTTAGAAAAAAAAGAATAATGTATCCAGTTGCACAGAATCAGAAAAATTTTAGTTTTTACTTATATATATATATAGTTGTATGTTTATAAATAAAATTTAGTATGTAATCACATACGTAGGGGAACCGTACTTATCTGAAAACGGTTTGATATCTTGGCGAGATATCCGTACCTATGCTAGTAGGAAGATATTTTAGCGTTATAATATATTTCTATTGTGTTTTATTTAAAAAAAATCTTTTTAGAATCCATTCCCACTTTCCAAATTCTTAAACATGTTATCATACGTATGACTCACAATTAGTTTGATTTCCTTTTAAGAAAAGGAGAATGTATAGATAAGAAAAATTTTAGTTGTTAATTATATATACCGTATATTTGTATATTTGTCATTGAAACTTAGTACGTAATCTCATGCGTAGAATACGAAACTTTACACTTATAATCAATCTCAAATTTATTTTTTAGTGTTAATCTTAGATTTTCGTATTCATTTTAATAGTAACCCGTAACTAAGTATGTGTATTCTTAGATTAGATTTTTTTCAGCATGTTTTATTGTTTAGTAATATAACAGCAAATATTTTAATGTTTATGAATCGTAACTATAATGTGTACTTGTATGTTAATGTGTTGTAATGTTGTAATTTTTTTATTAATTTTAAGAAAATTATATATTAGTCACAGTATGTCCAAAAACTATTTGGAATTTATTAGTAAAATTGTTTTTGTTATGGAGGATTTTTTTTTTAAAAAGGAAATCGACATGACCAAAGGTTTTGGAATACAAACCTTTAGGTTTCAGCCATACTGCCAATGACGGATGATTTTCTTCAAAAATCGACATGGCCCATTATTTATGAGGTTTCAGCCGTCTCTGAGATATTGATATAGATCCCGAAAAAATAAACTTATTTCTTTTCTTTCCAACAGCATGAAGCTATAACGAATTTTGAAAATTATTTTGTTAATTATTGCATGTGCTCGATGACTTTGAATTTTAATGTGTTAATAAGACCATTTTGAATATTTTGTAGCGAAGATGCCTAAGAAAGTTTAACTGTCGTGGAGTGACATAATTGTTTTGTAGGGAATTTAATTGGATGTTTCAGACCAACCAGAGAGTTGTAATGTCGTTGACTATATTCTTGTTTGTATCCCATGTTTTTCTTTAAGTAGGTCTCATGTATTTTGTCTTTTAGAGACATATTTTACGATGCTACGAGAGCATTTGTATTTTGTGTGTTTACACATTTTTTCTAGGTGGAAAACGTATGTTATGTTCCAGGGAACATACGCATAGTTTACTGAATATTAATGTTTATATTTTAGTTTTGTGCAGAAACATTTTGTAAGTGCCTATGGTTGCAGGCCTTTTCTCGTTTCTAGTTTTCCCTCGCAGGTGTCGATGGCATATTTTGTGTGTAAGTACGTATAGTATTACACATTTTCCCACCTATGGTTTTGGTCAATTCCTGGCGTAATGACAGTTTGTTTTCAGGAATGTTTGGACTAGTGAGTCAACTTCCTTGATTCAGACCTTTGAGAAACTTGGATCAATACTGAATAGTTTTCAACGCTTTATTAATAATTTTTTTGCAGATAGTAGCCACCTATTCTGGTAACCCTACAATGTTTACGTTTTTGGAAGTGAACAACGATCATTATTCTAGGCCTAAGCTAATAATAACTTTGTTTCAGAACGAAACCATTTGTTGTAATGAGCATTATTGAATTAAAGTCTCGAATTTCACGACGAGCAGATGGCATTTGATCTTATGGCGTGCCGAATTTTCTTCATACATGTCAGCGAAATCACGATCTTTTCTTTGATATGCGGAATCATGCTTATTTCTTGGAATTACTATGAACGTCATCTTTGACACTGAAGTTAATTTTTTTATTTTTGAAAAACGATTTTTCGTTTTCTTTTGCCAAACAACACGAGGCACAGTTAAAAAAAAAGGGACATACAGGTGAAAATCTTATTTTGTTTACATATTGTCAGTTTATCATGTGTTTACATTTTCATTCATTTTACTTTTTCAATGATTTTCCTATTTTTCAAATATATTATAGTGATATCGAAACCTTAACAATAATTTTAATATTTTAGTACCTTTAACATGTTTTGCTATTTGCTTATTCATTCACATTTTGATATTTTAAATACAGATATCAGTATATTTACTAATTTTTATTGAGATATTTGATAATTCTTTAAGTCGATGTTTTCATGAATAGTTATTGTGTGTGTATATTTATTTCTTATTGCACAAAATAAAGTGATCGAAACGGAACACTTAAACATTTTACGAACAGAATTTATTAGTGTTTAAAAAAAAAGCATTTAAATAGCCCTTTAACGTATTTACTTCATATTATATCAAATAAAGTAATCGAAACGAAACACTTAAACATTTTACGAAAAGTATTTGTGTTTAAAAAAAACAAGAAGAAGAATTTTAATAGCCCTATAAACGCTTTCTGCGAACTTTAAAAAAAAAGTTATCATACAAGTGTTATAACCATACCTCGTTTCTCACAAAAGTGTTAAAAAAAATCTCCCCTTCTCTCCTCATCAACTCATCGTTGGAGAACCATGGAGGATACTAACACAGGAAGACAGCATGGTTTCAACATGTGAAGAAACGGAAGATAAGGAAACCCAACTGCACCAATTGTTCAAGATGATCTTATTACCTTATGGAACACTTGGATTGGACATTGCTCAGGCAGGAACTTCATCATGTTGTAGTGAGTGAACAAGTTATTTAACTATTTTAAATAGCCCTTTTTCAGGTGAAAAACCATTCAACGTTCATACACGTAAGTCTCACACCCTATCACAGTGTTGCCAACTAACTAATTTTAATTTTTTGGTGAAAAAACTAATTTTGTTCATACTTCGGCATACGGCCAAGAATTCTCAACCTGTCTACGTGTGCACTTGATAGATCGTTCCACGTTTCAGACGCCATATATAACCGCTACCAGGTTATAGAAGGATTTTTTGTGGACACTCTGTATATTTCGTAAAGACAGTGATTATTATTTTCAATTTATACTTTATTCTGCAACGCACATAAGTTCTTTCTTTGGTGGGAATTGCTTCTTTCCCACACCATTGGACAAAGAAGTCTTTCATCGTTTTCTCATATATATATTTAAAACGTTGCTTTTGCTGAGAACATTTCAGTTAGTGACTAACCATTTCAGTGTTTCTCCCTGACTCATTATATACACAGTATATATTCTATAGTTATTGGGAACTGAATTAAGTGCTTTCGTTAATCGCTTATGGAAACATTACAATAGATTAGAGAAATACGGGCTGACCAGATGTTCCAGTAACCAAAGTGGCACCAACTGCGTTGTTTCGTATTCGTTATCTGTACTTTCTCACGCCAAAGTTATCGCCGTGTCTAGTGCATTATGGGCAGTTGACTAAAATTAATATAAATTGTTTTCTATATTCTGTTTGTATGTGCATACAGGTGAGTTCACTGAGTGATTTTTGAAATGAACTGCCAACACTTTCAGTTAACCATTGCAACCCGTTCCTTGAGCTTGGATGCTCGGAGAGTTTGACTCCAGGTCTGGAAGCCGTAACTACGCGCATCGCGTCGACCTTCAGATACGACTTATAGTGAAGGGGCACAAGCTATTTAGCCGGTGAAGGACGATTTCTTACGGCTAGCCCCAACTAGTGAAATCCCAGGTCCGCAGACCTTGTGCGTTTAAAAAGTTATATACGCGCCCTCCAATATCAGTATTGCACTGTGGAGATCTTCTTTTCGTTTATTTACCTTTATGCTGCAGGACTGTTCAGCGTAACAACTGGATTCATCGTGGGACGATCCAGACAACCTTTCCCCAGTGCTAACCCCCCAAGTGTGTCAATGGTGTGAGAGAAGAATTTGTAGTGATATCTGAATCATAATCATATATATATATATATAAAGGGCTAGATTACCCGAAAAGGGCAACGCGTGATTTCAGCGACTAAAATTGATATACATCCTCAGTGTTCAGTGTTGGGTCCATTCCTCTTTGCTATTTTTTTTTAGTGTTCTAATAAATAAGTATAATGTGATTTAATTCAGTGTGTTTTCGTTGTTTGTATGGGTGATGTTTGTGTGCGTTATGGTCTGGATGACCGTCTGATCGTCCGTGAGGTTTTCGAGACAAGACACCCGAACCTCTCGGCGCCTAATGCTCATCTCATTATTGAGACCGACGAGCATTTTTGGGAAACAGTTTGTAACCTTTCTTGGAGAGGTCTTCGTCGTCCTGTCGAGGTAAGTTAAAGTATCAGGAGTATACTTATTGGTAGTACCAAAAGCCGCCCGAGCAGCGACACGAACTCAGGACGGTTACAGCAACACATAGTACAACTTTCCTATCACACCTCAAGCGGCTTGCAATAACCTCCAGCACTAACGTTTTCCCATATCCTCCTAGACCGTCTAAATAAACAGCTCCACAACTCTCATTCTCTACAATGTATTCATACAGTGCCCGCTGGTCCTTATTTAATAATGGCACCCATTTTGCAAGAAAATCCTGCAATACAAGGGCACTATATCTCACCCTTTCCCGGTGAAGCTCCGTAGTAGTGTCTTCTACATGGGGAAGACCTTGCTCCACCAAACTACTGCCATGTCGACGCAAAGCTCTGTCTATCTCAACCAACGCCCTATTATAGGCCACGTCACGGATTTCTACCGCTCCATCAAAAAAGTCTTCGCTCAATACATCCCTAAATTCATCCCACAAAATACGTGCAGGCGCCCCAACGTTGCACAGCAGGATGAAGAAACATCGAAGACTTTTGCTTAACATAAACACAAATGCCTCCATCATGGACTTTCTATATTCATCTCCTTCACTAATTAAACCCAACTTCCGAGCAACTTCCTGAAAACTTCGACTTTCCTCACCACCTCGAGATAAAAGATCAGCATACCCCGGCAAGGGACAACAGCAAGCAATAGACGCAAATAATACTGCTCGCCTCTGTTTGGAGCAATCCAATAAAGTCTCCCTACACATTTCCCTCGTTGCCTCTTATGAATATAATGTACTCCATCAGGGAAATCAAAACTTACAACGCCCTTTGGTCGCTTTGAAACGGTGCTATCAACTATATACTGTTCGTAAAAATCCACATATGTCAAATTATCAAACTCCACTGTATTTGGCCTCTGGAAATACAGTAGCAGTTTAGAGGAGCATCGCTCTATAGCTTCCTTCTCCTGCCCACGCTGAAATATAACAGTCTGCTGATTCTCCAAATGCACCGGTAAAATGTCAACAGTAGGCTGAGTCTCTGTCATCTTAAACTCCAATACCCGCCACGCAGCATCGCTTGCGCCTATGTACCTGTTAGTAACGTATTCTTCCACCTCGTTGTTAATACATTCCTCATTCACAACTGCCACATTTGCCAACGGATTATCTTTAGTGATATATTTAAACAAATATTTTACCACTCTTCTATGAGATGACAACTCCAAATTTATATGACAGTCGTATTTCAGAAGTATAGCAGCATTATACGGTACCACCCATCTGTCATCAATTTCAACATCGCGCCCACCACACTTAATAACAGCCTTGTTGCCCTCATTTCTTTTATAACACACAATCCCATTTGCATCTTTATACGTCACCTCCGTTGTTCTTTTGGGAAAATAGTTCGAACATTTCTTACCTTCAGCCTCCCAGCAAGGCAAGTTCATTCTATGGGGGGGTCCGCATGGACCGTGAATCATATGTTTTAAAACTAACTCCCTTAATCTACCTCCTGCCTCATTCTCCACCAAGAAACAAACATGTGCATGTGGCAAGCCGCGCTTCTGAAATTCTATAACCCACACTATGTACACCAGTGGGCCAAAAAATACACCTAATTTTATATCACGCAACAGTTCTTCAAACTTCACGTGAAAAACTCTGCAAACAACATCGGGACTATTTGTACAGCCTGTACGCCTCGACTCACGAATCTCCAACCAAGAAGCTGAAGTTGCTATAGTCAGAAAAAAAAGTCGGAGCCCCAAGACGACTAACAATTGCCATAGCATTCAAATACTTCACCTTCATGTACCGAGGTCCTCCTGTAAAAGTGTTCGGTTAATACACTTTTCCCGGTACAAATCCACCTTCACCTTGAACAATCTCATCTCGTTCAAGGTCTCTAACCACTTGCCTTCTTTCTCCAGCCGGAACGTCACGACTACTGATAGCTACCTCCAACTCACGCAAAGTAGCCGCACGTAACACTTTATCCATTCCCTCCTGAGTAAACTTTATATACCTTAGCCTCTCCTCTTCAATACCTGCGTACATATCTACAAGCCAAGTCTCTGACAGACGCCCAAACTCTCGAAATCTTGGCTCGGACAATAAAAGGCATCTCCTATACCTTAGTTTACTCAACTTCTTCTTATCATTATTCTCCCGACCCACATGCCATCCTGGTGTACCATGAGGGTACAACAACGGATACTGGAAAGGTTCATACAATGGATGAACAATGTCTATCAAATGAGGACGCCTATTCCCAATCTTCCATATAGCCACCTTCTTCGGATAGTATGCCTGCTCCTCCCGACTCAAAACAACAGCCACCTCATGGGCAAGAGGACGGTCTCCTATATTTGCCCCATGTACAGCCCTACTTGTGTTCTCAAAGACCAGATGCGCATTCTCTGAGGGCTAATTTGATTGTTGTTTGAACTGTTCAATGTATGGGTTCCTAGCCACATTCGCCAAATACTCACCGATTTCGTTCACTATCACCGGATTTAGCTCGGACTCCTCAACCAACTGGTTTCTCGCTGCCCCGTCATCAATATATATACGAGCATTATTTCGCAGACCTCCGGCATACGATAAATTGAAAACGTAATGATAAACCTTTCCAAGTATTTTCACAAATGAAAGACCTGTAGGACGCTCATATCCCTGAGGTATTACTAAAGCGCTAAACGAAAATAAATCGTTGTAATACCTTGCATTCTTTAGAAATTCTAAATTAGAATAAAACGGTGCTTCCAGTGGAGGAAAATAAACTACCTTGAACAGACCTTCTCCACAACACCACTTCTTCCTACCTATTTCCTCCTCAAACAAACACGCTCCACAATACGAGCATGTATAAGTGTCAGAGGACAAAAGACTAGGTTTCTTAAATGCATACAACTGCACAGCATCCAATTGAGCACCAGAAAACTGACAAATATGCCTTTCCCGACGCAAAGCAGCTGGAAAATGCCGAACGGTTCCCTTCTTTTGCACTCCTGCAGCTTCCCTGCGAACAACAGCCACTCTTTTACGTTCAGCGCTAACGGAAGGTTGCGGACTTAAGACACGAATAGTCCTCCTTTCACCATCATCCTCAAACACTCTCTTCCTCCCACGCATTTCCTTAACAGGTCTTCCACTGCTCTTACGTCCAATGCCCTGCTCATTAACGCCACTGCTTTCACTAGTGCCAACAACATCCAGAAAAGAGTCCTTTATTTCCCCCATACATCCGTCTTTCGACTGTTGAGACTCTGTGAACCTTCCAGGTTTCTTCCTCAATGGCCTGCCCCTACGGTGAACTTTTGTCCACTTTTCATCATGAGGGATTTGTTGTTCTGTATCTGTTGCCTTCACAACAACACCAGCAACGCTCTCCACAGGTTCCCCAAGTGCGGAGGAATCTACCGTTAAATTACGAACACGAGTAAGTGAATACCTATATATCTGGTAGGGTCGTGCATTACCATCACAAGCAGAATCCACCAACAACAAGTATGCCAAACTTCTCTCTGTGGTACACTCAAACAAACGAGCAACATTAGCACGCACATCATCCTCATTTCTTTGCCCATTCTCACCTACTGCGTGAGGATTAAATAGATAATAACTCACACCGGAACTCCAAAAAGCCACGCTATAATGTTGGCCAACCCAAATAAACACACAGTTATTAACATACATGTGAAACAATTCTGATAATTTAGCTGCAAGTTCCACTTCTGCAGCTTCTTTCTTGCTCTCATAAGAAGGAAATAATCCTCCATAAAGTGCCTCATAATTAACATGAACCCGACGTCCGAAAAAGTCCATTTCTAACGGGAGTTCATACACATCCAAATAAACCACTCCTGCGGGAAATCCAGGACCAGAAATTACCCGCATATACAAGTCATTCCCTTCACGTAGCAAGTTGTATATCTCAGCCTCACTCATCCAATTCTTGCGAATCAGCATTCCGAAACAATTAGCACATGCTGAATTCGCAACACACTGTGTGCTCCGCCCCCTATTAAAAAAGCTCTGATCAACGCCTCCACGAGCTACGCACACAAAACCTTTACCGCCTCTCTGAGAAATTCCTGGCCTCCTAGCTCTATCACCTCCATTATATCCAGTAACGTCATCCATTGTTCAAAGTAAATTTATCCTCAACAATTAAAAATTAAATGCCAACAACAGAAAGAATAATAACAATATAAATTTAACAATATCTTGACAATACTAACTTTCAACAATATAAATATAACAATAACAATAATAAACTTAACAGAAAAATAACAGAGACAATTTCAAGAAAAGAACAAACCTAGACTAACTAGACGTACACTTAGACTAACTAACCTGCACCTACACTAACAAGACTAAGTAACCTACACGTAGACTAACTAACCTATACCTAGACTAACAAGAGTAACTAATCTACACGTAGACTAACTAACCTACAGCTACACTAACTAACAAATAACACCAAACCTATATTTACAAGCTAAATCTAATACAAAAAACTACTAAATATAACTACAAATTACAATTTATAATAAACTAAAAGCACAACCTACAACTATACACTATAACTACAAACTATACTATACCTATAAACTATAACAAACTATCACTACAAACTATAATAACGCCACACAGAACGAAAGAAAAGGAATGAAACTAATTAACTAATACTTACAAAAACTATATGGAACGAAGACAACTCTGAAATAAATGAACACTTCGTTCCTATTTCACTTTCCTTTCTTTCCTTCTTCATTTTATTTCAAAGAAAAAATCAAAACCAGAATAGGCTATCCAATCACATACACAAATAATAATAATAATTTTGGCAAATCATCACTCGCTTTAAACTTCATTGTATACATTACACCTTCGCTTTACTATTTATACGAAACACACTGCCACTTAGCAAAATATCGATATTTATCGTATCCGTAATTAACCACGACTAATGTTCAAAACTAACCTCATATATATGTCCTTAATCGATGCGCCCACGATATCTCACACCTATCTCTCATGCGTTCGATCTCTCATACCACCCCTGCAAACGCCAACTAGCCTGTTCTGCGCAAACATTATGTTCGTACGTACTCTCGGCCTTCTCCCGTTTTCTACTACATTCTTCACTAGATAATCTTAATTTACTTCTTCTCTGTGTCCCTTACTCAGGCAGTACGAATGTCGCACTTCAATACAATATTTTATTTCATTTCACTTTCTTTCCATATAGAAGGTAATCAGAAAAATGAAAACACCTGAACGAAATTGCATCTTACCAGATTAATATGGTGTCGGGCCACCTTTCGCCTTCAGAACAGCCTTGATGCGACGTGGGATGGAGGCATAGAGGTCGTGAATCGTAGCAAGTGGAATTTTACACCATTCCTCGTGCAGGGCAACGGCAAGTTCTGTGAGAAAGGATGGAGGTGGAAATCGTCACCGGAGTCGTGTTTCCAAGACGGACCACATATGTTCAATTATGTTGAGATCTCGGGATTGGGCGGGCCAGGTGAGGTCTTGAACTTCAACCCGATGTTCCTCAAACCACGCTGCAACAACGCCAGCTGTGTGAATGGGTGCATTATCATCCTGGAAGATGGCGCCATGGTCCGGGAACAACATCCGAACAATACGATGCAAGTGGTCTCCTAAAATTGCGACATAATCGTTGGTAGTGATTCGTCTGCTAAGTGTGAACACAGGACCCAATGAAAACCATGATATGGCGGCCCACAGCATCACCGAGCCGCCGCCATGTTTCACAGTTGGGCGGAGACACTGCAGATCATAAGCTTCTTTGGGCGTTCTCTACACATAAACACGGCCCGTCTTTGGGAATAGGGTGAAGGATGACTCACCCTACTATATGACACGTTTCCAGTCCTCAACGGTCCAAGTTGCATGGTCGCGGCACCATTTGCGGTGTGCAAAAACGTTATGGTCCCTGATGAGCGGTTTGGCCCGTGCAACACGACCCCGTAAGTTCATGTCATGTAATTCGCGGAGGACTGGATTGTCGAAACAGGGTGGGGGAGGTGCTCATTGAGTTCGTCCGTCACTTGCTCCGCAGTGCCACAATGGTTCTGCGTGACAATGCGCTTTAATACCCGGCGTGACCGGTCACTCATGATTTTCTTCCGCCCACTGTTCCGCTTCCCCGGTGTGGTTTTCCCGTGTGTTGTGTATTCCGTCATCACCTTCGACACTCTCTCACGCGACACACCTAACACAGTAGCCACTGCCGTCACACACATAACCGTGCACCAACAATTTGCCCTCTTTGAAACTCTGAGAGGTCTCCCATTTTACACTACCCCCGTCTGCTGCAGCCACTGGACACTGCTGTTCCACTGCGCCTGACGTAGTATGGAGACCGACCTAACACACCACCACCAGCGGTCCGGCGCAGCGGGCGCCACGACACCACTGCCAACCCATACATCTGACCTGTTACCAACTACAGGTATTTCCATTTTTCTGATCACCATCTATATATAAATTCGCCAAAATCTTACTTTCAACGTTACAAAGTACTTTCCTAAAATTACAAGTTCCACTGATTAAGAAATACTAAATGAAAATCTGCAATTAAGCTGTTCCACGCACGTAAATCCTTCACTTGACAAAAATACGCGAAATTGAACGCATCTCCCATCTAAGCATCTATCGATGCGTCTAAAACGTGTTGAAACTTCAAGTACGAGCCGACTTACCACAAACACACATACATACACACACACACACATTATATATATATATATATATATATATGCACATTATCTGAGTAAATAATGAAACTATTATTCACATCACTATCACTAAAGAAACACTATCACTTTTCCGTTAGACATGTACTCATGCAAACGGTAAAAGATCAAAAGAAAAAAACAACATACTGAAATATACTAACTCATGAATGAAACACTCCAGCGTCTCTTCCGATTACGAAGTTAAATAATAATAATAACATTTGCATAACATAACACTCTAAATGGTAAATATTATTATACTCACTTATCAAAATCCTTTATTCCATAATCTTATTAAAATATTATACGAAGGCCATTGCATAAGTCATAACAACTATTTTATTTTCACGAAAATGGCAACGAAAAAAATTCTGAAATATGCAAATGGAAGGTTAGTTCATATGTAAACACTGCATATACGCAGATGGATGAACATACACACTACCATAAACATATAGCCTGAGAAAAAAGAAAAACATTTGTCGTTTCAAACGTGTTTTACTATCAATTGCAACAGTACACAATAGTACATAGCAGGAATACGTATCATCATGACTTGCCATCTTGTGGAGTCTTGCGGAGACTCCTGATGCCATGGAATGCGCGTGGTTTCTAATGTACTATTGTGTACTGTTGCAATCGACAGTAAAACACGTTTGAAACGACATTTTTTCGTCTTTTTTTCTCCTGCTACATCTATATGGTAATGTGTGTCTTCATCCATCTCCCTATGAACTAACCTTCCATTTGCATATATAAGAATGTTTTTATTTGTTGCTATTTTCGAGAAAAAGTAGTTGCATGACCTTTGCCACTGGCCTCGTATATATATATATATATATATATATATATATATATATATATATATATATATATATATGTTCACTACCATTGCCACTTTACAGGTGTAATTCTCTGCACACGCTCGACCCGTATGTAATATTCCGCAGTAACAAGAAAGCTCAAAATGTAGCGAATCGTGTAGTACAGTGCAAACATTAAAGTACTAACCAGTATATCCCGGTTCGATTCCCACCAACGTCTTCTTTTAGTTTTATTGTTGCAAACGTTTATTTTTACAATATTATATCTATTGATTCCCAATAATCTTGTGTGCCTATTATTCACGGAAGTTAATTCAAAATGTTCCCAGCAGAAAAATAAAACATTGACTCTAAAGTGGAACTTTTGCACATATCTAATATATTACGACTATGTATGCGGCTCACCAGACAATTTGGAAAAGTCATTTGTCTGTGTGTGATTCAGAACGTTATAATTTTGTTTTTTCAGTATCCATTATCATTATTTTCCGTAACATTATTCAGATATTGACGTACTTCCCGGTTTCAGGCTAGACTTGTGCAGTACACTTCATATTTAGTATATTGATCTATGTTAACGAGAATCGACAAAGGGTATAAAAAGAAACATTTTTTCCAATTTGTTCCAACGTTTCCCAGACATTAACTAACTTCTGGTTTCCATCACGCACTCTTATCAAGATACCAAATTTAGCGCCGTCACGTCTCGACAGAAAGTCTTTCAACTGATGTCTCGCGTCGAAAGCTACATATCATTGTATGCAAACAATTCCGTCTCGCCTCGAAGCTTCACACCATCATACTCCTCGTTTCGACACTATCTCAAAGGTTACCGTATAAATATCATCCTTCCCTCTACATATGTAATAAGGAAAATATTTGCTTCACGCAATGCAAAGAAAAACTTCTTCTCTGATACAAAACAATCGTGATAGGGAAAAATTACAATACAAACATAAGTATTGCCCCCAAAACGAACCTGGGCCTCCCGCCTACAAAGCTGACGTGTTCCCCTCACCCAAGCTTTTACATTCAAAAATGACCTTTTACTATCCTCTAGAAAGTACATATCAACCCAGATGAAAGAAAGTTATATCCACGCTTCCCCCTACCTAATATGTCGCCACTAACTAGAAAGCTGTAAATTTAACCAATTGTCCATTCGAATGTAAACATATCAGAATGGTAACTACAATATCCGGGTTCGATTCCCACAAACTTCTCCCCTTACCTTTATTTCTTCGAACGGTTATGTTTATATCGTCATATGCACTCATTGCCAATAAGCTTGTGTGTCTACTATACACGAACGTTATTATTCCCACCTTCCCCCTCAGACAAATTATTCAATTTAAATGGGCTCTTTTCCACATATGTCATATACTACAACTATGAACGCTGTGCCAAAAACAATTGTCAAAAGTCGTTTGTCTGTGTGTCTCTACTTAAAACGTATAATTGTATACTTTCTCAGCATCTATTATCATTATCATCGGGACCGTTGTTCACATATTGACGTACTTCCGCCCTTGCGGCTAGAGTTCTGCAACAGATTTCAAACATGGTATGTTCATCTATGATAACGAGAATCGCCAAGGGATGTAAAAGGGAAGAATTTCGGGATTAATTTTGCGATATTCCGCATCATTTCCGAAATATTACCTAACATCCGTTTTCCACGTTACAGGTTTGTAGCAAAATACTAAATGTCGCACGAGACAATCGCCAAAAGTAATTTCCGTCTCTCTGTCTAATTCATAACGTACCTTCAAGCTTTTTCACAATCTATTATCATTATTTCCCAAACTGCTGTTCAAATATTGGCGTACTTCCCGTTTTGCTGCTACAGTTGTGTAATGAAATTCAAACTTGGTGTAATCACCTATGGTAACAAGAATCAACAATGAATAAAAAAGGGGAAACTTTTGAGATAAATGTTGTGATTTCCACAAAGTTTCCGAGATTTTACCTAACTTCCGCTTTGCAGCTCAAGGTTTCTAGTACAATAGTAAATCCCACACGAGACAGTCGCCAAAAGTCGTTTGTATGTATGTGTGCTTCAAATGATAATTCTATTGCATTTCAGGATCTATTATCATTATTTTCCGAACCGTTCTTCAGATATTGGCGTACTTCCGGTTCTGCGCCTAGATTTCTCGAATAGACTTCAAACTTGGTATATGCATATAATGCCCATCACAATCGAGAACGAGTATAAACGGTTATATTTTTCGATTAATTTAGCGATTTTCGCAGCGTTTCCGAGTTTTTACCTAAATTCGCGTTTGTAGGTCACAGCTTTGTAGCGCGAAAAATCGGCAAAAGTCGTTTGTGTGTCTGTGTGTCTCATTCGAAACTTAATTTGATGATCTTTCATAATTTATTATGTTCCCAACCATTGTTTACATATTGGCGTACTTCCGGTTTTGCGGCTCGTATTCTGGAATAAACTTTAAACTTGGTGTATACACCCATGTTCACGAGAATCTACATGAGATCTTAAAGAAAGATCTTTCTGATATTTTTGACGATTTTTCTCATCGTTCACGAGATATGAACCAGGGGCGCCATTTCAGACGTCGCTTGAGGAAGCAAGAGCACCACCTACATAATATTTCCACTTGTATATTACTAGACAATAGATTTAATTATGCATACTCCTCAAACGCCTTGCGGAGGCATTTGTCCCCTCCTGCCCGCATAAATAACACCACTGTCTGCAACATTCAGGGTTCTGAAGATACAAAAATTCACGTTATCTTGCCTGATCACTAGGTAGAGCGTTCACCTCTCCATCATGCGCTCCTTCCTTCGATTCAAGTGTACGCGAATTAAAATTTATTTTAAACAAGCAACATGTCCATGGTTTTTCTCGAGCATCTCCCGTTTCGTCCCACTTTCTTCATTACACTACTTGAATCATTTCTCATCATCACTTTCTCCTTCAGCCTATGCCCCACATTCGTAGGACGTAAAACATAAACATTCCATTTGATATGGAGCCCATGTCAACAACTGCCGGACAGAAAACACCCGGCACTCTACGTATGTAATAAAGGAAATATTTACTTGGCGCAATACAAAACTCTTCTTTCCTAACACACAAAACAAAATACAAAAAAATACAACAGCAAAACCTTTTCGTGAAAATCGAACCCGATCACCAACTTACTATCCCAACGTTTTACCTCCCATCTAACGTAATACGTTGAATAATGACCATTCTATTACCTCTAGATGGTACATAAGAAAGATTGACTTCATTCAGAAACATGCCAACCAACATACAAACGAACGTTTGAAAACAACGAACAATTTCCATACTTCGGGGCCAGTTTGGCTCAGTCGTAGATCGTTCAACTCTAGTGCTCGTGATCCCTCGTTCAATCCCAGCTCGCGCCATGTGAGCTTTCTGGTAAACAAACACCGTGTACGTAGGTTCCCTGAGGTTTCTCCCGTTTATTCCAACATTCTTCATTCCACTATTACATCTATTTCTCATCATCACCATCTGCTTTAGCCTCGCCGGCATAAGCAGGGACATAAAAATCAAAAATTTCATTTCATTTCAATTTCCACACTTCATTTCAAAGAAAATTGCGCCTTTCTCGCGATTTCACCTTATCTTGTCTGATCAATATGTCCTTCAACTTACTCCTCCTCTGCTAACTACTTGTTTCTATTGAAACAATTTTGTATCTCTCGAAGCTCCATATTAACATACTGTCTCGTCTCGAGATCATGTCACGACCGCGGTGGCTCAGTGCTACAGTGTTCATCGCTCCATCATGCGCTCCTTCCTTCGATTCAAACGTACGCGAATTGAAATTTATTTTAAACAAGCAACATGTCTATGGTTTTTCTCGAGCATCTCCCGTTTCGTCCCACTTTCTTCATTACACCACTTGAATCATTTCTCATCATCACTTTTTCCTTCAGCCTATGCCCCACATTCGTGGGACGTAAAACATAAACATTCCATTTGATATGGAGACCATGTCAACAACTGCCGGACAAAAAACACCCGGCACTCTACGTATGTAATAAAGAAAATATTTACTTGGCGCAATACAAAACTCTTCTTTCCTAACACACAAACAAGATACAAAAAATACAACAGCAAAACCTTTTCGTGAAAATCAAACCCGATCACGAACTTACTATCCCAACGTTTTACCTCCCACCTAACGTAATACGTTGAATAATGACCATTCTATTACCTCTAGATGGTACATAAGAAAGATTGACTTCATTCAAAAACATGCCAAATACCATACAAACGAACGTTTGAAAACAACGAACAATTTCCATACTTCGGGGCCACGGTGGCTCAGTCGTAGATCGTTCAACTCTAGTGCTCGTGATCCCTCGTTCAATCCCAGCTCGCGCCATGTGAGCTTTCGGGTAAACAAACACCGTGTACGTAGGTTCCCTGAGATTTCTCCCGTTTATTCCAACATTCTTCATTCCACTATTACATCTATTTCTCATCATCACCATCTGCTTTAGCCTCGCCGGCATAAGCAGGGACATAAAAATCTAAAATTTCATTTCATTTCATTTTCCACACTTCATTTCAAAGCAAAATTGCGCCTTTCTCGCGATTTCACCTTATCTTGTCTGATCAATATGTCCTTCAACTTACTCCTCCTCTGCTAACTACTTGTTTCTATTGAAACAATTTTGTATCGTCTCGAATCTTCATATTAACATACTGTCTCGTCTCGAGATCATGTCACGACCGCGGTGGCTCAGTGCTACAGTGTTCATCGCTCCATCATGCGCTCTTTCCTTCGATTCAAACGTACGCAAATTGAAATTTATTTTAAACAAACAACATGTCCATGGCTTTTCTCGAGCATCTCCCGTTCCGTCCCACTTTCTTCATTACACCACTTGAATCATTTCTCATCATCACTTTCTCCTTCAGCCTATGCCCCATATTTGTGGGACGTAAAACATAAATATTCCATTTGACATGGAGACCATGTCAACTATTACCGCACAAAAAGCACCCTCCACTCTACGTATGTAATAAAGACAATATTTGCTTGGCGCAATACAAAAGAATGAAGATACGAAAAATACAAGACCACAACAATTTTTTTCCGAAAATCGAACCCGGTCTCAAACTTACTAACGTGACGTTTTACCTCCCACCTACCGTAATACGTTGAATAATGACCATTGTATTACCTCTAGATGGTAGATAACGCAGAACAAGTTCATTCAAAAACATGCTAACGTACAAATGAGCGTTTGAAAACAACGAACAATTTCCACATTCGGGGCCGCGGTGGTTCAGTCGTAGAACGTTAAACTCTACTGCTCGTGATCGTTCGTTCAATTTCAGCTCGGGCCATGTAAATTTTGTGGTTGACAAACACCGTGTGCGTGGGTTCCCTGAGGGTTCTTCCGTTTATTCCCACTTTCTTCATTCTACCATTACATCCATTTCTCATAATCACCCGTCTCCTTTAGCCCCGCCGCCATAACCGTGGGAAGTAAAAATTAAAGATTTTATTTTATTGCAATTTCAACACTTCATTTACAAGCAAAATTGCGCCGTTCTCACGATATACGAATTGTCCCGTTCCTCACACGACACCCTGAACATGTCTGCCAAACTTTCTCTTAGTATGTTTTCGGGAACTATCAGAACAATTAACTATGATTCAAACTTTAGAGATATATAATAACATTAATAACTCCCTAAAATTATACATTTTACACATTAACAACTACTAAATAAAATCTTCGAACGCCGCTATTCTTCGCAAACAATACTTTATTTGACAACAAATAAGAAAAATCAAACGGACCTCACAACTAAATATTCACCCATCCGAGAGAAAGTTATTCAAACTTCATGTAAGATCATAATTTATGTATACAAATCATACCTCATATAAAGGTAGAAGGAATAATGAAGAAAGTACTCACATAATTTAACCTAAGTAAAGACTGCGATTCAAAACACTATGATCTGCAAAAGGCATCCACTCATCGAAACATGACGAAAGCAACAGAACAACGAAGAAAATCAAATATCCAACACACGAAGGAAACAAGTCAGCGCCTGTACTAAATTATAAAAATATAACAGTAATAGCAGAAGGAATAACAAAAATGCTACTATTTATTCGAATCAGCTAATAAAACTGCCACAATGATATTCTCAAAAAACTGCATATATAAACACATTCTCATTCCGATTTTAGAGGTGTAACTCGCTAAAGCTCGCTGGGGGCTCCGCCCCCAGACCCCCGGTCATGGCTTTCCCATATGGTGTCAAGTTCTAGAAAACTATTCCTTGAGGAATTCACTTCCCTTTACAGCACACACCTGTTACCAACACATACTTCAATTGAACCGGTATTATTTCTTCCATTTAACTTGGGACAGCAAACACACAATTTATAAGAAAGAACTCTATTACTACTTCTATTCTGGCAATCGTGTACATGGCTAATTATATACACTTTGCGCACATCTATACATGTTAGAGACAATAACATAATTTATTTTCAGAAACAGAAACAGCGGAAACTGTCTTGCAATAGCCTACCAATTAAACCTTTCATTTTCCGAAAACACTCACTGTTTACAAATGTGAATTTTTCCATTCTTTTAAATATTATGTTTTGCATTGTAATTTGGTACGTACAATGTATTATAATAGTGTCCCTCTTGTTAATTGTACATATTACCTGCACAAAAAGTAATTCACATCTGTGATATAAGAGTGCGAAAATATTTCAGGCTTCCTGCATATTTATTCTTGTATTTACAATGGAGACTACAATTTACTAGGTAATTTACAAATATGAATATTGTTGGAAATTATTTAAATTTTTTCATAGCATTTCAGTGAACACTACTTTTGTACTGTAATGTAGTACAGTGGATTATACTGGAAACCTTGGGCATAGTTGTACATATTACCTGCAGCAAGACTTTTTCAAATATTTCATATTTACTGGACAATTTCTTGCAGTCAACCTGTATCTCTCGTCTTGTATTTTCAATAAAGACTACAATTTGTAGGTAATTTATAAAAATGAATTTTGTTAAGGCTTTTTAAACATTAGTTCATAACATTTGATTCAACACTAGTTTTTGCAGTGTAACGTAGTACATCTTATTATAATGGTGTCCTTTAGTAAAAAATGTACTTACTGGGCAGCAAGACTTCTTGAAATGTTTATATACACTGGGCAATTACATAGAGTCTTCGTGTATCTTTACTCTCATATTTTCTATGAAGACGATTTTTAACTAAGTAATTTAGAATATGAATATTATTCGAGGCTTTTGAAAATTTGTTTATAGCTTTTTAAACAAATCACTTTTTGCATAGTAGTATAACAGTGTATTAGAATTGTGTCTTTATCATTTCTTATTAAAATGAAATAACAAGACATCATTTCATTAATGATACTAAAAAACGCATATATAACCCAATTACTATTCCGATTTTAAAGGTGTAACTCGCTAAAGCTCGCTGGGGGCTCCGCCCCCAGGCCCCCGGTCAGGCCTTTGCCATGAGGTGTCATGTTCTAGAAAACTATTCCTTCAGGAATTCACTTCCCTTTACAGCAGACACCTGTTACCAACACATACTTCAATTCAACCGGTATTATTCCTTCCATGTAACTTTGAAAAGCAAACACACAATTTATTAGAAAGAACTCTATTACTACTTCTACTCTGGCAATCATGTGCATGGCTTATTATGTACACTTTGCGCACACCTATACATGTTAGAGACAATAACAGAATTTATATTCTCAAACATTAACAGCGGACACTGTCTTCCAATAGCCTACCTATTAAACCTTGCATTTTGCGAGAACACTGTTTACAAATATGATTTTTGCAACCTTTCAAATATTTATTCGTAGCATTTTTTAATAATATGTTTTGCAGTGTAATTTAGTACAAGGTATTATAATAGTGTCCTTGTAGTTAATTGTACATATTACCTGCAGGAAAAGTAATTCATATCTGGGATATAAGGGTGGGAATATATTTCAGTCTTCTTGCACATTTATTCTTGTATTTACAATGAAGACTACAAATTACTAGATAATTTACAAATATGAATATTGTTGGAGATTGTTTAAATTTTTTTCATAGCATTTGAGTGAACACTACTTTTGTACTATAATGTAGTACAGTGGATTATAATGGAAACCTTGGGCATAGTTGTACATATTACCTACAGCAAGACTTCTTGAAAAGTTTCATATATACTGCACAAATTCTTGCAGTCTCCCTGTATATTTATTCATGTATTTTCAATGAAGACTACAATTTGTAGGTGATTTACAAATATGATTATTGTTGGAGGCTTTTTAAACATTTGTTGGTAACATTTGAGAGAACATTACTTTTGCACTGTAATATAGAAAAGTCCCTTATAATGGAACCCTTCGGCATAGTAGTACCAAATTTCACAATATTAAATCCCCACGTTAAGCGGGTTTTGAAAACATTTACGCTCACTCCAACCTCAATCATTTCACGAATTCAACCTGTTTTACGTATGTTATTAGGACATAATATCGATTGTGATTTATTCTAAAAACACTTTTATACACTGCAAGAGCTGTAACGTCCAAATATTTACTGAGAACTCATAGTCGTATCGGAATAAACAAAAGCGAGTATGGAACAGTAAACTGCTTTCACAAAAGGCAAAAGAAGATGTGCAAAGGCATACAAAATGGTCGAGTGGTTTGGGTCGATATACTATCAATCACATGTTTGTGAGTTCAAACCCGGGTGCAATTTGTTTTTTTTTTAAGATTCTTCCTATTTCCATCCGGAGGAGGCTGCAAATATTTCTTTGAGTAACTCATTGAAAACTTCTTTTGATTCAAATTCGATTAGAACGGAACATTATATGAATTGCGAATCTTAAATCCATAACTAAAAAAAAATGAAGTATACTCACTACTCTATTATCATCTGATTTGTCACGAAAAACTATTTATAAACAGTGGTGACTTCAGAAAATTATCCTCGGGGGAAATTTCAATATGCGGGTGGAGGGCAAACATTGGTAGTCCACATTGAGCACGATCGAATATATGGTCCTGAAGGCGGAAATTTCTTAGCTCGAGAGGGGTCTCAAATTCTCCCTCAGATCACGTCCTGAAAGCATCATTGCTTAAAAACTTTTCGTAACAAATATAATATTACACTTGTTTCTCGTTCTACATTTAGAATTGGTAAAATCATAACTTATAGAGGATTATAATAAAAGCATAAAAATTACAATACCAATCATGTATAAATTATCCTGTAAGTTACCAACTTTGGGTCAGATTAAAACTCAAATATTTGTTTTCGGATTGCACTTAGAAGTAAGTCCTCTCTATATAATCCTGATTGGAAAGCCATGTTTAACACTAATTAATTAATCAATATTTATACGAATATTTTTTTTATTTTACTATTTTTACTATTCAATATTATATACACTTCATTTCCAAAATCAAATCTCGAAAATGTATATTGTACGAGTGCAGACTCGCAAATAAATGATTATTTATCATATATATTGGTCTCTATTCGAAATTCTATTTAATCGAATCCGACAAGAACACAGACAGAAACATCGAGAACAGGTGGAAAAAAGAGAGAGAAAATGGCGTTGTACCCGGCGGGGATTCGAAGTAAGTTCGAATGGTGCTTTACCAGCCGAACGCCTTAGACCACTCGGCTATGGTAACAACTAGTGATTTTAGCAAAGGCTTCGAGTAGTAGTTCTTATTACAGAATAACATTTTCTATTGCCTAAAATTTAAACCTAATTTACTTTGATATAATATATCTATTAATTTGTTAAATGAACACGTTTTCGTTACTTTGATGAATGATGTATGTTGTTGATATAGATTCTATTACACGTTCTTTCGTAAATATTATAGAAAGTATCAGGGTTATTTATGATCTTTCATGGAAATTGACTGGCGCATGCGCAGTACACATACAGTTCAATTGGAAGGCGAGGAAGGAAACGCTAACACACTGTTAGAATGTTTCATCGCTGTGAAGTATAAAGAACAGCTAAAACGTATTTTACACTTGTCATTGCGTAAAGAATCACCAGGTTAATGTTGGTCCAAGTTCTCACTAATCAACTGGACTCATGAAAAATAATTAATATTGTCATTACTGCACAATATGAACAATAAAGAACGTATATTACACCACATTGTTCTCGAATTCGAACTTAGCTAAGGAAGGGACAATAAACAAAATGTGATTTATTCATTCGAATTGAGATAATTCAATGAAACTAGAAATTACACAATCAAAAGGAATAATATCGTTAAAAAGACAATAATACTTTTATCCGAGATGTGAAATAAAGTTATTAATTAACTGAAATGAATGTAATATTGGGCATGACATAGAGTAAGAAAAAAAAGTAAATGTATTCTTAGAAACGTTCAAAGTAAATTCACAAATACTTTTTGAAGATATACTACTCTTCCTTTACGTTTTAACGAACTAATAAATAAACAAGCAAAGGAAAAGAATGAAGAACGAAAGTATTGCTCTTGAAAAAATATAATAAATAAATGAAACTTAAATAAATGTTTACACAAAAAATAACACACTAGTACTTCGTGTAGTCACCTCCAGAGTCAGTAACTTCTTGAAGTCTGGAGGGGATACTAGATACATGTCTCGAGCAATACAACGGTGTGTCACGAAAATGTTGCCACAGTTCCATAACATGATTTTGAAGAAACGTTTGGTCTCTGTCTTCACGTCTCTCTTCCCATTCCTGCACCATGTAGGCCCATAGATGTTCAATTGGGTTCAAATCTGGGGATAGAGGGGGCCACTCAATACAAATTAACTCTGGATGTTCACTTAGCTACTCTCGTGTTTGCCGAGAAGTGTGAACAGCACTGTTGTCATGCATAAATATATATTCTTCCTGTTCGGGGAAGTTTCTTTCTAAGGACGGTAACAACATATTTTCGAGGATATTAATGTAAACACTGCTGTTCATTCTCTCAGGCACCGCAACCAAATCTCCAGGACCAGCAGCCGTCATGTATCCCCAAAAGTGTGCTGATATTCGTCCTGAACAAGAAGTTCTGATAATATTTTGTTCAGCATACCTGGTTCCGCGCGGTCTATACAATATAACTCTGCCTTGTTGGTTAGACTTGAAAACCTTCTCGTCGGTCCAGATGACTAAGTCCCAATATGACTGAGGTTGGGTTATGTTATTCTGTGCCCATTCCATTCGTCTGGCCTTGTGAGTTTCAGTCAGGAGAGTTATGAAAATAGCTGCAAATAAATACATTACATAACTTAGAAAAAATATTTATTGCTATTACACGATTTTCTTAATTTGTATTTAACATTCACATATAACATACCGACGTTCTTTCAATACCTCAAATGTTATATTTTAAAGATAAGAATTGCTTATGACGTGAAATGATATGAATATATATATATATATATTCAACTGATATATACAATTGATGAATTGTAATGTAACTATTTTACATAATTTTCATTCATTGAGGAAAGTAGAATATCATAAAAGAATCTCACCTGAACGGGTAACGAACTCACGATTTAAACGCTCGGGGATGTACCACTGAGCTAACATGACCGCTTTTCGGAAGCTGCTTCTGAAATATAACTGAGCTCATACGTAAATTATTTTTTTCATGTGGAAATCAAAATGACGAAACGAGAGTTTGAATATATAGTTTCGAAATATTGTATCATTAACTATTTCAATCAACTTTACTTTTTTCCTACACTTAATAACATTTCAGCATGTCTTATTATATTTAACAGAAGGAAAAACATATCTGTACATTTTTTCGATTGCTAAGGTTGGCTTGGAGGTTCGAACCAGCAGCTTTAGTTTACTGTTTTCGGAAGATACCCGAAGTTGGACTTCGAAATTGTTCGTCTCAATACAGCTATCATCATATCGCTCAATCTGTTTGGTATATGGTATGTGTTTTTATACGTGTAAAGTCAGTATAACAATTCATTCTTTAAACAGCTTTTCGTATGTATTAATACTCCTTTATAAAAACTGTTTTTAATATTATTATTACGGCGCACCATTTTCAGATTTCTTTCGCGAGTCGTGGACCAAGTCGTTCCCCGTCATAGGCGTGTCGTGCAATTAACCCACCACACGTCAGGTACTAGCTTTAACCTATTGCTTCCTGGTCACAGCTCAGAACATTGGTAAGTATGGATAGACGTACAGCAGTAATTACTTTATGGGAGTTGGGAGGCTATTCTGCAACTGCAGCTAGCAGGCGAGTAGGTGTCCCGGCCTCTACAGGAAGGCGATGGATTTGGAAATATGGTCCTACACGTCAAACTGGTAATTTACGATCTTCTGGTTGTCCGCATGTGTCAACCAAAGCCGAAGATGCGAGATTAGTAAACGAAGCCCGGTTAGACCCACTAAGGACGTCTAGACAGCTAAGGGAAGCTTCTCTTTTTCCTGGTAGTAAGCATACAGCTCTGCGAAGGCTTCGTCATGCTGGGTTACGTGGCTGTGTTGCTGCCGTGAAGGAAAAACTCTCAGACGACCACAAAATTTACCGTCTCGCGTTTGCACAGGCGAATGTGGGTCGCAATTGGGAAAACGTAGTTTTCTCAGATGAATCCATATTCACCACAATCAAATGAGGGACGCCGCTTTGTGTATCGCCCGAGAGGTACCCGATATGACCCTGGATGTGTTGCTGCTTGAAATCGCAGTGGCCATGTATCTATTTCATGTTGGGGTGGATTTTCAGGCGCGGAGCAGAACAGCTTCACAGAATAGAGGGACACCTGGACAGTGCTCAGTACTTAGATATTATGTGTAATATCATGGTGCCATCTGTACGAGTATTTCAGCCTGATGGTGTAATTCAGTTCCAGCAAGACCAGTCGCCAATACATACTTCCCGTGTGGTTCAGGAATGGTTCGCAGGGCAGCCTGAGATTGATTTAATTGACTGGCCGCCTCGTGGAGCAGACCTCAATCTCATGGAAAATATGTGGGCACAAGTGAAGCGCACTCTAAGGGATAGTTGGCCTGAGGCAGATCCACCAAGAACCCAGGATGACCTGTGGCATCTTGTTTCCGAAGCATAGCTGGAGGTAGGGGAAGGAGATAAATTTGTCACCCATTTAATAGATTCCATGCCCAGAAGAATGGAGCGTGTAATAAATTCAGAAGGGTATTGGACACAATATTAATGTCCCCGCCTTAACTCCCGAAAACAGTCCATGTCAGGGCTACCTAAACGCTTCTGAAAATATTTCTAGAAGTAAACCACTCCTTGAATCCGATTTCTGTGCAATTCTACAAAAAAATGATAATTCTCTGCAGGCTTTGAACTCAAGACGACCTCATTAACAAGCCCGTACTCTACCAGTGAGCTAACATGAACACGCAAATCCAACCTGAAGAAACACGACTTTCAATTTCCGGTATTCCATGACACTGATGGTCATATACTTTGCAAATGTTGTATTCAACTTGGGATATTCCGCAACACATAAACAAAGCGAGAGAGAGAGAGAGAGAGAGAGAGAGAGAGAGAGAGAGAGAGAGAGATGAATATACAAAAGCATATACAACGTATTCGAATGAGTCTCTAAGTAACGATATTCCGTTCTAAAGATAATTTGTGTTTCTTCCCGTGACGTTAAGGGTATCGGGAAAAGTTATGTGTCTTGAAGCAGGATCCGACTTTGGATACTCTGTTTACACACTTTCTATATCCGTAGGAATATACTGTATTTCACGAATGTAAATTACATGCTGTATTGAGAATATTGAGAAGTTACATCTGAATGACAAATAACTGCAAATAAATACACTACCTAATTTATTTATTGCTATTAAACGATTTTCCTAACTTGCATTTAACATTCTCATATATAATACCGACCTACTGTGAAAATTATCTCAGATTTTATATTTTAAACATAATAATTACTATGTTCTGCAATGATTATGTTATATATATATATATACAACTGATGTATTTTAATGTAATTACTTTATATAATTTTTCATGCATTGCGGAAAATATAATTTTTAAAAAAGCATTGACCCAGATGGGATTCGAACTCATAACCTTATGATTTAAGGTCCGACACCTTACCAGTGAGCTACCACAAGGACTTCTGCTAAGGTATTTTTAGCGATGCATAAATATTCTCAAGATAATTATGACATTCATATCCACTACAAACGCTGTTTCTGTTCTACTTTGACTTTTATTTTAGTACTCAGGTGATAACTATATTCTATGTCTTAACTTTGAGCATTCTTTTACATATGGAAAGATTCGTTTACGTATCTAAATGTTCCATCACGTATGGAGAGCTAAATGACAAACAAACATGTGGTGACATTAATACAAAGTTTCGAAATATTGTATCATTAAATATTTCAATCAATGTTGCTTTATTTCTACACTTGGTAACAAGTCTTATTATATTTAAAAGAAGAAAAACACATCTGCAAACTTTTTCCCGGTTGCAAAGGTTGGCTTGGAGGTTCGAACCTGGTTTACTATTTCCCGAAGATACCCGAAGTTGGACTTTGAAAACTTTTGCCTCAAAACACCAATAAAGAATGCGTTCAACCTTTTTGAGACAAGGTATACCTTAACTAACACGTACTGTAACCCTGAACCTCATGCAAATTCTTAAGATCTAGGAAGTGAAACTTTTGGATTTGAGGAGAATGATAATTTGGATAATCTGTTAAAAGGTGATGTGAATTTCTTCCTGAAAATGAAACATGAATCTTCAGGATTTCCTGCTTGGTCCAAAACTAAAGAATAGAAACAGAAATACATTGCACATTATTATACAAATGAAAGTATACAAATAACGGATAACATTTAATCGAATTCTGGTTTGAGGTATATTTTCAAACTATTCCTAAACTCGCTACAAGGAAAATGGGGACAGCGACCCTTCTTATGGCAATATGTGATTGTTCGCATACCAGAGAAATTTTTGTGTTACCCATGGAACTGTGTAAAACCATTGAGAACAAAAGGAAACCGTGAAAATTCTCTAATATTTTACTTTCTTTATCATCTCGGGGGCACGCCTAAAACTTTACTCGTTAATAACAGCTGTACAGCTTGATTTTGTGTTGTACTGCGACACAGATACTATCATGTTTGTACAGCAGTGTAATGAGAAACCTCCGCCTTCCCTGGGTTCCAACCTGGGTAAATTAACTAACGAAGTTCCAGATGGGTGGGAAATTAATGCATTTATAGGATTGGGGTCAAAAACGGTTCGTACCATTTAAAAGAGGTTGAGACGGGGAAAGCAGATTATAAATTTAAAATTAGTCAAATACCGTTGAATCACTGGAAGCATCAAGAAATGAATTTTGATCATTTTTATTATTTATTTCGGGATAATGTTGACAAAAACACTTAAACAACCTAGGGAGGGTTTATGAAAGCCAGGGTTGGTAATCGTGTCCAGGACTGAGAGTAACAGAAATCAAAAAAGTTGTAAATAAAAGAAGCCGTCTGAATCATGACAGTGAGATGGATTATAGTACATTACCATATGGCTACCATGGTATTAGCCATGTTGAATGATTGGCATTGTTTGTATGCATGTGAGTGAACGTCTTGTAAATATTTGTGTGTATCTTTGTACGCAATTAAGTAATTGTGTAGATAGCAACGTGTGTGAATGTGGTAGGAAATATCGTTTCAAACATTCCTTGTCATCCTAATACAGTGACATATTTTCGGCTACGTTATGTACGCAAATTTCATAAATTTTTGACGACTCTTCATCGTTGGGCACTTCCCCTATGTGTATATAATTTAAATATGTAAATGTTTTTATTAAAGGTTATTATATATTTTAAATCTGTAAATATCTTATTTAAGAATGTTGTATACATGTAATAAAAAATCGGTTATTCCAACTCTTTTATAACTACTTATATTTGAACTATTGATTTATTTTATTATAACAAGTATCAAATACAACACTAGGCCATTTTACACGGGAACATTTTTAAAATTTGATAACATAAAAATCAATAACAATTTCAGGTCAAGATGGTACAATACAACAGTGACGTTACAAAAAACTTAATTATAGATGATCTGAAAGTATACTCACTTGAAAAAACGTCTACAGCTTCTGGTAACTGGTTATAGGTGTTGACAATTCTGTTTAGAATTGACCTTTGGACAATATTAACTGTAGCTGCTCGAGTTTAAAAAAGATCACTAGAGCGTGTTGTTCTAGCGGGTAGGCGAAAATTGTTCTGACTTAAGAACTGTTCACATGATATGTGAGCATTTACATTTTTTTTTTTTGCAAAAATATTAGCTCAGAATTTGTGTTTCTCACTAGAGAAAGTTTGATATTAAGGAATTTTAAAACGTCAATATTTGTAAGTGTTCGGAGGTGAGGTATTCGGTAGGATACAATGGCTAAAAAGAAATTCATTACAGAATTTAACTTTTTTAAAATTAGTAGAGCAGGCCCTAGACCAGATAGGATAACATTAGTCAATAGTGGGAGCAACATACGACTTATAGAAGAAGCTTATTGGAACTAGGATTTTTGATGTCAGTGAAGCTATAAAGAGGTCCCAGTTTTCTCATAGCAGTATAAAATATTGTGCTTATATGATCCGCAAAAGTAAGCTTACTGTCAATGATAACACCAAGATCTCTGAAAGACGAGACAGGATTTACGTTCTTATTCCCAATTTTTTAAATGCGTTTTATAGGTTTTTTAGAGAAATCGTAAGAGAGGCACATTTTTGGATGTTTGAACTAAGTTTCCAAGAGTCACACCAGTTGAGAATAATTGAAGCATTATGTTGAAGAGCAAGCGCATTGTACTCGGATTGAACTTGTCTGTAGAGTTTGCAGTCATCACCGAATAGAAGAATATTGGTACAGCTATTTGTGAACAAAGAAGGCAGATAGTCCATGTATAGTAGGTATAGAAGTGGATCCAGAACACTTCCTTGACGAACTCCAGACTTTAAGGAATAAAATCAGAAACGTAACCTGAAACTGAAACTCGTTGTGTCGTATTAATGAGATAGGTTTCCAGAAGACTAAGCAATTTGCCATATAAATTGACTCTAGAATTGAGTTTGTATATAAGAAGATGATGTGGACGGGAATCGAAAAACTTAGCGAATACAAAATATCGAGTTGAGTATTTTCTGAGATGCTGTCCACAGCATCGGACAGAAGAACAGTTAAATTAGTAACACAAGATTTTCCTGGCAGAAAGCCGTGTTGTGAGGAGTTTATAAATGGAGCAACAAATTCAAAGATCCTGTTTTAGATTATCTTTTCACAAACGAGTGCGAAAGGAGATAAAAATATAGGTGATAATAATAATGTATATATGTATGCAACGAACAATTTAGTAAAAATAACAATTTTCAATAATGTGTTTTATTCGTGTACCTGTATTGTATATAAGAATACATTTCCTTCGTATAGCTTCTATAAAAGGAAGAATAAATTTGCTTCATACAGCTTGATATGAAGTATTTATAATTATACGTATAAGTTTGTTTACGTTTATTATTAATACGTTATTACTATATGTATGTGTATTCTGTATAAATAATGGAAGAGTACATTAGCTTTATATAGCTTCAAATACATTTATTTATAGGTATTTGTAATACTTCATGTGTTTTACTTACAACAGTTTAATCGTTTCGTAAAATAAATCAAACCTAAGCTATAAAGCGTCTTGAAATCGGAAATCTATTCTCTTGCATGAGTCACTGATTGCATAATGTTTTCCACAGTATGAATCCTTTATGAGTATGTGGTAAGTATGTATTTATTTGGTACCCTAAGTTCAATATTTTTGTTAAAAGGAATGTAAGATGTAAGTGTTTAATAATGTAAATATAATAGTATTCACATATAAATCAATTACATGATTAAAGATAAAGATATGTTCAAGTATGAAAATTTGCTAAACAAAACTTATGGAGCTTTCTTTGAATATGAACATTTTTGCTTCTATGTCTCTGATTATATTTAGACTATGCACTTTTAAAAACTTGACACCCTGTATATTGTACATTACATATATTGAACAATGTTGAAAGATGGAAGGAAAGACATGTAACTCCAAGAATACAATCTTATTCATTTTATGTGATGCTTGAGGGATCATATGTCGTCTTAGTATATACTAACAACTAATCGTTTATGTATGGGTGTATTGGCGTACAAAACACTGCTCAATCATAAATTACAAATGTATTTGCCTACTTTTCTCTATGGTTCGTATGTATACATGTTTTTATTGAAACGTAGTCGGGAATACAGGGTTAGTAGGGAAAGTAATAGGACTGAGTCGATTAAAAAAAATATTGAGCCAATCGTTACAATTCTTTAAAAACTTTCAAAATAGGCTCCTTCTGCGTCGATGCAGCGCTGCCAGCGCGATTTCCAAGCATTGAAGGCGTCACGAAAGTCATTCTCCGGAATAGCCTTGAGAGCCACGGCTCAAGCTGCTTGGATCCCTCTGTCGTCTCAAAATTGCCTTTCATCGGTCGTTTCAGGCGAGGAAACAAAAAGAAGTCCGAGGGGCCACATCTGGGCTGTAGGGCGTCTGCGAAAGCGTTGGGATGCCGGCCTTGGTCAGGTAGCTGTTCACAAAAAAGACGGTGTGAGCCGGACCGTTGTCGTGGTGCAGCTTCCAGTCGGCTCCGATGTCTGGTCGGACCCGATTGACCCTTCCTTTGAGTCTCTTGAGCACTTCCACGTAAAACGTGGCGTTGACGGTTTGTCCAGGAGGAACAAATTCATGATGGACGATGCCTTTGATGTCAAAAAAGACAATGAGCATCGTTTTCACTTTGGATTTGCTCATTCTTCCCTTTTTTGAGCGAGGAGACGCCGGCGTGTGCTACTCGGACGATTGCCTCTTTGTCTCGGGATCATACTCAAAGATCCATGATTCGTTACCTGTGATTACGTTATTCAAAAATTGGGGATCACTTTCACACATGTTCAAATTTTCTAGGCACAATTCTACTCGCCGCAATTTCTGGTCGTCAGTGAGCACTTTTGGGACAATCTTCGTGCACACCTTGCGCATGTTCAAATGTTCCGTCACAATTTCTTGGACCACAGTTTTTGGTAAATTTAACATTCGAGGAATTAAACGAATACTTAGTCGACGGTCTGAGTTCAAAACTTCGCGCACACGAGTCACATTGTCGGTGTTTTTCGAAGTCGAAGGTCTTCCAGCACGGTCTTCATCGGCGACTTCTTCCCGGCCCTCCGAAAGGCCTTGTGCCACCGAAACACACCACTTCTTGCTAAAGCATCATCTGGGTAAGCCTGCTTGATCATATCAGACGTCTCTGTTGCAGATTTACTAAGTTTAACACAGAATTTAATCGCGTACCTCTGCTCTAACGAACGCTGCATTTTCGGCTTGCACCACTCACTGAAACACGTCGCGCGAAAAAGCCTGTCCTGACTCTCCGTGTGCTCGGAGACAAGTGACCAGCCGCTCGTTCGTTAGCTAGGAACGCCCTCTACCGGATCCAGTCGGTACGCGCACGCTCCGAAGTACAGTCATGACGGAATAAAATCAGTCCTATTACTTCCCGGACAAACCCTGTAACTGTATCAGGTGGTGATACACGGATATGTATGTATCCAGATGCAAGCGTACCAATTTCTGTATGCGTTGCGTATTGCACAACGTCACCCTTTCGCTAGTATCGCCGATAAACAGAAATGGCGCCGGGAGTCGAGAAGGAACAATGAGTGTAGTGATTTATACAGACAAAAAGTGTTGTTCAAATTTAACAAAATTTTCGACGTGTTTATGACAAGAATTCTCCATCACGCAACAATATCTAGGCTCGGAAGAATAACTTTTTATTAACGGTAAGTGTAATGACTCAAGAGAGTGATAGTAAAAAGCGTGTATCAGAAGACAATGTGAAACCAATAAGTCAGTGTTTCTCACGTAGCCCGAGGAAGTCTATTTGAGTAGCGAGCACGCAATTGGTGATTCCAAAGTCAACAGTGCACATTGTGGTACACAAACTATTACGTTTGCGCGCGTATAAGGTTCAATTGTTCCAAGAAGTTAAGTCCAGCGATAAGAGACAGGGAGCAGCATTTGCTACTGAAATTCTGGAGAGCATTGATTATGACCATAATTTCTTATTGAACATTGTTTTATATGGAGAGGCAACTTTTCACTTGTCTGGCTGTGTTAACAGACACAATAGTACGATATGGGGATCTGACAATCATAATGCGTACATAGAACATTCTAGAGAAAGTCTCAAATTGAATGTTTGGTGTGCTGTAACACATAATGCAGTTATATGTCCCTTCTTTTTCATTCAGCAAATCATAACAGGAAATGTGTTCTTAGACATGCTTGAACACTTTGCTGTTCCCCAGTTTCAACATTTGCAATGTCAAGTGATATTCCAATTGGTGATGCACTCCACATTGGATCCTACAAGTAAGGGTGTACCTTGATACTGTATTTTCTGGCCGTTGGGTGCGCCAATTAGGTGGCCTCCATGCTCTCATGATGATACCAATCTGGACTTCTTCCTGTGGAATATGTGGAAGACCGTGTTTATTCTGATGAAAAGGTGTGAAACCTTGATGAACTGAAGAGCCTTATCAGGAATGCGATTGCTTCAGTAGCAATCAGATGTTATGTCATTCTGATGTTACAGAATACGTGGAGAGGGATTGAGATCTTGTAAAAATTACAAATGGAGCTCACTGAGTTAGAATGAGTTTGCAAGTAAGAAAAAAAACCACCTTCAAAATACATGATTTTGCTTTTGTATCTCTGACCATATTAAAACTTTACACTTTTAAAAGCCGTCAGTCCCTAAACTGGCAACCCTAAAAATGATTGTAAAAAGGGAATAAATGTTCAAAAGTAGTTTGAAACATTATAAAGTTATTATAAAAAATATAAAATCACCATAGAGGTGTATTAAATGGAATAAAATATCGAACATCAACTTACTTTTTGCTTCAACGAGTAGTAGAAAATGGATCGATCTGGGCCAACCTAGCTCATACTAGAACAACTCACAAGCCCCTGGGAAAATGACCACCGTACACCGTGAGCCCACGGTTTTTTACGACCTCCATTGTAGGGGTGAATTTAATCCCTTTTATGAGCACTTTTAAGGGGGTGTATTCGTTCTCTTTTACGAGCACTTTTTAAGGGTGAACTCGTTCCCTTTTACGAGCATATTTTTCAACCCCTATTTTAACATAGGAGATAACACATAAGATTACGAACACATAGCAAAGCAGATAACACACAGCAGATCAGATAACACATAACATAACAAGGGTGTACTCGTTCTCTTTCTCAACCCCTATTTTAACATAGGAGATAACACATAAGGTTACGAACACATAGCAAGGCAGATAACACACAAGACTACGTAACACTCAGCAGAGAAGATAACACATAAGAGTACGTAACATAACAAGGGTGTACTCGTTTCCTTTTATGAGCATATTTTCCACCCCTATTTTAACACATAAGATTACGAACACATAGCAAAGCAGATAACACATAATAGTACGTAACACACAGCAGATCAGATAACACATAAGAGTACGTAACATAACAAGGGTGTACTCGTTCTCTTTTATGAGCATATTTTTCAACCCCTATTTTAACATAGGAGATAACACATAAGATTACGAACACATAGCAAAGCAGAAAACACTGAGACTATGAACACACAGCATTTTAGGGATGTACTCGTTCTCTTTTATGAGCATATTTTCCAACCCTTATTATAACATAGCACAGATTACATAACAGATCAAATACAAGAGTATGGCTTATTTTCCAACCCTTATTTTACCATAACAGAGACTACGAAACATAACGGACATAGCACAGGGGGCATAGTATTCATTTTCTCCACCTCTAATTGAACATAGCAGAAATTACACTGAGACTACGAACACACAGCAGACCAGAGAATACATCAAATTCATTCCCTTTTATGAGTACATTTTAAGGGGTGTACTCGTTCTCTTTTATAATTACTTTTCCAACTCCTATTTTACCATAGCAGAAATTACATAAGATTTTTTTTCAACCCCTATTTTAAGACAATGAATACCTATGTATCATAGCAATTCGATACGCTCTTTGAACCGATTTGGATCAAAACTCGGCGTATGGGGGTTTTCGACCATGCTGAGTACGAATATCATACTTATTTTTACCTGGATTTTATACTTTATGTGGGATACGCCCTTTGTATGTCAATTTTAACCGATTTGGATAAAACTCGGCATATGGGGGTTTTCGCACATGCTGATTACAAATATCATACCTATTTTTATCTAGGTCTGATAGTTTATGTGAGATACGCTCTTTGTACGACACTTAAAGCGCAATCACTCGTAAACGAAGCAACATATTGAGGTGGTGTTTCCACATTTAGCAATTGGTCATCAGGTACCACATGTCCCAAAATAATGACCACCGAGGTCAAAGGTCAAAATACTTAAAACCTAATAACTCGAAAATGGATCCACATATTGAGGTGGTGTTTTCACATTTAGTAATTGGTCATCAGGTACCACAAGTTCCAAAATAATGACCATCGAGGTCAAAGGTCAAAATACTTAAAACCTAATAATTCGACAACTGGGACACATATTGAAGTGCTGTTTCCAAATCTAGTAACTGGGCATCAACTACTACAAGTTCCAAAAAATAATGACCATCGAGGTCAAAGGTCAACATACTTAAAACCTAATAATTTGAAAATGGATCCACATACTCAGGTGGTGTTTCCACATTTAGTAATTGGTCATCAACTACCACAAGTTCCAAAATTAGTGGTCATCGAGGTAAAAGGTCAAAATAGTTAAAACCCAATAACTCGAAAACGAAGCAACGTATTGAGATGGTGTTTCCACATTTAGTAATTGTTCATCAGGTACCACATGTCCCAAAATTAGTGGTCATCGAGGTCAAAGGTCAAAATTGTTAAAACCTAATAACTCGAAAACGGATTCAAATATCGAAGTGCTGTTTCCACATTTAGTAATTGGTCATCAACTACCACAAGTTCCAAAAATAATGGCCATCGAGGTCAAAGGCCAAAATACTTAAAACCTAATAACTCGAAAACGGAGCCAAATATTGAGGTGCTGTTTCCACATTTAGCAAGAGGTCATCAATCACTGCAAGTTTCAAAATAATGACCATCGAGATCAAAGGTCACTAACGAAAAAGAAAGCAAATATATGCCATTTTAACTAGCTGAGAATTATAGGTCTTCTTGTACTAATTAAATAAACGAAGGAATATTGTACCAATGAGAAATGTCATTTTTCTAGACCATGTTCTAATATTTAAACAAACGAACGGGTGAATTTGAGTGACCTATTCAATTTTGCACCAACGAGAAATAACTGCGTATTTTAAATCATTATGTACTATTTAAATAAACAAACAATCGGATAAATTTAACCGGCTCAGAAGTTCAATACTATTTTGTACTCTTGGGTGAGCTTTCCAATTTTGTAGCATGAAGGACCATTTTTTTAAACTACCTCAGAATTTCATTTCATTTTTGCAATACTCAAATTTGGATGGAGTGTTTAGTTTTGTACGAACCAGAAAAATTTGATTGGATTATTTCCTTAGGTACCAACTGGAAAAAGTGAAGGGCCATTATTCAAATAAACGAAAGAATAGAGTATTTAGTTTTGTACCAGCTGGAAAAGAGAAGAAGAGCTACTTTAACTATCTCATTGTGTACTGTTTAAAGAAACGAAAATTGACCATTATGTAACTTTTGAAATACTGAAATGTTCTATTTTTGTATCAATCAGAAAAACCCGAAGAAGGATCATTTTAACAAGTTCATAATTTCTGTAACGAAAGAATAATTTCGATATTCTACCGAGAAAGAATGAATTAGCTGAATATTTTATATCATACGAAAGAATACATTTAAGTGACCTATTCAATTTTGTATCAATGAGAAATACCATTTTAACTGGCTCAGAATTTGAGTGGTCTATTTAGTTTTGTACCAACCTAAGAAGAAGGGCGAAGAAGGACTATTTTATAATTTTACTACTCAAATAAACAATGGAGTATTTAGTTTTGTACCACCGAGAAAAACAAAGAAATTGCACCATTTTGGAGTATTCAAATAAACAAAGGACTTATAATTTTGTGTCAACACAAAATCAATTAAACGAAGTAATGCATTTGAGTGAGCTATTTAATTTGAAAAACCGAAGCAGGATCATCTTATACCATTTTGTATTATTTCAACAAACAAAGGAAAAAGCAAAAAAAGGACCATTTTAACTAGCTGCGAATTTTATATTATTTTAAACTAGTCTAATAAACGAAGGCATAAATATGAGTGAGCTATTTAGCTTTGTACGAACCAGAAAAAAGTGAAGAAGACCCATTTTAACTAACTGAGAGTTTCTGTGCCTTTTTGTACTATTTAAACAAACGATGAGATAAATTTGAGTGACCTGTTTTTTGTACTAACCAGAAAAAATCGAAGGTCAAAGTACTAACCAGAAAAATCGAATACCTTTATACTAGCCCAATGAACGAAAGAACAAATTTGGGTGTTCTACTTTTTTATACCAAACAAAGAAGAACCATTTTAACTTGCTGAGTATTTTATACCATTTTGTACTACTCAAATAAACGAAAGAAAAAGCGAAAAGAGTCCTTTTTAACTAGCGCAGAATTTCTGTAACGCAAAAATTAGTTTGGACGGAGTAACAAGAAAGAAAGCAAAGATATGCCATATTAACTATTTAAATAAACGAAGGGATAAATTTAAGTGATCTATTCCATTTTGTACCAAGGAGAAATGCCATTTTTATCTAGCTTAGAATTTCTGGTGCATGTTGTATTATTTAAACAAAACGAAGGGCTAAATTTGAGAAAGCGGACATGAACCACTTTACTCAAATTGGATGGAGTATTTAGCTTTGTATGAACCAGAAAAAAAGTAGAGAAGAACCATTTTAACTAACTGAGATCTTTATACTATTTTGTACTACTTTTTGTACCAATCAGAAGAAAATCAAAGAAGGGTCATGTTAACTAGCCAAGCAGAAAAAAGGAAAGAATTAACACTTTGTACTAACAAGAAAAGGAGAAGAAGGATCAGCATTCTATACTTTTTGTGCCATTTATTGGGGTGTCCTATTTCTTTTTTTACCAACGACAACCATTGTTAACTGGCTTATAATTTTATGCCTTTTTGTAAAATTTGTATCAAACCGAAAAAAGCAAGGAAATACCATTTTAAATAGCTCAGCATGTTACAGCTTTTTGTGTTTTTGGTCTACCCAGTTTCTTGACCATGTTGTACTATTTAAACAAACGAAGAAATATATTTGTGTGACCTATTCACTTTTATAGCATGCAGAAAAAGGAAAGAATAAATTTCAGTTTCTTAAGCAAACAAGGTCAATTTATACCTTTTTGTGCTATTAAATTTGAGTGACCTATTGAAGAATGAATAAATTTTGTTTGCAATTAAAAAAGCGGAGAAGGTCTACTTTCTGTACCAACCATAGAAAAACAAATTTGTTTGACCTATTCACTTTTATAGCAAGCAGAAAAAAACACGAAAAAAGGAAAGAAGGTTCATTATAACAAGCTAGGTATTTTATACCATTTTGTATTACTGGTGGTCTATTTCATTTGTGAAACAATCAGAAGAAAAGCTCAGAATGTTATACCTTTGTTATACCTATATAAAAATAGGTATGATATTTGTAATCAGCATGTACGAAAACCCCCATATGCCGAGTTTCATCCAAATCGGTTAAAATTGTCATACAAAGGGCGTATCCCACATAAACTATAAAACCCAGGTAAAAAATAAGTATGATATTCGTATTCAGCATGGTCGAAAACCCCCATATGCCGAGTTTCATCCAAATCGGTTCAAAGAGCGTATCGAATCGCTATGATACATAGGTATTCATTGCCTTAAAATAGGGGTTGAAAAAAAATCTTATGTAATTTCTGCTATGGTAAAATAGGAGTTGGAAAAGTAATTATAAAAGAGAACGAGTACACCCTTGTTATGTTGCATACTCTTATGTGTTATCTGATCTGCTGTGTGTTACGTACTCTTATGTGTTATCTGCTCTTCTATGTGTTCGTAATTAAGATAGGGGTTGAAAAAGTGACCATAAAAGGGAACGAGTATACCCTTGTTATGTTATGTGTTATCTGATCTGCTGTGTGTTACGTAGTCTTGTGTGTTATCTGCCTTGCTATGTGTTCATAATCTTATGTGTTATCTCCTATGTTAAAATAGAGGTTGAAAAAGAGAACGAGTACACCCTTGTTATGTTGTGTTATCTGATCTGCTGTGTGTTATCTGCTTTGCTATGTGTTCGTAATCTTATGTGTTATCTCCTATGTTAAAATAGGGGTTGAATAATATCCTCGTAAAAGGGAATGAGTTCACCCTTAAAAGTGCTCGTAAAAGAGAACGAATACACCCCCTTAAAAGTGCTCATAAAAGGGATTAAATTCACTCCTAAAATGGAGGTCGTAAAAGACCGTGGGCTCACCGTGTACGGTGGTCATTTTCCCAGGGGCTTGTGAGTTGTTCTAGTATGAGCTAGGTTGGCCCAGATCGATCCATTTTCTACTACTTCAACGCTTCGAAAATCAGTAAGTTACTTTGATCATATGCGCTGGAAACACCATGATGGGTATGAAATTTTTATCTGCTACTTCCGGGCATCATCATTGTTTCTTATTCATTTCTAAGCGTATAATTACATTTAATATCTATGTAGAATTTAAACGAAATACCTTGCTAACTTTTCCCAAAATGTAGTTGATGCAATCGTCTGATACGATCAGTCTTGCCCAGGACTGCTTCTACAACACGGTCTTAACTTATTAACGATTTTCAGTGGAATAATTTACTGCGAGGTCTTGGTTCCTGATCCATCACGGAATTAAAAGATACACGCAGCAAATAGAATGCAATTTCAATCTCACCAACCACGCTAAAAACAAGAAATGTTGGAAGGCACATTGCGAATCACGACAAAACCCTCTATTTTGGTGGATACGACGATGAAAATATGTTTTGTTTCCACAGGAACAGCAATAGAAGTATTACCAATCGTTTCGAATAAACATTCTGGCCTTAGAACTTACAATATTATGAGAGAAAAACCTTTTAATTTTTCTGAATCTAGTTATGATTTTTGGGCGAGAGCCTCTTTGAAATTGTTTTTATTTACTAACTAACTAACTCTATGGCCTATGGAACCCGGAGGTTCAGTGCCGCGTTCTCAAAAGCTCTCCACTGACTTCTATGTTTTTATTTACACACTACGGATATCTAGAGAGCAAGAAGGCATGGGGTTCTCTAAGTTTTTAAAAATTTCTAATCCTCATTATTGGTTTGTTGCGCGTGGATAATGACATATAGTATATTTTAATATTTGAATTTACAATATTTCCGTTGCTTATCGGCTTTGTTAGAGCTATAGAGTGTATATCATAAAACACCTATGCATACCAGATGGTGTTAATATCTCAATATCGAAATTTTTTGGACGAGATGCATAACTCGTATAACGAAAAATATAGATTTTCTTTTATGCCAACATATCTTTGAAATATCGAACTGTGTTCAGATAATGAAACACCAAAGAATATTACATTCATTTTCTGTGTAAACGCAATGTCAAAGTTTATATGTTCATTTAACTGGTATATTGCAACATACAGGCATAGATTAAAGAACGTATACCAATTTCGTCTTGATAAGGGTCCCTTCTTGTTTTAATAATACAATACATGAAGGAGTAGTAAATTATTGTGGAAGTGCCAAGGTCGAGTGGAAAGAAAAAAAGAGAAATTAGTCTTTCTTCCGTCGTATTTTTGTCTGTGGTAATGGATGAAAGAACAGTTATCTAAATTAACCTTATTCGTGATCTTGTCCAAAGATCTTTTATTAATCAGTAACTCGCTTTATATATTTCTTTACACTGTAATCGTAATATAACTTCCAAAACGTTAACTGCAATATACGGTCTGAGAAACTGGTATATCGATTTGTATTTATAAGCAATACATTTTTACAACTTAAGCGACAAAATACTACAAACATCTCTACGTTCTTCATCGTACAATTATATAGTATGTTTAAACTTAATTTATAAATGAACTTTTCAGTATATATTATTTTTAACTAGCAAGTACGCATTATATTATAACTTGCAAGTATTTGACGAAACTATACAAAAAGCAATGAAATAATTAAATATATGTTTTACGAGACGAAACCGTTACAAAGAGGAACAAACGTAACCAAATATTGAAGTTTTACTTTTTGTCTTCAATGGCTTAGGCTGTGCTTTTGTACTATACTGATGTACAGTCTATTACAAACATCTTTTGAGAACATTCACAGAACAGTTTCATGATTTGATTTCAAAACTGGTGTCATAATTAGCAAGCCTATACTCGCATTGACTTCAGCACAGCCTGTTTCTCGGTAGTGTGATTTGTATCATGGATCACTCAAGTTTTCTTACTGATGCAAACTTTACATTAGTATTTGAAATTTTCTTAATTACTGTAGATTCAAGTATTAAATTCAAGATCGTTAATATATCAGGATTATTTCCAATGCTTTTCGCGAGACCTAGTCAATCATAGTAATATTTCTGTAACTAAGTTGTGCTCCGGGGTTCGAATACGACTGTTTCCAGATAGCTCTTGTGCAATATTGATATGGTTCATCATTTCCGTTCTTTCTGAATCAACCAAAAATATATTAAGGAACATTACAATTATCAATAAGTAGTCCAATCTTCTCTGGTACCTCACATTCCATTTAATCATCTTTTTCATTTCCATCACACTATCAGCCACATAACTTGAGTCTTCCTGTGATTCTGAGAGTACATAATCTGGATCACCATCGGAGGTATCCATACGATTATTATTTCACTGCCACTGTCACTGTTCTCCCTATCTAAAATCAATCTGATACGATCTATCGGCACAAATCTGTTATCTCTATGCGGAACCTTTTTACTCGTACTGGACTGTCAATGGTGTCTCCAGAAAAGCATAGGTAACTTAAATAATAACAAACTGTACATTACTATAATAAAACTAAAGCAAATGCCAAACATATAGGCGGTTGCGCGCGCAACAAAAAGTGGGCTGACAGAGCAACAGCCAACTAGCAACCTACGCACTTGCCACATTTACATTTGTCTTGCTCAGTCACTGTCAAGGTTTCATGTTTCGCGCGCGTGTTGAAGATTGGTTACGGCAGAACGCAAGCTTTGAGCTGTGGCTAGGTAAACGGCTGTCGTCTGCTTACTCCTGCAACAGGAGGGGAAGGAGGTGTCACATGACAAGGGAGAGTTGAAAACAGCGAGCTGTAAGGTGCGCGCGCTACCCGCCTATATTTTTGGTGTTTGCTTTAGTCGAAATAGCGTATATGGCGTACAACGTAATACGCGGTACCAAAGATCGTCGTGAAAGTGACATATACCAAAATATCCATTATCTGAGATCTGGAGTGTTTCGAAAAGTAAATTGTAACAATCAAGTCGCAAACTCAAACTACCCAATAACAAGATTATTGTTAAGAGCGGTAAAGGGGGAGAAGCTGCTGAGACGTAGAGGAAGCTAGGTTAATCAGGGCTACACACGACTAAAACAAATATTGTTCAAGGTCTCAAAGACCGGTATTACAGTTAAGGTGTTAAAAGAGTAACATTATTTGAAAAATCATCTATATAGTATTTCCATAATAGATTTCATTTCTATCTATCGAATTTCGTATCACATACACGGTAATCTGAACAATATTCTCATATGCATAACAAATTACTTGTTACAGGATATCTGAACAAAGATACTCTATCACTATTGTTAGTCTAACACGCAAAAAGTACATCCTGAATGTAAAAGAATAACGAAACATAAACATTACGTGTTTGAGTGCCTTTAAGGAATTGGAATTGGAACCTAAACCATTTCAATCCTTTACGCTGGTCCGGAAAACTTTCTGTGTACATTTTACATCTCCAAAGCAAATCATTCAACTTTTAGTGAAGCACTATGGACAATGTTTCACAATATGTGATTGGAATTCGAGAAGACGGACATCTTCCTATATTACTCGCACATTACTTGGTATGGTGTAGCAAAACGATATCGTTGCAAGTCCCAAACTTCCTTTATCTAACAATGAGGGTGGGCTGTTTAGAATGATGTTTTCGTACCTCTGATGGTAAAAACTACGCCGGCCCCCTCTATTATACTCAAACTACTGAAATGTTAATGTAACAAGAAAAAGCTTTGTATGAATTTTCCTTCTAACTGCAACATATCCTTCCGTGCAATGATTTGTGCATGTAAGGAGGCGACATTTACATTTCTGAGGACAGTAAACATACTGAACGCTAAACATACGATTAAAGTGTTGAAGATATATTAAAGCTGCTCTGAGTAACATATTTGGATTATGGTGTACGTGGACAGTGCATCGCAAATGCTAAAATATTCCGAGGTAACCGAGGAGATGAATTGAATGAATATATAATTTATATTATGAAAACGTACTATGTATTAGATTTTATGTGCTTTGTATGAGTTTGTTACAATATGAATAATTTCTTTATAACCTTTCTGATTATATCCTTCTGTTCTAAAAAAAAAACTATTTTTAATGCATAATGTATATTCTACAGGCAATGAAGCCAACATTTTCTTTTAAACGGAGAAATCATTTGTCGTACATAATGTGTAACAAAATAGAAATATGTCTTACAATTGAGGGGGTTAGTGCAACAGTGGTCAAGCCGACATTTTTAAAAATAGAGAAAAATCAAGGAAAAGTTAAACACATATGGTTTCTTGTACAATATACCAAGAACAAGGACAAGTGGTTAAATGTGTCATACATTGGGGTTACATACACAGGCCCGACACTGCGTACGAACGGAACGGCTTGGGATCGGAACGGCACAAGACCGAAACGGCATAGAATTGGCCCGGCATAGGCAGAGTTGGGGTGGGTCAATGAAAACTTGACCCACGACCCAATGACCCACCACCCACTGACCACCCACCCACCATGACTCACTCTGACCCACCACCCACAATGACCAACCGTGACCCACTCTGACCCACCGTGACCCACCACCCACCATGAACCACTCTCATCTACTGTGACCTACTCTGACTCACCAATATCCATCGCCATCAACTCTGAACACGATCTACGGCCTCTTATGTACTTACTAAAAAGTTTACACTTGGAATAAAACAAGACTGTGAAATTGTCACTAATCGGAGTTTGAATTTCTAGTCAATCGTTCAAGCACCACTCTGTTATAATAAGGGTGGACATGACCTTTACTATATAAAATGGTAAAGTGTTTGTCAGTGAGGAAATTGAAACAGTTCGAGGTGGGGGGAAATTAGTGTGTGCCCAAATTATACTTGTACTAAGAGAGTATTCTTGCAAGTGTTAATTTCTGAACGCATTCCAAAAGAAACTTCTATTCGCAAGAAAATACCACTGTACAATATGTGAAAGGTTATGGTTTTTCAGTTTACAGTATTTTTCCCACAAAAGACTTGAAAATCAGTTTCTCATAGTCTGTAAAGGTGCTCGGGTACCCTATGTGAGAGCAACTCCATAACGTATGCTCATAATTGTAATTTGTGTAATCACTAAAACACCTCGTCAAATTTAAGTTAAAATATGCATAATTGCAATTATTATGAATATTTAATTGAAATTCGTTTACCTAAAGCAAAGAATAGACTTACTAAAAATTAGGTACAAAGTTGAATAACACAAATAAGCCATTAGTAATAGAAGTATACATTTTCTGTAACTCCTAATTTTCCCTCTTAAAACAAATCTGAAATCGGGTTTATTTCCTGTTGGTAACTTTTTCGTGGTAAATCGTCCGCAGCGGAATGATGTCCATCTTTCAGCCAAGAAGTAACTGGCTCGCCTACTTTGAGCTTGTCTAGCATTGGGCCATTAACATTGATGGACAACTAGTTAGACAATGTTGAGCACTTAGTCAATTTCTAATATCAGTCATCTGTAAATGCATAAGGAGAAATCCCAGTTCGCACTCTGTCGTGGAAATTAATAATACTTCTACCCGATTTCTGTAACTCCTCATCGACAATCTGCTTGTTAGACTTAAGTCTGATAACGATTTTTCTTGGTCAGTTTTGAAATACTCAGCAAGAACTATCATCTCTCTATCACCATACAACATCTTTTCCATATCGACCATGTCAGTTGGCAATGTCGATTCATGGAGAACAGAAAGTTCATTTACCGCGCCTTGGATAGGAAATCTTGTTTATAAATTATAAATTAAATCCTGATAAACTGATTTATTCTTATTTGCTTATAAATTTAATTTTTGTAATTACACATGAAGGTCTGATGCAATTACCAAGTTCCCTTCCCCGTCTAGAAAGCGAAAGGGAACGAAGTTCCTAAAAAGTGTTCAGAGGTGAATGGGAATTTTCGTCCTTCTTCCCCTTCAATTACCACACTGCTGTTTGGCATGTGCCAAATTACGATGAATTTAAATTAAATTATCATAGTATAATTATTTACTTCTTGAATTAACAATACGTTTCAGTTTAAAAAACGATGAAATTTGAAAGTTCCTAATCAAGGTAAGTAGACCAACGTAAAAGGGAAACAAACGTAAAATTTTCCATATAATTATGTTTACAATCCAAATTTAAAATTGCCGTGTAATTGAGCTTACAATACATATTTTATGCCTATTTTTCTCACAACTTTATGGGTTGATTGCCCTGTGCTATAAACGCTCCATATAATAAACATAAGCTTCAGCAACTATTTCAGCAATTAGTAGAAAGAAATGGATATATGAAGCCAGGCATTCTCTTTTTTCATTCTTTTTTTTCTTAAATAACATCGATCGTTTTCGATAATTTTTACAAACCAACTCACTACCGATTTTCCATATATAAAGTGCCTCCCCCAACATAAATCGGAATTTAAAATAATGCTAGGACACATTCTGTTTATTTTCAATAAAGAGTTAATACACTGAATTTGAGCTCCGTAAATTTAAAGGCTTGCGAGCTACTCATTTTTTCCCCAAAAATTCGAATCCTCACTACCTCCTTAGGATATTATGCATTATAATAAAAGCAACATAACATCCCAGTTTGGATCAAGGCCTAATTATATACAAAATGTAATTTCATTTGACTTTGGAATTTGACCGTGATGATCAGACAAAAATAGTTACATTCAATTTTTTATATAATAATTTATATATTACAGTGATTCAAAAATGTATTTTCTCCAATAGTTATCTCCTCTAAAAGCTTAAAGGTCTCGAAAGCAAAGTAGTGGTATAAGTCCTATTGTTATTATCTATCTATTAAAATGCTACAATAGCCATTAAAAGCGCCTGAGCTCCAACCTATAACTTTGGCTTTCAAATCTTTCATTTACGGTTATGTGTGATTTCACATTTAACAGAGACAAACATTTTGAGTACTTGTACTTTAAATAGTCTAAATTAGTTAACTATATCTTTCTCATAAAGTTTATGACGTAAAATTATTGTTCAAAGCCTTTGTATTTGATTAAACCTTCTCTAAAATCAATGCTTGTGAATTGTGCTTCCATCTTCCAAGTTATTTTAAACTATGTTTATATGTTTGTGGTCAATCCTTTCGATAATACGATCTTGGAAACTACAGGCTCTAGCAAGGTGACGTTCTCAATGATCGATTGGAAATTTTGCTTTGATTGTCCAGTTATAATTGAATATTTACAAAAAAACGTGGCCATTATTTCTTTATTACATTTTTTAGGGTACACTGCAAGCGTTGGAATAAAAAAAGTTATAACATCATATCCTATGCGTTACACATTCCAACACCACAGTGTTGTATATTGGGGTTATATATGTCTCAGGAGTTAGTTCCATGGCCAAATAATAGTGAAAAAGGAAGGATATATTTCTCGAGTCTAAGATAAATCTTTATTTTTTGAGTGTTTTGCCCAATGAACACCATATATAATTGGCATTATAGTTAATTGTATATGTAATGTATTTGCTTATTACATACTGCATACAAGAAGAAAGAAAACACTGGTCAAACATGAATTAGAAACTCCAACCGGAAGTAGGCTCAAATCTTGCAAACGGTGCGAGATATTGAGAAAAAATAATCGAAAAAATCTCCCCTTTATGATACCCCTTGCCGATGTTTTTTAAAATCAAGACGTCTTTCACTTGTGTCTGTAAAGGGACATGTACATATGTTGTGAGGAATGAGAAGGAGATTTATGCTCATATGCGAATGATGCGCTGTGTAGAGGGCGCAGGTTCAGCTAGTTACAATTAAAAATATTAATATCCAAAAGTGCCTGAAATTCTTTTTTCACTTGGTTAGACATACTCACCTCAGGTAAGTAGACACAAACAAGTGGAAAAGGAAGGGAAATGAAGGTCTTGATAGTAAAACGAAGACAAATTTACTAGTCTTCAGAAGATACTGTCTACAGTGCAGTGAGCAGAGAGGGTCAGTAGATCATACTGAGTCGGTGGGTCAAAGTGGGTCATGGTGGGTGGTGGGTCGCAGTGGGTCATGGTGGGTGGTGGCCACAGTGGGTCACATGCTCTTGACCCATGACCCACCCGACCCACTGACACACTCCATCTCTGGGCATAGGACCGAAACTGCATACGACCGATATTCTGTAGGGTGGTCAACACTTCCTGAGTATATCAATATCCTATATCTCTCACCTTGAATTTGGGAATATAAAAATTGTAAGGGTAAATAATTCTAAACGGTCTATTAGAAATATATATATATATATATATTATCAGGATACATTTGGTAGCTAACTTCATACTGTTTTTTTCTGCTTTTAAATACTCAAGCTAATAACGTGCTTTCCTTTCTTATTGATTGGTTTGAAGAGAAAATAATTTGTTTTGAAAAGATATTAAGTGTCATTTACAAAATAAGATTGGGTGGACCAACTTTTCACTTGTATTTCAAATTTCGATTCAGAAACAAACTCTATCATTTATTTTTCGTCCGTTATTGATTGTTTTGAAGAAAAACTGAGAAGCATTAAATAAATTTTGATAAAGTTGGTGGTCACCTTCACAAGGTCCCTGCACTTCAAATTTCGTTTAAAGCATAAAACGATTAAAATAATAAGAGAAACACAATCAATACTCTACGCAAATGTTTATGGGGTTCAGGAGCTTTAGGATCACAAGTTCATATAATATCAAGTATATATATATATATATATATATATATATATATATATATATATATATATATATATATATATATATATATATATATATAGGGCCAGATCGAGGATTTTCTGAGGGGTGTATATTTGAATAAAATTTAAATGTTTGAAATGCCTCGAGGCATCTCTGGTGTATATTGGGTATTGACTTAAACTATTGCTTTTGCAAAAATCCGCTTTATTTAAGCCAGAAACGGAAACATGACATGAAATTTTCATAAGGCATTGCTATTTTCACTGCCAACTTTTCATTTTAGATAGTGTATATTCACAACAGAGAGGAGTGCAAGTGCTCCGGTGCACCCCCTAAATCCAACTATATATATATATATATATATATATATATATATATATATATATATATATATATATATATATATATATATATATATATGAGAAACGTGATTACTTTTGCATAATACCTTGCTCAAGGGTGGTTTCAAACTCCGAAATCCCTTTCTTTCAGTACGCCACTAAACAGCAATTATAAATCATTCCTTTTCCAATTTGTATTTGTTGTACAGCTTCAAAGCTTAATTTCAAAGTTTAAAATTATAGGAACACTTATTATGCTATTGGAAAAGCGCACATATTTTGTGACAGTGCAATTAATTTTCTTGTTATAACTATTGAAAGAAAGGAAAACACCAATAAAAATAATACTGACGCGAATTCCGATTCGATAGTAAATCATATTTCATTATTTTATTTGAAACTTTGAGAAAATTGAAGCTCTACACCGAATACAAATAGGAAAATAAGCAATGCTTTATATATTACAAATTGAGAACAAAGAATTTTTACGTCCCACGTTTATGGCGGCTAAGATAAGAAGAGATAACGAAGAGAGTAATACTGTTTAAATGAAAGATTGGATAAAAACAAGAATTTTTAGGAATGATCCATAAAATGGATCAAAATATTACGGTCTTGACTAATATTAATTTTTGGATTAGGGGCCACAAAATATTCGAACGGTCTCTAAATCGAGCTTTTTCCACATAAGTAGTTCTCCAGTTATAAGGAATAAAAGAAAAATTTCCATTTAATGAAAGATTTTTTATCACCGGGCACAAAATTTTTAGACGGTCCCTAAATCGAGTTTTCATATATTTTTTTTTCTTTTTACGGAATAAGCATATCACACTGCGTTAAGTGATATCTTGGGAGGTTTGGTTACCCTATATGTAGTTGTCCATATATAAGGCATACAAGAAAAGTATTGATTAAATGAAATATATTGAATTTTTTGGATCAGGGCCCATAAAGATTTTGGACGGCTCCTAAATCAAGTTTTCTTTCTTTTTCTTTTTTTTTACTTTTACGGAATAAACGCATCATACTGAGGTAAGTGATACTTTGGGTTTAGCTACACTATATGTAGTTCTGCAGATATAAGACGTACAAGAAAATATTTGATTGAATGAAATTTATTTAATTTTTTAGATCAGGGACCACACAATTTTTGAACCCTCACTAAATGGAGTTTTCGTATTTTTTACGGAATAAGTACATCATATTGAGTTATGTGATAGTTTGGGTTTGGCTACACTATATGTACTTCTTCAGATATTAGACGTACACAATTTTTTTAATTGAATGAAATATATGAGATATTTTGGATCAAAGGCCACAGAATTTTTGAATGGCCCCTATATCAAGTTTTCATATTTTTCTGGCGCTAAGCACATCATACTGAGATAAGTCATAATTTAGGTTTGAGTACACTATATGTTGTTCTCCAGATATAAAGCCTACGAGAAATTTTTGCCTGAAATAAATTGGATCTTTTGATCCAATAATTGTCCTTCATTCTCTATCTATACATTAAGCAAGTAACAGTGTAACGTGTACATTACTGTTCGTCTCAGTGACTCCCAAAAACTATGTAATCGACACTAATATCGGTATTCTTTTTTATCATTATATATATACATATATATATCCCGAAAGTTATGGATTCGACACTAATATCGGTCATTTTGTATCATTTTTAAATATTTGCTCTCCTTTCGTCTCCTCTCCAACCGCTAAGTTGTATCGTCAAAGTCAAATAATAGGAAACATCCCAGGCACGATTAGGTCAAGTGCTGGGATGCTAACGATGACGGTGGACAAGTCTACCAAAAGGGCGCTCATAGGAACGTGAATACATATTATATATCTTCGTCAACTTATATAATATGGTGATATATATATATATATATATATATATATATATATATATATATATATATATATATATATGGTGTAACTTTATTAATGTAGTGAACGTCTGGAGGTGATTCCTGAACTCGAAGAAGAATTTAAATGAAACGAAGTCTTTAGCGTATCATAGCTATAACTTCTAGGCTAATGGTAACGGATGGTCAATGAACGGCTTCCTGTCCAACTTAAGAGTATGTGAAAATGGAAAAAGTAACTTTGATCCAGAATAGGTTTATAAGGAATGTGCATAAGACAGTCAGGGGTAAACGATCATGTATGACGAACTAGAGTATAAGGGATTCTTCACATAACGACAGTGATTCCCACAAATTATGTGAATACAATTAGGGCGAAAGTAAGTTGCATTAAAAGGTTTCCTCCCCGTAATGCTTAATTCCGTGGAAGATAACTCCGAGTACAGAAGGAATGAAACTCGACGATACTCAGGCTGTCGCACGTGTTGCACAATGAAAGAAAGAAATACAGTTTCAAACTACCGATTTATTCTGTTTGGTACAAGGTAGAGTAACTGTGAAAAATCCAGAGCTACCTTGTACAGTATTTGTGCAATGCAGTATGTGTAAACGAGACAGCTGTGAAGAATAACAGTTCACAGTCTGATATTGCCGACCGTTGACCACATTGCAAAGATGACATCGGCAAAGCAAATTTTTCCGCGTGCGGTCAAACACATCTGAAAGTTCGTATATGATTTCCGCAGTTGTATTAAATCGAGCTACAAGTTCTTCGACTGTCGTGGCCGAAGTTGCATACAAAAGGCGTTTCATACATACCTCCTAGAAAACAAATCAAGCGCCGTGAGATAGGATGAACTAAGTTGTCATAACACTAAATTTTCTTTCCTAATCCAACGATATGGGAACGTTTCACTTAGGTAAGTCTGCATATTCCTGTCAAAATGTGCAGGTGCACTGTCATACTGTAATCACATCTGCTGTCTTATGTTCAAGGGCATATGTTGTAACAATTTTGGGAGAAAAATACATAGAAATAAAAGGTGCTCCCACACAGGCGGGCCGCTAATAAATAAGGTCCTACCACAAAATTATCAACCATACCACACCAAATTTCTGCAGCTGATCGTTTACTAGAGTTGCGCGTGGATTTTTATGCCCTACACATGATAGTTTCAAGACGCTCTCTGATCATTCGCAGTACGCTGTCTTCAAGTTCAACTGTCCATATAGTGCGATTTCCTCCGATTTCACCTAGGAGAAATTGAAGAGACCCCTCTCTCGGAGGCGAATATGGAGGCGTGGAAAATACAAGGAAAGTTACTCTCTTTTGAGGGCGACGGTCACAATATAAAAGCCTCTCCTCTGGGCTATTGCCCCTTGCTTTTCCAGAAATGAGGTGCATATCTGCCAGCTCGTTGATAGGGTCATCTGCCATTGCGCAGGCGTGCCCAGATTAACACAACCAAGTTTGCTTAAACAACAACGTCTACACTTTTACACGATCGTGAATACCTGGACACAACCCTCTACCGTTAAAAGCAACACCTCTCATCCTGTTATATAGCAATTACACACGTAACAGTAGAGCATCTGACTATGTATATCACTCACAAGTTGCATAGATGCCTATTACAACTCAGGCACGCTAATCGATGCCATTCCACAACAAAACTGCAAAACAGCCTTCTACGAGCCACTCGCAATTGGAACACAAGGGACGGTAGTTCTGTAGGTGTTCCTCCGTGTAGGTATTCCACCCAGCTCCAAGGTACACTAGAACGTCGAAAAAATACTTTCCCCACTTTTTTGGATATAATTCCAACGAGCTTTCTTTTAGAAAAGTTCTCCAGCAGTGACAAAATCAAAATGTAAGTGAGCTACACTAGGATACTATTTTGGTATATTCACTATAGCAATGTAGTTTTCCATAGCTCAGGGGAAAGTTGAGGTTTGCCAACTCGAAGGGAGGGGAAAATGCCATCAAAGGTATCCCTGGAAGAAGATTCACACTTCTTTGTATCGTTATGCAACGTGTACAACATCCCGTGTTTCATCCATCTTTGTTGCTTCTGTGCACAGAAGTATCATATTCCCCGGAACTACATATTACGAAAAGGAAACCGTTTAATGCAGCTTACTTTTGCCCCATATATATTCAGACAATATTTGGAATCCCAGGGTCATGTGGAGAATTCCTTGTACACTCGTTCATCACATATGATCTTTGCATTTTTCGATACTACATATTATATTTTTTTACATGCCGCCTGACTGTCCTATGCACAATCGTTTTAAATCTAATCTGGATCAAAGTTATTTTTTCAATTTTTTCAATTTTTGCACACTTGTAACTTGGACAGGAAGCCGTTCATTTATCATTAGCCTAGAAGATAAAGTGTGATACGTTAAAAACTTCGTTTCATTTAAGTTCTTCTTCCGAGACTTTACTCTGTACTGAGACAAAATAGACGAATCACACATGGGTATCTCTCTTTCTTTCGAATTTTAAGTGTTGTTCTAATTTGAACGATGTACTATTATTTTTGATTGTAGAAATGTTGTACTTTGTTGTTCATTTCCCTCATTCGACGTTTGATAAAATACTCCAAAGGAATACTCCAGTTTCTTTGGGAATCATTGTTGCATCGCCACTGCATTATATCCGCAACAGGACATGTTCCGGTGTCTCGCTGGGCCAACACAGGCCTGCCGCGATCTCATGTATGTTGAAAATTTCATCGAGATTTGCCGGGGGCTCAAGAGATACGGAGTCTCGTAGTGACTTTCAATTTTGCATATTAAATTAAATTACGTCTCCATCCTTAAGTCTTTACTAAAATCCCAAAGTGTTTTCATTTTACAACTTCCGGTTTGAAAATAAATATACATGGAGCAAAAACGAGAACAGGTAATGGCAAGCACTTTTCTTTAATCGATGAAACGTTCTAAACATAATTACCATATTCCCTCTCAATCCTCTTTCAAACCGGAAGAGACGGTACTAAATTACTTCCGGTTTTAATATTGATTCCTGTTGAACCAAAACTGTAATAACGTAAATAGCGAGAAGCATTTTTCTGTAATAAAGAAGCGTTCTAAGATTACATCCCTCACCACTGTAAACTCTCTAATAGAACCGAAAGTAGCATAAATCAGCCACTTGCAGATTTAACGTTGATCGCTATAGAATAAAAACAGTAATAAATAGAAGCGGAATCCTGCAATCGATTAAACGTTTTAAGAACACATATAATTTCCATCTCAAAGTATCTACTTAAAACCGGAAATGGTAGGAATTCACTACGACTTCAGTTCTCAATATTGCTCGTCATCCAGCAAAAAAGATAGAAGTCCGTTTTCAACGTTGATCTTAATAGAGTGGAAACGATACCATGTAGCAGGAAGTGACTTTGTGCAATCAATTAAGCATCCTAAGAATATATTCAATCTCCACTCTAATATCTCTACTAAAACCGGAAGTGATATAAACCTACTACCACTTATGATTTCAGTAATAATTCATTTATTCATCATATCATAGAAACCAAACTCTATAATATGGTATACATATGACACTGTTACTAGCTTAATGAATAAAGGGAAGATGAATCATTACTTTTTTAAATTCAATCTTTGTTTTTTTGAAGTACTATTACGCTCTTTCTTCTGAATTTGCAATGTATAAAGCAATTATAAAACACTGCGTTGTTATCCAATTTGTATTCGTTGTAGTGCCTCCATTTTTAATTTCAAAGTTTAAAATAAAATTATGAAATATGTTTATTATCGAATCGGTATTCCTGTCAGGCAGGGCTGTTTTGTTTAAAACAAAATGTTTGAAACAAACGATTAAAGCTTGTTTTAAACAATTGATTTTGTTTAAAACAAATTTCGTATACGTTTCGTTTTAAACATTTTATTCTAAACATATGTATTTTTAAGACTTATTTTTATTTGGTTTTATTTTTGTAAAAAAAAAATCTGCCAGAGAAAAAAATGTCAAAATTGGCTTTCCATTCAGAAGATTATTTTCTTCCCATGTGAATGTTTTGATTTCTCGTGGCTACATGAGGTCAATGTGGTGATCTTCAATTTATTTTCTCTCTTTTTCCCCTTATTTTTAATGTTTATTACATTGTTGAAATGGTTATGAGTTAACTTACAAGAAAGTGTCGAAGTTGAAAGTTGGACTACTTGTAGAACTGATATTAAAAAAAATAAATAAAATAATTATAATGGAAACAATTTTTTGTGTTGTATTCAGAAAATAAACAAAAGGCTATTTGCTAAATTACGGTTCTGAAATTAAAACATCGCAGACATTCGTTTTACAGTACATGTTGGTTATCAGTCTCCGTACAACTTTTAATCGTTTAAAATGAGTTTTACGAAAAAAAGGACATTATTTGGAGCAAATTTATTAAAGTAACTCAGACTCCATCAGATAAGAAAACGACCATATGAGCTCGTTGCAAAACGTGTAAGAAAGAAATGGTTTGTTTAGTTCAAAGAATGAAGAATCATTATGAAAAATGCAATGCTGTGAAAAAACTGGAAACCCAAACAAATGGTAAAAGTGTTGACCCGAAAATTGCTTCTGATGATTCTAAAGTCAGTGATGTGGTTGAGATGCAACTGGAAACTTCAGGTAAGAATTAATGTTGTATCAACAATATCTTTTTCATTATATTATGAAAATTTTCTTTCGTCCCTCTTCCCGACCTTAGTTCTAAATTTTCTGAAAAACTTTACACCTTGGCATAGGTTGTATTAAAGGACCAGACAAGAAAGTGCAAGGTATGGCAGTCGCCCGCGTAACTAACCATTAAAAGAGTGATACTTGTTGTAACAAGGGCCGAACGTCAGTGTCTGGGACAATTTGATTTCAATTTGTTCGTCTGTCTGTATGTATGCAGCACGGTAAAGAGCGCAATTTTCGTTCTTTTAACATGAAATTTTTGAGGGTAGAGGCAGGAGACGTCGAAATTTGCTCTATAGATTTTGATTGCGATCCAACGTAAAATTTCAAATTTAGTGGTTCGAATTCCACTTTAAAGAAAAAGCCATGTCTCACATAGCCTTGCTACTGATGTAAGACTGTAATCAGTCAAACTAAAACTAATTTTACACGTTTTGAACGAACTTGGGTTGAACGATAAATTTTGCTCCAATTAGGTTTTTATAAGATATTTTTAGATATGGAGAGTTCAGAGCACAAGGGATCCAAGTCCATTTTCAGAAGCAGTAGTATCTTCGTTTTCTGATACGTAGTATCTCGTTTTCCATGCTCAGCAAACGTAGTATCTACGTAGCCAAGTGTACGTAATAAATGAAACAAAAACCATGTGAAAGTGTGTGGACTAGAGTTTCATAGGACAATCGCTAAACAAGAGCGTTGATAGAATGTGGGAGGAGGGCTAATTTCCTCCTCCTTGCTCATATATTTAAAATATCAACATTGTGTACGCTGTACGCTGGCGCGTGGGAATGAATAACAAGTCAAGCTCCGAATGCTACAATAATTGATGTATAATTATGTTAAATAAATGCAGGATGTGTCCAAAAGGATACACCAACATAAAACGTCATATTTTCACAACCACGAATTCGAGAAGAAAGAAAGAACAAGATGCAATCTAGAATTTCGTGTAACTGCCGCTAGATAGAGACGTTCGTTTAGATATCATCCACCCCTTACCCTGAATTTCAGATTTTGGGGACAGTAATGCAGATTTAAAAACCTTTTGAAGAGCAAAGTCCAACATAAAAAATTGAAGTCCTTACACCGAATAAATAGGGATTTTATCAGTTATAATGCATTTCCATTGGCCGTAAAGAGCTATAAGCCTATATTTCTCTCTTGTATATTTTATTTGGGAGCCCAAGGATTCCAGGATTCCAAGGTGGCTCTACTTTTAAGTTTCGAACCTACTGAAAATTCTGGAAATTGTGCCTAAGCAACTTTCCTGTTTTAAACATCTGTATATTCTCCATATTTATTAGGTGTAAAGACTTCAAGCTTGCTCTGTTGGACTTTGCTTATCAAAAGATTTCTAAAACTACCTTACTGCTCCCAAAATCTGAAATCCAGAGTGGGGATGGGGGCGGTTGCCCTCCTGTTCCATTGGCGCCCCTGTCTAGTGGATGTCATATGAAACTATCCCACGGCCTTTCGCATAGTTTTAGTTACATTTGTTTTGGACTCTTGACTGCGAAGATATTACGTTTCGAAATAGAATTCATTTGCTGAGCAAAATTGAACTTTATTCAAAATGGATTTGGATCCATTGTGCTCTGAACGCCCTGAATATTACCTTTCCTCAATAAATTATTGACTCAAAAACAACCAATTACATAGGCTTGCAGAAAATATTCTAAAGTTAGCACAACAGGAAGTGTGCTTCAAACATTATTTTTCGAAAATGTATTATATTAAAATAATTTTATTAGCGTCAGTGTTCTGAAATAGTAATCAAATTTTGCAACAAAAATCACACCCGTCTAAAAGAAACGCGAGCTTAGCCCCTATAAGCATAACTAGCAAACTTTCAGAAGCAGTAACTTCAAAATCACTTGCTTCAGTTTTAAAATAACCACACAATTTGGTAAAATGTTTGGTAAAATTCTAGCATTAAAACGTGTAATATGACTCCTTTTCCATTTGAAATTTCGAAAACCAATCTAAAATGTCCGCCATGATGCTTGATAGCACCACATGATGTGTCAGAAAACTTCAAAGTTTCATCCTTCTCCCTCAATCCGTTCTCAACACACAACGATGCTGATTACTTTTATTTCACTATGTATATCGATAGACTGTGGGAAATCTCCATAGTAAATAGATTTTAAAATCTACGTAGAAAGGTTATTACAACCAAGTGAGTACTTATGACAGTTATTGGCAAGAGGGTGTAATAAAAGGGGTCGTGATATGAAATAAGTTGAGAATTACTAACCTATGCTGCAATATTCTGTACCCAACACAGTGGAGTCTTAACGGGAATAAAATAAATGAAAAAATCGGTTGCGAGAGTATAAAAATCTTAATAAATACATTATTACACGATTTTGAAGTATGTTTAAAATCATGTTTTAAAACTGTTCAAAATGTTTGAAACGTTGTGTGTGTGTGTGTGTGTGTGATTTAAAACATTTTGAAAACCTTTTATAAGTTTTAACATTTTGAATACCATGGTTTGTTCCTTTTTTAAAAAAAAACTGCATTTTTTCAACCCTGCTGTCAAGTATTATTATTATTACTTTTATTTATCATTTTATTTTTCAATTGTTGAAACAAATAAGTTAAAACAAACACGAGGACAGTGCAGCTATGGTTTAACAAATTTAAGGATGGTGGCGAAGCACTCGAAGACGCAATACGTACTGGAACATAAATATATGTACACTCCGCATCAAACTAAATGCGACACTTAAAGCCGTGCAGCAAGGTCACCCAATATACACCTTCTTACCCCATAATCGTCTCTGGTAAAGAGACCCCCTCTCTCTCCTCCTTCCTTCTCTCCTTAACTAAAATTAGCTAACAACAGGAACGCAATTCTAATTTCAAACTACACAAACATTAGTATCGATGAAATGAAATAACAAAACTGAGACGAAACAAGAATCATAAGTTGATTTAGGGAGAACCTGAAACACACACACAATGAAAAGTTCAAACCAATGGATGTATATTACACAGAGGTTCAGAAATGAGCCAGAAAGGGAGAGAGAGAGAGAGAGAGAGAGAGAAGGCGAGAGAAGAAGAAAAGGAAAAGGCAGAACAGATAAAAATTTGGAATTTTAACCTTCGTAAGAAAACAACCTACCATTATAAAGTTCCGTTACCAGAAATCCAACAGTAATATAGAAATAAGGTTTGTTTTTATATCTTTTTAGGACTATTCCAATATATAGAGAATGCTTGAAACATCCATTAAGACACTTTCAAAAAAGATAGCATACTCAATTTCCAGTAAAACTGTAGATCTCACAGACACATCTAAAATAATGTCAACAGTTTAACACGCATGCTTGTTTCCACATGGTTCAGTTGTAAATTCGGTAGTGTTCATTGGACTACTGACGCAAACCACATTCTAATAAACCCAGTTGGTAAAGTAAGGTCATATCTTCCATTCCAGACTACTAATGCAAAGTGAACAAAAAAAAAAAAAAAACGAAAAGAAAAAGAAAGAAAGGAGGAAAGATAAAATTCAATGAGTGTTATTTTACTGGTAAACTTTTATCAGAAAAATCCTATATTAAAAGTCCAAACCATATTATTATGAAAAGTTACAAATATTCAAATGGATGTAGCAAACCTTGCATGTTTAAAATTTCGACGTGAAAAAATCACATTGAATTATAGAAGGAAACAAATTTGTATCGAAGTAGTATAAATAAAATTTTGTTTTCAAATAACCAAAGAGGTTGCCATTTTCTAGTCTTTTATGGAGATTTATCTGTTCCGAACATCCAGCATCACTATCGTCTCTTGCGGATATAACGTTGTAATTTGCAAAGATAGACTGAACACGGGGGCTAAAGCTCAAACGGAACATAGTGACAGTCAGATGATGTTGGTTAGCTTATGGACCACCACTTGATCGAGGATTAAAAGCCGTAGTGACCCAGTAATTCGACTGAGACTCGGTAACCCAGATGATAAAAAAGATATTTTGCTTATTCCTTTGCGTTTAAACAGTATTTCTTTCAGCGATGACCAGGACTGGAGACGTTTACCCTAGAGCACAAAAACTCGACGCTAAAGTTGGCACTTAATTACATTTTCCAGACCAGGTTTCTGGCTCCGTTTTAACTTTGGACGTGAGAGAGAGGGGAGAGAAGTGAAAGATGCAAAGACAGGATAGGGAAATGGCAAGAAAGAAAGAGAGAGAGAGAGAGACGAATATAAATATGAAACATAGTTATCATTACAGTGTATGATGAAGAACGCACACACTGTTTATTCGAATTCTCGCCAGTATTGCTTTGTAAGGTTTCCAACGGAAGATAAATCTCTGTTTGCAGCCATTACTTTATGCGAAAAAATATACTACCTGACGGGGAATTGAGCCTAGATTTTCCGCTTGGAAGTCGGGTAATTTACCACTACACCATCGACTGCTTTACCAAAAACTTGGTCCAACAAATGCTGTAATATTTCTTTCTGAGAACGATTACACGAAAAGTGTTTACTGCAGATCAATGAAGTGTTTCGAATATCCTGGTAAATCCCTTGCCCTTTCCGAACCAACATTCATAAATCGTCTCTATCATGATAAAGGTGTTTGCTTCAACATTCTTAAGCATTGCGCGTCTAATATGAGAAATTTATGCTTCACAATCACTTCATGTTGTTGGCGTTAAGTGTCGCAACTTTTTGATGCGGAGTGTACGAAATGAATATCTTCAGGCAGCAATTGAGGCGAACAGTAGTTAAACATATTAGGAACTGGGACTGCAATTCAGTGTGAGTGGAGAAACCATTCGGCATTACCTCCATTAACTTGGGAAGCACTACAAATTGGGTCGATTGGTCTCACATGATTTGACTCCAGGCCAGAAGGCAACGCGAGCAGACACCTGTGTTTCTTTTCTGTCTCGTCTGAGGAGGGAGTCATTTGTGGACAGAGCGTTGGCATGCGACGAGAAGTGGGTCTTGTGCAAAGCTCCACGGCACCGTCATCATCGGTTAGTATCAGATGAACCAGTTCCAAAACAGCCAAAGCAAGCACTACACCAGAAGATGGTCCTCCTGTTTGTTTGGTGGACTGCTCGCGGCACTGTGCATCGGAAACTGTTACCAGCTGGTAAGAGCATCAATGCAGCTGTATTCTGTTAGCAGTTGAGCCGTGTTCAAGAAAAAGCTCAAAATTCTGGATCCAGAACTTCTGAATCTCAAAGCAGTCTTCCTATTACAGGACAACGCTAAGACCCACGTGGCTAGGGTGATATTGGCCACCATTCTACTCCTTGGATGGAAAACACTATTGCATCCGCCATAATTCCCGGACATTGCACCGTTCGATTATCACCTGTTCCATTCTCTGATGACCTCTTCGAGGACGCCAGTTCAATTCCTTAGTAGAGATACCTTCTTCGCTTCTATAATTATACCATGATAATTTAATTAAAATTCATCGTAATTTGACTAATAACAAACACTTCACCTCTTTATATCGTAAATGTCAGAACCACAGCTATTGTAACAGAGCAGTGCTTGTGCGATTGACCGTAGAAATTCAAACTCCCATTAGATAGCATTTCACAACCTGGTTTTATTACAAGTGTATACTCTTTAGTCAATGCAGAAGAGGCCGTGGATCATGTGTCGGAGTTTATGACGATGTGTTTTGGTGGGTCAGAGTGCGTTACGGTGGGTGGTGGGTCAGAGTGTGTCACGGTAGGTGGTGGGTCATATTGGGTCGTGGGTCATCGTGAGTCAGCGTGTGGTGGGTCAGATGATCGTGGGTGACTTGGTTGTAGGTCAGTGGTTCGTGGGTTAACTTCTTCACTGACCTACGCCAACTCTGGTTGACACCACACAGTCTGCAGAGCGGTAGCCAATTGTGACCTGTTCGTGAGTTGAGGATCCAATGTTCGGAGCCTGAGTTTAAGGGCATCCCAGATATGCTCAATGGGGTTCATATAAGGGCTTCTGGGTGGCCAGCTCAGTCGTTGGATCTCACCGTATGTTCATCGAAACCAATCACGGACGATGTGGCCCCGCATTGTCCTGTAGAAAGACCGCAATGTTTCAGGGTGTTGAAACATCACAATCGGATGGAAATGGTCTCCGAGCTCACCGGACCAGCCAATGTGTCTTCCAGAATAACAAGGGAGCCCATTCCATAACAGGAAAATGCACCCCACACCATGACTTATTCTCCACCCTCCTGGATTACGCCCTCTTGGCATGCAGGAACAATCGCGTCATGCGGTTTGCGCCATGCACGGTGCCTTCCATCGGCATGGTACAGTTGATGACGTGACTTGTCGGACCATATGACGATACGCCGCTGTTGTAGTGTCAATCCGTGGTGATTGGTGTCAAATGCACGCCGGAGTGTCTGATGACGCGGGGTTAGCAGTGGCACATGTGTAGGGTGACGGCTCCCATACCCCACGACATGCATATTCCGATGGATTGTGCACTGGGAGACGTTTCTGGCACGGCCAGTATTGAATTGGGCCGTGATTTGTTGAACAGTTGCTGACCTCTCTCTATGTTGACAACTCGTCCCAGGTGTCACTGGTCTCGGTCATTGTGGGCCTCTGGACGTCCGGTATTTTGTCTGTTGTGGACTGTAAGACTTTCATTCACGCGTTCTCGGTGCACCCTCGACACGGTTGAACGTGGGAAGCGGAATTCCTGCACCACCTCCGAAATCGAATGTCCCATGCGTCGGGCATCTAAAACCATGCCACCTTCGAATGTCGTCAACTCACGACGACGTTGCATTTTACTGGATCACTCACACAGCCAGTTCCAACAACGTCTTACACACAACTGAAGCTGTCGCTAAGCCCTGTAGATCGCGTTGAGCACTAGTGGTGTCCAACTGCGAATCAGTGACCTACTATCCCATGAGTTTTGCTCAGTCTATGTATGTTCCCGTTATTATTGTTGTTGTTGTTATCAAAAAACAAATAAATATTGATATCTCACATCGTTTCAATATGGTCATAAAGTCGTTTAATAGGTGTATATGGGTAAGAGATGTCTACATTCCTTAATTCTTTCTTCATCGAGAGTCCCTGCACAAGAAAATGATCTGCATCACATAAGTGGGGTTTGGTAACAGTAACGTCAGTAAACTCTTTTGTTTCTGTTTCGATATCTCTGGCAAGGGACGTCCCCGTTTGATACTTCAAGTAAAAATACTATGTAAAAGTTTTCCTTTATGCCCTATCACCAAATGCAGGTACACTTTTATTACATAATACTAAACACTTACATTTTGGAACCTATTCTATTCTCCACGTAAATATTACATCAATACTATGAAGTGTGTTAAACAAGAACGTTATATACTATACTAACGCTAAATAATTAAACTAATGAATAATAATAATAATAATAATAATAATAATAATAATAATAATAATAATAATAATAATAATAATAATAATAATAATAAGAACGCACACTACTTTGCAGCGCTCCTCACTCAAAAATGTAACGGTCACACTACATAGAATCAAACATTCCCTATATGACTAGGCACTGTCTTCTATTCCCCGAGGTGATCGAAGTACGGTTCATACCAGTAGCGTTATGAAAAAACGTCGGGCCCCCGCAGGGTTATTTTTGGGCCCTCCTTCCCATGCCTATTAACTTCCCACTATATTATGTCTCTTTAGAAGACAATGGATAATAAATCGATGGAATATAATAAAATTACAATTAAAATTAATACTCACCGAAAAAGGCAAAAATTATTTTCCCTTAACCTTCAAGTGCTAAGATGATTTTTTAAACTGATGTTGCCAGAATGGACGAATTTTCACCCAGAGCATATATTTCTTTTCTAAAGTAAATAATGTTGTTCAGGGAAATGGATATTCAGTATTCAGCTCATGTTTTGTGGCCTATAGGTCTTGGCATTTGCTTCACGCTGGGCCACCAAAACCCTGCGGGGCCCTCAGTTACGCCACTGGTTCATACAAACGATACTTTAACAGAATAACAAGGGAAACGATTGTCGGTAATAAAAAATAAATAAACCCGGCATAAATATTAAGAAACGCAATTGTCTTGTAAAAGTAAGGAAGTATGATGCCTTTTTCCTTATTTTTTCCAAGCTATTTCCAGATTGGTGCTGTGTCCTCTCTGTAAAAGGTTCAGGAAAGAGCTGTTGCGTCTGGAGAAGTGTATCTATTTTGGTTGAAAGAATTGCCTTTTCTCGTATTTCGCCTCTGTCATTAGGACAATAGGGGAATGGCAGCCCATTCTTCACGGAGTGCTGAACTGAGGAGAGGTATCGATGTAGATGGGCGAGACCTGGCACGAAGTCTGCGCTCCAAAACATCCCAAAGATGTTCTATAAGATTCAAGCCAGGACTCTGTGCAGGCCAGTCCATTACATGGATGATATAGTCGTGTATTCATTCCGTCATAGGCCGTGCAGTATAAACAGGTGCTCGATCGTGTTGAAAGATGCCATCGCCATTACCGAATTTCTCTTCAACAGTGGGAAGCAAGAGGGTGCATAAAACATCAATGTAGGCCTGCGCTGCGAGAGTGCCACGCAAAACAACACGGGGTGCAAGGCAATAGAATCACGACCAACCCTTAACACCACCACCTCCGAATTTTACTGTTGGCACTACACACGCCGACAGATGACGTTCACCGAGCATTCGCCATACCCACACCCTGCCATCGGATTGCCACATTCTGTACCATGATTCGTCACTCCACACAACGTTTTTCCACTGTTTAATCGTCCACTGTTAACGCTTCTTACACCAAGCGAGGCACCTTTTGGCATTTACCTGTGGGGCTTATGAGCAGCCGCTCGACTATGAAATCCAAGTTTTCTCATCTCACGCCTAACTGTCATGGTACTTGGAGTTGTTCCTAAATGAAGTTTGGAATTCCTGTGTGATGGTCTGGTTAGATGTCTACCTATTACACTTTACGACCCTCTTCAACTGTCGCCGGTCTCTGTCAATCAACAGACGAGGTCGGTCTGTATGCTTTTGTGCTGTACGTGTCCCGTCACGTTTCCACTTCACTATCACAAGAAACACAGTGGACCTAGCGATGTTTAGGAATGTGAAAATCTTGTGAACAGACTTCTGACACAAGTGACAGCCAATCAGCTGACCATGTTCGAAGTCCGTGAGTTCCGCGGAGCGCCCCATCCTGCTTTCTCAGGATGTTTAATGATAAATGTGGCACCTGATAATTAGTACGTGGCAGTAGATGGCAGCGCAATGCACCTAATATGAAAAACGTATGTTTTGGGGTGGGTGTACGGATACTTTTGATCACATAGTGTATGTAAAGAACAATTTATTCTTGATTATCTTACGAGGGAGTAAAGAAGTTTTCGATCTTGTATCATAATTTTTTGTCAGGGATTCTATTTTCATAAATTTGAATATAAAGAATCACATTATTATTATGATTGTTATTATTATTACTATTAATAATAATAATAATAATAATAATAATAATATTGCTTCTACTACTACCACTACTACTTCTAATGATAATAATAAATGTATTAATAGATCCAGTTGCTTCTTGGGTGTCCTTACCAATATTGACGTTTTTCTGTATGCTAGACAGTAGAAAATAATAAAAATGACCTCTGATTTATACTGTTCCGTTGGAGGTTATTCATATGGCGTACAGTCAACAGAGTCATGTGTGGTCGACACACTCGCTTATACGCAACGTTAATTCTCACTTTGCAGCACGAAATCTCCAATATACAGGGTGGCTCATTTCAATTTTTCCACGGAAATATCTCGAAAACGGTTGAACATAAATAAACCGAACGTAAACTCAAATAGGAAATGCTATGGGGCACATCGAATGGTGTTGTCGCAGTGCTACAAGACCCGCCCTTCATGGAAGCCTAGGGTCCAACTTTAAAATTTTAAATTGAAACATGGGGTGAGTGGTACTAGTTCGACAGATGTTTAAAAACTAAAACGCGTTGTGGCAAAAGATTTGTTACATATCGGTCAACGTATTCAAAATGACATGATTCCTGTATCAGATAAAACGTGCAGTACCACTAATTTCAAAACGATTGAAATAAATGAACATAACAAAAAGCGAAACAGACAAATGGTATGGGGACATGTCGAATGATGTCACGGTGTTCCCCAGAGCCACCTTGCGTGGGGACCCAGGGCCCAACTTTAAAAGTTTAAATAGAAACATGGGGCCAATGATATTTCGTTCGATAGATCTTTAAAGACTAAAGAGCACTGTGACGAAAACATTGTTCATATGGGTCACCGTTTTCAAAATGACCATCAAGACATGGTACCTGTATCAGATAAAACATCCAGTGTCCATAGAATGAAAACGGTTAGTGATAAGTGAACAGATCAAAAATTCAAATAAGAAATCACAGAGTATTTATCATTCCTCGACGATGATGTAACAAATAAAAAGCTGATTAAAGTAAAAGTGCCATAATGTAAAGGAGGAAATCTAATTCTTAGAAAATTTTCGCTCCAACCTCCCTCCTTAAGTGATGGAGCATGAAGGAACGGTGGAATTTCCAATGAGTACCTTGGGTTTTGAAACTATTCAACAAAAGTATCAGAAATGTGTTTTGTGAGAGATAGATGTTTCTGTAATAAGAAAAGTAGGTAAATGTTCTGTTAAAGGTATCTTCCATTTTTATTGCAGGTAATGATTTAATGCAAAAATGAATCAACTGAAATGCGAAATAAAATTGTCGAACAATGCAGTTTTTAGAAAATGTGTACAAAGTTGGTTTTCTTCAACCGTCATTTGCATGATATTGGCTCCATTCCTTTCCTTCTGTGTCTTCTTGCATGTCAATAACCAGGGCTTTTTATTTCTGTGCCCCTTGGCCCTTACGTCCGGTTTTTTTTTTGCGTGACCACTTGCCCTTCCCGTCTGGCTCTTTTTTGTTCGTGATTCACCTCGCCCCCCACGTTCGGGGTGTTTTTTCTTCATGTGAGTCTCCTCGTCTCTCACGTACCAACATAATGGGGACTCTATCTTACAGTTTATTCAATGACATCTCCATTTGCCTGTATACATAAATTAATCCTTCGGAGGAAATGTATGACAGTTTGTAATAGAACGTTACTTAGGATTTCAGCACAAGCCATTGGAATTCGCTCCATCATATCTTTCATAGTTTTTGGTTCGCATTTATATACATACATCATTCTTCTAATATCCCAGAAATAAAGATCTGGTGAGGATATATCTGGGGATCGTGCTGGCATTAGTATTGGTCCGTTTCTTCTATTCCATTTTCTATTTTGTATTTATTTATTGTCAAAACAACAGGCTATAGCTCAATTGCAGTGTTGTAAATTACGCAATTACATGTTCATAACTCTTGATAACATAACTTGAGTCCATAACTTTTGATAACTCATGATAATGTTTTTTTTCTAAATTTCTTAGGCAACATATCACATATATCAAATGCATTGTTATTTGAACACATTCTATTATACAAAGCTGTTGTCCTCCAGATTGGTGATTTCATCATTATATTAGATCTTGATTTCTTGCAGTAATAAAGACCAGTGTTTCTACGTACGTTTAATGTGGGACATGAAAACTCAATAAAGAAACTAAATCAGGACAATCCAAAATATTTTGCGTTACTTTTTGAATGAATAACAAATCAATCATATGTCGTCTTTGTTCTCGCGTAGGAGGATGAAAGTTAGCAAGTATGGTTTTACAGCTGTCATAAGTAGGGTAAATGTGAGATTCTTTATATGTTAGAAATTTAAAATAAATGTCTGTATTCTTTCTAATTGCTTACGAAGTTTTATGTGAATCGGCTTCCAAATAGTAGAAGCATACTCTATTTTTGAGCGAACATTTGCATTGTATACACGACTCCAAAAGTGCATTACCACCTGCAATTCTCCTTAGTGCAATAGCAGGTAACCCATAATCTGGGCGGTTGGGTTGGTTGCAAATTCGAAAAACGTTGAACTAAACCTCAATTTTGTCACAAATATATCAGTGTGGCAAACTGCAGATAATAGAAAAAACAAATTGATTAATAATAACAACTTTATTATTGTGATGGAGTTGGATGACATCAAAAGTTACAAAATGACTTACTTAAGCAGTTCAAACAAGATGAATGGTAGGAAACAGATATAAGAAGAAAGCATTTCTCTCTTTCCCCCTCCCCACCTAAAAAAGAAACTGATAAAAGGAAAAAGTTATATAATATAAAGGTTTTATATAAAAGCCTAACAGCACAAAAACAAATAGCTAAACGAAACGAGAAAGTGACAAACACAGAATAGGGGACACCAGTGGCGTAGCAGACTTACGGCCCTCCCAAGCAAGATAAGAAATGGGACCCTAGTTGTAGAACCCATTGCTATAATAATAATAATAATAATAATAATAATAATAATAATAATAATAATAATTATTATTATTATTATTATTATTATTATTATTATTATTATTATTATTATTATTAAAATGTCATTTCCTTTTCAAAATCTCTAAGAGACTCTGCCTAAGAGTATGAATGCATATAGAAATCATGTGTGCACGTTTTGTCAATGAGCGCCCCCAAAGGCCAAAAGGAGTGGAAATCTCCAAGAGAGAGAAATAAAAAACTTTCTTCTGGTAAATTCTAGTTCAAAGTTCCAAGCACTTGCTTTTGCACGTGACTTTTGTTACTTTTTTCAGGGAACAGAAAAGTTGTGGCGCCTAAGAAATTATACCATATAATATTGTAAATTTGCAAGTGGATGTATTTACATTACAATTTGTGATAATAAAGATATTATGATTAGAAAACAATATTGTAAAAAGTAAGTTTAATTTCTTCAGCCATCGTAAATCTTAGGGGTCCCTTATACCTCGCCCTCCCCCGAATATCGATATCGAAAATTTAGAATGATATATTCGTGTCCATATATTCGCGATATCGAATGTTGATATATGATAATAAAGATATCGATAGCGATATATCGACATATCACAGGCCCATGTCCGAGAAGTGATGCTTGAAATATACTGGAATCAACAATCAAATTCTAAATAAGTTCTCCATTTCCGTATTCAATTTTGAGGGGGAAGGGTGTGAACCCGAATAGAAATTTTAAGAAAAACATACGTTAAGATAAAAGTAGGTTTTCCGCCTCCCCTTGAATACAAAAAATAACAGGAAACTATTACTGTAATTTACCTTTTACTTCTGTTTCTGATTGTTATCACAAATCAACGACATTACACATACTTTATATAGTATACCAATACTAAATAGTCATAATTCATTGTCCATATTTCTATCAGTAGTTTGGTACGGACTAAGACCTACAAGACTAACAGAACAAGAAATTAGAGATATCATTCCTTTTTTCTCACAGACTAAAAGATTTCTGCATTTTCCTGAGATTTTCATTTTCTTAATATACGTCCCATATGCTGGGCTAATTCTGGCTACCGCGGTTTCGAGGTATTCGGTAAAAGAAAAAGTTAATTTTGTCAACTCTCAACTCTCGACATTTTGTGAGAAGATATTTCACAGTTCATGTTGTTATTACTTCGTTGCAAAAACACTTCTAGTTGACTCTATTAATGGTAAATTACTGAACTTATAAACATTTAAAATTATTGAAAAGTGAATAATTATTTTTAAACATAAAAAGTCATTACAGTTCAGAAGAATGCAGTAGTAGATGGAAGTTAATGAAAATATTGTTTTCTTGTTGAGATGTGCAAACTGAATGTGAATAATAAGTGTTTCCCATTCTCTTGTCTACGATGGACTTCTAGGGCCTCGGTGGTTGATAATACTCCTACTTAGAGTTACTTTTAAGAGCTCCAAACTCTGGAATGGATTTTATTTATATATAAAATAAGAAAGATTCACTTTCTGGAGGGCAATCACCATGATCGCCACGTGTATCCGCCCCATGCTGATGTGTAGCAGATTTGAAGACATTTAGTTCGTGTATGCCTCTGACGATGCTGATTAGGGATGGCCACAACTGGATAATTTTTTATTCTGATATTACATAGAAACTTCTCCGGATTTGCAATATCCGGTTGACGGATAGCATATAATATCCGGATAACGAATGACGGATAATATGCGGCTGACGGATAATATCCGGACAACGGATGACGGATAAGATCCGGATAACGCATGATATCCGGATGACTGATAACGGATAATATCTGAATGTCGGATAATATTCGGATAATGGATTTATCCGGATAATATATAAAATTAAGATATCGGATAATGTCTGGATAATAGAACATTCGTATAACAGATTACATCCGCTTGAGAAATTAAGGATAATATTCGGATATCGTATATGGTTTTAAAAAGACACAATAGGAGAGGGACGTATCAGACTTTACTGCTCATGGAATTATTAAAAGACGATCATCGGGCAGTGGTCTTTACCATTGAAAGATATTGCTTCTTAAAATGTTTTCTAGTAACTTCCAAATTTCTTGTTCTTGTTATTGTTCTTGTTGATCAATTGTAGATCGTTTACTCTGGTGCGTGGAGCACTTATTGTTTCGATCCACGGCAAGTAAGTTTGCGGTGGACAAGATAGTATCCGTAGGTTCTCTCAGGGTAGTACCGCTTCTCACCACTTTCATTCAATCAATTCCTCTATTATCGTTGACTTGCTTTAATCTTTGGATGCGGTGGCTCTTTGGTAGAGAGCTTCCTCCCGTGCGTGGGGTCATTACTTTTTCGAACCGCAGCCAAGTAAGTTGAGTTGGGATAGGATCGTATACGTGGGTTTTCTCAGGGTATTCCCAATTCTTCCCGCTTTTCACTCCACCAATCCATCTATTATCAATGATTTACTTTATTCATTGGGCACGGTGGCTCAGTGGTAGAGCGCTTCCTCTTGTGCGTGGGGTCCTTATCGCTTCGTTTCCCAGCAAATTAAGTTGTGTGGCAAACAGGGCCGTATCCGCGGGTTTTCTCAGGGTAATCCCGCTTGTTACAAAATTTCATTCCACTAATTCCTCTGTTGTCATTGATTTGCCTTAATTATTGGGCGGCACGGCTCAGCGGTGGAGCGCACCGTCTGGTGCGTGGAGTCCTTATTGTTTCCATCCTCGGCCAAGTAAGTTTGTAGCGGAAGAGATTGTATCCATAGTTTTTTTCAGGCTACTCCCGCTTCTTCCCACATTGCATTCCACCAATTCAATTCATCTATTATCATTGATTTGCTTCAATAACTGGGCGCAGTGGCTCAGTGGTAGAGCACTTACTCTAGTGGGCCAAGCAAGATTGTGGTTTACGACATAGTATCCGTTGCTTTTGTCAAGGTACTCTCGCTTCCTCCCACATTTCATTCTCATAATTCCTCCACTAACATTGACATACCTTATTCACTGCGCGGTGGCTCAGTGGTAGAGCGCTTCTTCTCGTGGGCCAAGTACGCTTGTGGTTGACAAGATCGTATCCGTGGGTTTTGACAGAGTACTCCCGCTTCCTCGCACATTTCATTTCATCAATTCTTATATTATTATTGACTTGCTTCAATCATTGGGCCCAGTGCATCAGTGTTAGAGCGCTTCCTCTGGTCTCCTAATTAAGTTTGTGGTGGACAAGATTGTATGCGTGGATTTACGTACGGTACTCCCATCTCTTCCCACATTTCATTCCAACCAATTTATTTATTATCATTGACTTTAATCATTGGAAGCGGTGCCCAAGTGGTAGAGCGCTTTGTCTGGTGCGCGAAGTAAGTTTGTAATGTACAAGATTGTATCCGTGTGTTTTTTTACTGTATTCTCGCTTATTCCCACATTTCATTCCACCAATTCTGTTCTTATTATTTACTTGCTTCAATCATTGGGCGCGTGTCTCAGTCCTGGTCTGCTTCCTCTGGTGGGCTAATTAAGATTGTGGTTTACATGATTGCATCCGGGATTTACTTAAGGTACTCCCGTTTCTTCCCACCTTTTACCCCACCAATATGACTATTATCATTGAATCGGTATAATCATTGGGCGTAGTGGCTCGCTTGTAGGGCGGTTTCTCTGGTGAGCTTGTTGTGTGGTTTACAAGATCGTTTACTTGGGTTATGTCAAGATACTCTCTCTTCCTCCAATATTTCAATCTTCCAATTCCTCTATTATATTCGACCTACCATAATTACTGGGCGCGGTGACTCATTGATAAAGCGCTTCGTCTGGTGGGTCAAGTACGTCTGTGGTGGACAAGATCATATCCATGGGTTTTGACAGGATACTCCCACTCCCTCGCACATTTAATTCCACAAACTCTTCTATTATCATTGAGTCTCTCTAATCAATGGGCGCAGTGGCTCACCAGTAGAGCCTTACCGGTGGTGGGCTAAGTAAGTTTGTGGTGTACAAGATCGAATCCATGGGTTTTGTCAGGGTACTCCCGTTTCTTCCTACTTTTCATTCCACCAATTTGTCCATTAATATTAAATTCGTTTAATCATTGGTCGTGGTGGCTCAATGGTAGAGCGGTTCATCTGGTGGGCCAAGTATGTTTGTGGTTTACAAGATCGTACCTTTGTTGTTAAGGTACTCTCGCTACTCCCCACCTTTCATTCCACCAATTTATCTATTATCATGGACCTACCTTAATCGGTAGGCGCCATGGTTCAGTGGTAAAGCGCTTTCTCTGGTGGGTCAAAAAAATGTGGTGTACAAGATCGAATCCATGGGTTTTGTCAGAGTACTCTCGCTTCCTCCCACATTTCATTCCATCAATTCTTCTCTTTTGTTGAATTGGTTTAACCATTGGGCGCGGCGACTCTTTGATAGAGCGCTTTTTTGTTGGGCCAAGTAAGTTTGTGGTGGACAAGATCATACCCTTGGGTTTTGTCAGGGTACTCCCGCTTCTTCATACTTTTCATTCCATCAATTCCTCTATTATCATTCACTTGCTTCAATCATGCTGACTGACGCTCAGTGGTAAAACGTTTCATCTGGCGCGTGAGCTAATTAGTGTTAATATTCCCTGCCTGAAAATTTTTGGTGGACAAGATCGTATTCTTGAGTTTTGTGAGAGATTCTTGCTTCCTCCTACATTTTATTCCACAAATTTTTCTATTATCATTGACTTGCTTCAACCATTGGGCGCAGTGCCTCAGTGGTAGAGAGCTTCCTCTGTTTGGCGAAGTCAATTTGTGGTGGACAAGATCGTTTCCGTGGGTTTTCTTATTGTACTTTTGCGTCTTTCCGTTTTTCATTCCTGCAACTCCTCTATAATGATTGGTGTAAAATTGGGCGCGGTGGCTCAGTGGTAGAGCGCTTCCTCTGATGGGCCAAGTCCGTTTGTGTTGACAAGATCGTATATGTTGGTTTTGCTTCCGTACTCTTGCTTCCTCCCACATTTTATTCACCAATTTTTCTATTATCATTGACTTGCTTCAACCATTGGGCGCAGTTCCTCAGTATTAGAGAGCTTCTTCTGTTGGGCCAAGTCAGTTTGTGGTGGACAATATCGTATACGTGGGTTTTCTCAGGGTACTTTTGCTTCTGTCCGTTTTTCATTCCTGCAACTCTTCTATAATAATTGGTATAAAAATTGGGCGCGGTGGCTCAGTGGTAGAGCGTTTCCTCTGCTGGGCCAAGTAAGTGTGTGTTGGACCAGATTGTTTCCGTCGGTTTTCTCGGGGAACTTTTGATTCTTCCCGCTTTTTATTCCAGCAACTCCGCTATTACGATTGTTTAGACATTAGGTGCGGTGGCTCAGTAAAAGAGAGCTCGTTAAGTGGACAAAATAATACTATGGTTTACAAGATAGTATCCGAGGGTTTTGTCAAGGTACTCCCGTTTTCTCCCACATTCCATATCACCAATTCTTCTATTAACATTGACTTACCTTAATCACTGGGCACGGTGGCTCAGTGGTAAAGCGCTTCCTCTCGAGGAAAAAGTACATTTGAGCTGGACAAGATCGTATCCGTGGGTTTTGACAAGGTTCTCACGCTTCCTCGCTCATTTTGATGCCACCAACTTTTCTAATATCATTGACTCTCTTCAATCATTGACCGCAGTGGCTCAATAGTGGAGCCTTTCTTGTGGTGGGATAAGTAAGTTTGTGGTGTACAAGATCGTATCCGTTTGTTTTTTCATGGTACTCCCGATTTTCCCAACTTTTTATTCCACCAATTCTTCTATTATCATTGAATTGGACTAATCAATAGGCGTGGTGGCTCAGCGGTAGAGCGCTTCGTCTTGTGGGACAAGTAAGTTTGTGGTGTACAAGATTGTATCCGTGGGTCTTGTCAGATTACTCTCGCTTCCTCTCACATAAAATTCCTCTAATTCTTCTATTAATATTGATTTGCTTCAATCATTTAGCGCAGCATTTCAGTGCTATATCGCTTCCGTTGTTGGACTAATTAAGTTTGCGGTGGACAAGACCGTATCCGTGGGTTTTGTCAGGATACTGCTGCTTCTTCCCGTTTCTCATTCCATCAATTCCTTTGTTATCATTGACTTGGTTTAGTCATTGGGCGCGATGGTTCAGTGGTAGAGCTCTTCATCTGGTGGGCCAAGTAAGTTTGTGGTGTAAAAGATTGTATCCGTGGGTTTTGCCAGGGTTCTCCCGCTTCTTCTTAGATAAAATTCCTCTAATTCTTCTATTATTATTGACTTGTTTCAATCATTGGGAGCAGTGTTTCAGTGCTAGAGCGCTTCCTCTTTTGGGCTAATTAAGTTTGCGGTGGACAAGATTGTATCCGTGGATTTACTTACGGTACTCCCGTTTCTTCCCACTTTTCATTCCACCAATTTGTCCATTATCACTGAATTGGTTTAATCATTGGGCGTGGTGGATCAGTGGTAGAGCGGTTCCTCTGCTGGGCCAAGTATGTTTGTGGTTTACAAGATCGTATCTCTGTTCTTTGTCAAGGTACCTTCGCTATCTCCCACATTTCATTCCACCAATTTACCTATTACCATTGACCTACCTTAATCGCTAGGCGCCATGGCTCAGTGGTAAAGCGCTTCCTCTGGTAGGGCGAGTAAGTTTGCGGTGGACAAGATCGTATCCGTGGATTTACTTACGGTACTCCCGTTTCTTCCCACTTTTCATTCCACCAATTTGTCCATTATCACTGAATTTGTTTAATCATTGGGCGTGGTGGCTCAGTGGTAGAGCGGTTCCTCTGGTGGGCCAAGTATGTTTGTGGTTTACAAGATCGTATCTCTGTTCTTTGTCAAGGTACCTTCGCTATCTCCCAGATTTCATTCCATCAATTTACCTATTACCATTGACCTACCTTAATCGCTAGGCGCCATGGCTCAGTGGTAAAGCGCTTCCTCTGGTATAGCGAGTAAGTTTGTGGTGTACAAGATCGTATCCGTGTGTCTTTTCAGGGTACGGCTGTTTTTCGCAAATGTTTATTCCACCAATTATTCTATTAGCCTTGAATTAGATTATTTAATTGGCGAGGTGGCTCAGTGGTAGAGCGCTTCCTCTTGTGGGCCAAGTAAGTTTGTGGTGTACAAGATTGTATCCTTTTTTTCACGGTATTCTCGCTTCTTCTCACTTTTCATTCCACCAATTCTCTTCTTATTATTTACTTGCTTCAATCATTGGGCGCGTGTCTCAGTCCTGGACTGCTTCCTCTGGTGGGCTAGTTAAGATTGTGGTTTACAAGATTGCATCCGGGGTTTACTTAAGGTACTCCCGTTACTTTCCACCTTTTACACCAACAATATGACTATTATAATTGAATCGGTATAATCATTGGGCGTAGTGGCTCGCTTGTAGGGTGTTTTCTCTGGTGAGCCTCTTGTGCGGTTTACAAGATCGTTTACGTGGGTTTTTTCAAGGTACTCTCGCTCCCTACCACATTTCATTACACCAATTTATCTTTTATCATTGACCTACCTTACACACTTGGCGCTATAGCTCAGTGGTAAAGCGCTTTCTATGGTGGGTCAAGAAAGTTTGTGGTGTACAAGATCGTACTCGTTGGTTTTGTCAGGGTACTTCCGCTTGTTCCTACTTTTTATTCTACCAATTGTTCTAATATCATTGAATTGGTTTAATCATTTGTCGTGGTGGCTTAGTGGTAGAACACTTCCTCTGGTGAGCCAAGTAAGTTTGTGGTTGACAAGATCGTATCCGTGGGTTCTGTCAGGATACTCCTGCTTCTTCCCATTTTTCATTCCATCAATTTCTCTATTATCATTGACTTGCTTCAGTCATTAGGCGCAGTGGCAAAGTAGTAAAGCGTTTCCTCTGGTGGGCCAAGTAAGTTTGTGGTGAACAAGATTGTATCCGTGGGTTTTGTCAGGGTACTCCCACTTCCTCCCATATAAAATTCCTCTAATTCCTCTATTACTATTGAGTTGCTTCAATTATTGAGCGCAGTGTTTCAGTGCTAGAGCGCTTCTTTTGGTGGGTAAAGTAAGTTTCTGGTATACAAGATCGCATCCGTGGTTTTCTTCAGGGCACTCCCGCTTCCCCAACCATTTCATTCCAACAGTTCTTCTGTTATCATTGAATTGATTTAACCATCGAGCGCGGTGGCTCAGGGGTAAAGTGCTCCCTCTGGTGGACCAAGTAAGGTTGTTGAGGACAAGATTGTATCAATGGGATTTCCTATGGTACTACCGTTATTCACACTTTTGAATACACCAATTCCTCTATTGTCCTTGACTTGGTTTAATCATTGGGGGCGGTGGCTCAGTGGTAGAGCGATTCCTCCGGCGCGTGGGGTCCTTTATGTTTCAATCCGCGGCGAAGTAAGTTTGTGGGGAACAAGGCCGTATCCGAGTGTTTTGTCAGAGTACTCCGGCTTCCTTCCATATTTCATTTAACCAATGTTTATATTATCATTGACTTGCTTCAAACATTTTGCGCGGTAGCACACTGGTAGAGCGCTTCCTCTGGTGGGCCCAGCAAGTTTGTGGTGTACAAGATTGTATCTGTGGGTTTTGGCAGAGTACTCTCGTTTACTCCCACATTTCATTCCACCGGTTATTTTATTATTGACTTGCTTCAGTCATTGGGCGCCGTGTCTCAGTGCTAGAGCGCTTCCTCTGGTGGGCTATTTAAGTTCGTGGTGGACAAGATTGTATCCGTGAATTTCCTTACGGTACTCCAGTTTCTTCCCACTTTCCGTTCCACCAATTATATTATCATCGAATCTATTTATTCTTTGGACGCGTTGGATTAGTGCTAGAGCTCTTCGTCCGTCGCGTTGTGTCGTTATTGTTTCCATCCCCGGCCACGTAAATTTGTGGTGGACAAGATCGTATCCGTGGGTTTTGAAAAGGAACTCCCGCATCCTCGCACATTTCATTCCACCATCTCTTCTATCATCATTGACTCCCTCCAATCATTAGGCGTAGTGGGTCAATAGTAGAGCCTTTCCTGTGGCGGGTCAAGTAAGTTTGTGGTTTACAAGATCGTATCCGTGGGTTTTGTCAAGGTACTCACGCTTCCTCCCACATTTCATTCCACCAACTCTTATATTAGCATTGACTCTCTCCAATCATTGGGCGAATTAGCACACTAGTAGAGTGCTTCCTGTGGCGGGTGAAGTAAGTTTGTGGTTTAAAAGATCGTATCCGTGGGTTTTTTCAAGATACGCACGCTTCCTCCCAAATTTCATTCCACCAATTCCTCTGATATCATTGACCTACCTTAATCACTGGGCGCGGTGGCTCAGTGGTAGAGAGCTTCCTCTGGTGGGCCAAATAAGTTTGTGGAGTACAATATTTTATTCGTGGGTTTTGTCAGGGTACTACCGATTCCTCCGACATTTCATTCCACCATTTCTTTTATTATTATTGACTTGCTTCAGTCATTGGGCGCAGTGTCTCAGTGCTAGAGCGCTTCCTCTTTTTTGCTAATTAAGTTCGTGGTGGACAAGATTGTATCTGTGGGTTTACTTACAGTACTCCCGTTTTTTCCCACCTTCCATTCCACCAATTTGCATATTATCATTGAATTGGTTTAATCATTGGGCGTGGTGGCTTGTTTGCAATGCGCTTCTTTTGGTGGGTAAAGTAAGTTTGTGGTTTACAAGATCGTATCCGTGGGTTTTTTCAGGGCACTCCCGCTTCCCCAACCATTTCATTCCAACAGTTCTTCTATTATCATTGAATTGATTTAATCACCGAGCGCGGTGGCTCAGGGGTAAAGTGCTCCCTCTGGTGGACCAAGTAAGGTTGTTGAGGACAAGATTGTATCAATGGGATTTCCTATGGTACTACCGTTATTCACACTTTTAAATACACCAATTCCTCTATTGTCCTTGACTTGGTTTAATCATTGGGCGCGGAACTCAGTGGTAGAGCGATACATCTGCCGCGTGGGGTCCTTAATGTTTCAATCCGCGGCGAAGTAAGTTTGTGGGGAACAAGGCCGTATCCGAGTGTTTTGTCAGAGTACTCCGGCTTCCTCGCAAATTTCATTTAACCAATGTTTATATTATCATTGACTTGCTTCAAACATTTTGCGCGGTGGCATACTGGTAGAGCGATTTCTATGGTGGACTAATTTAGTTTGTAGTGGACAAGATTGAGTCCATGGGTTTTTTAAGTTACTCCCGCTTCCTCCCATATTTCATTCCACCAATTCATCTATTAAGATTGGCTTGCCTTAAACACTAGGCGCAGTGGCTCAGTGGTATAGCTCTACCTCTTGTGGGCCAAGTAAGCTTCTGGTTTACAAGATAGTATCCGTGGGTTTTGTCAAGGTACACTCGCTTGCACTTACAATTCATTCCACCAATTCCTCTATTATCTTTGACCTACCTTTAACACTGAGCGCGGTGGCTCTGTGGTAGAGCGCTTCCTCTCGTAGGCAAAGTACGTTTGTGGTGGAGAAGATCATATCCGTGGGTTTTGACTGGGTACTAGCGCTTCTTCGCACATTTCATTCCACCAACTCTTCTATTAGAAGTGACTCTCTCCAATCATTTGGCGCATTGGGACACTAGTATCGCGTTTCCTGTGGTGGGCCAATATGTTTGTGGTGTACAAAATCGTATCCGTGAGTTTGTGAGGGTACTCCCGTTTCTTCCCACTTTTTATTCCACCAATCCTTTTAGTGTTATTGAATTGGTTAAATAATTTGATGTGGTGTCTCACTGGTAGAGCGGTTCCACAGGTGGGCGTAGTAAGTTTGTGGATGCAAGACAGTATACGTGGTGTTTGTCAAGGTACTATCGCTCGCACCCACATTTCAATCCACCAACTTTTCTATTATCATTGACTCGCTCCAATCGTTGGACGAGGTGGCTCAGTGGTAGAGAGCTTCCTCTGGTGGGCGTAGTAAGATTGTGGTTTACAAGATAGTATCCTTGGTTTTTGACAAAGTACCCTCGCTTCCTCTCACATTTCATTCCACCAATTCCTCAATTATCATTGGCCTCCTTTAATCACTGGGCGCAGTAGCTCAGTTGTAGAGCGCTTCCTCTTGCGGGCCAAGTACGCCTGTGTTGGACAAGATCGTATCCATGGGTTTTCACAGGGTACTCCCGCTTCCTCGCACATTTCATTCCACCAACTCTTCTATTATCATTGACTTGATTCAATCATTGGGCACATTGGCTCAATAGTGGAGCGTTTCCTCTGGTGGGCCAAGTAAGTTTGTGGCGATCAAGATCGCATTCGTGGGTTTGTCAGGGTACTCCAGTTTTTTCCCACTTTTTATTTCACCAATCCTTCTATTATCATTGTATTTCATTAATCATTTGGCGTGGCCCCTCAGTGGTAGAGGGCTTCCTCTGTGGTCCAATTAAGTTTTGTTGGACAAGATCGTATCCGTGGGTTTTGTCAGGATACTTCCGCTTCTTCCCATTTTTCATTCCATCAATATCTCTATTATCATTGACTTGATTCAATCATTGGGCACATTGGCTCAATAGTGGAGCGTTTCCTCAGGTGGGCCAAGTAAGTTTGTGGCGATCAAGATCGCATTCGTGGGTTTTGTCAAGGTACTCCCGCTTCCTCCCACTTTAAATTCCACTAATTCTTCTATTATTATTGACATGCTTCAATTATTGGGCGCAGTGCTTCAGTGCTAGAGCACTTCCTCTGGTGGGCTAATTCAGTTTGTGGTGGACAAGATTGTATCCCTTGGTTTACTTACGTTACACCCGTTTCTTCCTACTTTTTATTCCACGAATTTGTCCATTATAATTGAATTAATTTAATCATCATGCGTGGTGGCCAATGGTAGAGCTTTTTCTTTTGGTGGGCCAAATAAGTTTGTAGTTTACAAGGTCTTATCAGTGTTTTTTGTCAAGGTACTCTCACCTTCTCCCACATTTCATTCCACCAATTTATTATTTTTGACCTACCTTAATCGCTGGGCGCCGTTTCTCAGTAGTAGTGTGCTTCCTATGGTGGGTCAATTAAGGTTGTGGTGTAAGAGATCGAATCCGTGGGTTTTGTCAGGGTACTCCCGCTTCCTCCCACATGTCATTCCATCAACTCTTCTTTATCGTTGAATTAGTTATTAATCGGGCGCGGCGGCTCACTGGTAGAGCGCTTCCTCTGTTGGCAAAGTATGTTTGTGGTGTAAGAGATCGTATCCGTGGGTTTTTTTGAGGGTACTTCCGTTTTTTCCCACTTTTTATTCCACCAATTCTTCTGTTGTCATTGAATTGGTTTAAACATTTTGCGCGGTGGCTCAGTGGTAGAGCGCTTCCTCTGGTGGGCCCTGTAAGTTTGTTGTGTACAAGATTGTATCCGTGGGTTTTGGCAGAGTACTCCCGTTTACTCCTACATTTCATTCCACCGATTATTTTATTATTGACTTGCTTCAGTCATTGGGCGCCGTGTCTCAGTGCTAGAGCGCTTCCTCTGGTGGGCTATTTAAGTTCGTGGTGGACATGACTGTATCCGTGAATTTCCTTACGGTACTCCAGTTTCTTCAAAATTTCCGTTCCAACAAATATGTTATCATTGAATCAATTTATTCTTTGGACGCGTTGGATTAGTGCTAGAGCGCTTCGTCCGGCGCGTGGTGTTGTTGTTTCCATCCCCGGCCACGTAAATTTGTGGTGGACAAGATCGTATCCGTGGGTTTTGAAAAGGAACTCCCGCATCCTCGCACATTTCATTCCACCATCTCTTCTATCATCATTGACTCCCTCCAATCATTAGGCGCAGTGGGTCAATAGTAGAGCCTTTCCTGTGGCGGGTCAAGTAAGTTTGTGGTTTACAAGATCGTATCCGTGGGTTTTGTCAAGGTACTTACGCTTCCTCCCACATTTCATTCCACCAACTCTTATATTAGCATTGAATCTCTCCAATCATTGGGCGAATTAGCACACTAGTAGAGTGCTTCCTGTGGCGGGTGAAGTAAGTTTGTGGTTTAAAATATCGTATCCGTGGGTTTTTTCAAGGTACTCACGCTTCCTCGCAAATTTCATTTGACCAATTCCTCTATTATCATTGACCTACCTTAATCACTGGGCGCGGTGGTTCAGTGGTAGAGCGCTTCCTCTGGTAGGCCAAATAAGTTTGTGGTGTACAAAATCGTATGCGTGGGTTTTTTCAGGGTACTTCCGTTTTTCCCACTTTTTATTCCACTAACTCTTCTTCCATTATCATTGAATTGGTTTAATCGTTTGGCGTGGTGACTTAGTGGTAGAGCGCTTCATTTGGTAAGCCAAGTAAATTTGTGGTGGAGAATATAGTATCCATGGGTTTTGTCTGGGGATTACCGCTTCCTCACTTTTTTCGTTCCAAGAATTCATCTATTATCATTGACTTGGTTTAATCATTTGGCGCTGTTGCTCGGTGGTAGAGCGCCTCCTCCTGTGGGCCAAGTAAGTTTGTGGTTTACAAGATCGTATCTTTGGGTTTTGTCAGGGTACACCCGCTTCTTCCCATTTTTATTCCACCGATTCCTCCATTATCATTGACTTGCTTCCATCATTGGGCGCAGTGGCTCAGTAGTAGAGCGTGTCCCCTGGTGGGCCAAGTTAGATTATGGTGTACAAGATTGTATCCGTGGTTATTGTCAGGATACTCCCGCTTCGTCCCACATTTCATTCCACCATTCTTTTTTTATTATTGACTTGCTTCAGTCATTGGTCGCAGTGTCTCGGTGCTAGAGCGCTTCCTCTGGTGGGCTAATTAAGTTCGTGGTGGACAAGTTTGTATCCGTGGGCTTACTTACGGTACTCCCATTTCTTCCCACTTTCCATTTCACCAACTTGCATATTATCATTGAATTGGTTTAATCATTGGGCGTGGTGGCTCAGTGCCAAAGCGCTTCTTCTGGGGGATAAAATAAGTTTGTGGTGCACAAAATCGTATCCGTGGGTTTTTCAGGGTACTCCCGCTTTTTCCCGTTTTTTATTCCACCAATCCATCTATTATCATTGAATTTGTTTATCATTTGGCGTGGTGGCTCAGTGGTAGAGCGCTTCCTCTAGTGGGCGTAGTAAGTTTGTGGTTTACAAGATAGTATCCGTGGTTTTTGTGAAGGTACTATCGCTTCCTCGCACATTTCGTTCCACCAATTCCTCTAATATCATTGACCTACCTTAATAACTGGGCGCGGTGGCTCAGTGGTAGAGCGCTTCATCTTGTTGACCAAGTGCTCTTGTAGTGTACAACATCGTATCCGTGGGTTTTTTCAGGGTACTCCCGCTTCGTCAACCATTTCATTCCACCAACTCCTCTATTATCATTGACTTCGTTTAACACTAGAAAGGGGGCTGGGTCATTTTTGACCTATTTCGAACTTTACGTTTTAACAACTTTTCTATTTTCTTACGAATCGGATCGAATTTTTGTGACTTTTACTCGTTCCCTTGAAGAAAAATTTGTGCTAAGTATCACCCTTATCCTCACTTTGCCTTTTGAAATAACAAACAATTATACCAGAAAAGCGGCCTGGGTCAATTTTGACCCAACTCTTTTGTTAGTGATATTTTGTTGCATTGTAGCAACACTGCTTGTTAGCGTTTTTATCTTGCGACCGTTCTTTCTCATAATACTCTCCCATTCCACCTCGTGTTCAAGACGAGCTTCTTAGCAATTTTGTCAGCTTAGTTAGTAATACTTTAGAAAGTCTGTAGAAGAATCTCATTTTTTTCGGACTGATGTGCTATTTCAAACACTCCTTATGAGCAACAAACTGATGACACTGGATGAAATGCTTGCAAATTTCAATGACAGAAGTGAGTCCGAATCTGACGCTGAATGCCTTGATATTTATTCAGATGAAGAGTACCTGGCGAATAACAACGAATATGATGATTCGGATGAAATATTGAAAAGGGAAGTGGTGGCTCAGTGGTAGAAAGCTTTCTCTGTGGGCCAAGTAAGTTTGGGGTGGACAAGATCGTATCCGTGGGTTTTGTCAAGGTATTCCCGCTTCTTCTTACCTTTCATTCCACCAATTTGTCCATTATCGTTTAATTGGTTTAATCATTGTGTGTGGTGGTTCAATGGTTGAGCGGTTCCTTTTGGTGGGCCAAGTAAGTTTCTGGCTTACAAGATCGTATCCGTGTTTTTGTCAAGGTACTCTCGCTTTCTCCGACATTTCATTCCACCAATTTATCTATTATCTTTGACCTACCTTAATCGCTGGGGCCGTGGCTTAGTGGTAGTGCGCTTCCTCTGGTGGATGAAGTAAGTTTGTTGTGTAAAAGATCGTATCCGTGGGTTTTGTCAGGGTACTCTTGCTTTTACAAACATTTCATTCCATCAATTCCTCTATTATCAATCACTTGCTTCAATCATTGGGCAGTGTCGCTCAGTGGTAGAACGGTTTATCTGGTGCGTGAACTAATTACTGTTTCCTTCCCTTGCCTGAAAATTTTGGTGGACAAGATCGTATCCGTTGGTTTTGTCAGGGTACTCTTGCTTCCCCCACATTTTATTCCACCAATTCTTATATTATCATTCTCTTGCTTCAATCATTGGGCGCAGTGTTTCCGTGGTAGAGCGCTTCCTCTGTTGGGCCAAGTCAACTTTTGGTGGACAAGATCGTATCTGTGGGTTTTCTCATTGTACATTTCCTTCTTCCTGCTTTTCATTTCAGCAACTCCTCTATTACGATTGGTTTAATAATTTGGCGCGGTGGTTCAGTGGTAGCTCGCTTCCTCTGATGAGCCAAGTACGAGTGTGTTCACAAGATCGTATATATGGGTTTTGTTTGGGTGCTCCCGCTTCCTCTTACATTTCATTCCCCCAATTATTCAATAATCATTGACTTGGTTCAATCATTCGTAGTAGTGGCTCAGTTGTAAAGCTTTTCCTCCAGGAATTATATACCTCTAAAGTCGCAATCACATTTAATTGTTTGTATACTTCCGCAAAACATACAAACACCAAATTTTGCATACTCGTTCGTCTTGTGATGTGAGTTATGGGAAAATTCCGATATCGTGAAAAAGGCGACATTTTCCATGTAAATAAATTTTTCATTGTTTCGAAATGCTGGTTTTTAGAGTAGTTCCGCACATCATAGAAACGTCATATTTTGTCAGGCAGTGAAGATAGGAACATAGTTTCTGTTAGAGAAAAGAGCATTAAAAATCGTTTTGGTTTGGTGGCGCAAATCGAAAAAATGTGAAATTTGTAACGGTTGTTTCTAGGACGTTGAAGTTTCGAGGTGATTTTTATTCTGATGCGTAGTTTTCGAATCCGCCCTTAAACTTGAAAAAGTGGTCATCTTCGGTGTAAGAAAGTGCTGGAAATGTTATAAGGGTGCGTCTAATTCTAGAGAACTTGTAAACATGGTGGAATCACGAAATTGCGTTCAAGTGTGTAGATTACAGCGTAAGTAAGGGGAAAATTCGGACGTGTTTGAAAAGTCGTTATCTTCGATTCAAGATGTCGGTCCAAATGTTTGTAACCATGAATGTTGCTCTGACGGTAGGACAGTCATGTTTTGCTATACTCTTAAGGATGAAGGGCAGTTTCAACGGATAAACAAATCATTGGAGAATTCGCCATCTTGAATGTAAAGTTGGCATGTTGTTGAAATGGCTTGATCTGCCTTGTTATGACCTATGTTAAGCATAATAGAACAAAAAAAATCAACGTTAGAGCATGGCTCAGAGGTAACGTGTGAGCTTCCTAAGTAGCAGGTCTGGGTTCTATTCCCGACTAAATGGTTTTGTATTTTTTCTTATCTGCATTTCTTCGTACTAGCAAAGTACTTTCTATTCGCATTGCGGGAACAAAATATTTTCATTATTACATTAATGAATATGTTGTCTTGTATGTTCTTTACGTTTTAATACGAATTCTGGTTTTAAATGATGATAACATCTTGATCTATACCTTGGTTCACACAATTTTCCGCAGGAAAGTTTATCACCATACTTGTTAATGATGTTTTCGTGTTTAAGTACGGCTTTTCTTTTTGATAATCTGACCCAATCTTTGTGTTCTTCATGATTTTCCATAAAGGAAAGTGATAGTTTATGGCTTGATGTAACTCAACGCCAATGTACCTTGTTTTCAAAAGTATGTTGAAAGTCATTGGATAAGTTATTTATTTCTGAAATTTGCTTCCATTCTTCGAAATTTCGACTATATTTCTACAAAGCGGATTTTTAGAGTAGTTTACGATATGTTCAGGATTTTATTTTTGAACCATGTCTTTTATAAGTTCAGTTAGTCGTTGTAAATTTGTAGAAGCCGTTTTATCTTGCTCACTTGGTTGTTGTGAATTTGTGGTAGCTGTTCTTAGAGACTTATTTTTATGCTCATTGATTAAGGTTATTATTTCTGCTTTCGTAAGCTTTGAAAACATGTATTCCTTTCTCTCTGCAGTATTGTTTAAGTTGGGGAATGGTTTTCCTTTGTATATAAATTTTAAAAAATAATAATCATTTTTGCTAATTTTCTATATAATAAATATGGAAGCACATTTTACAGTGATACAAAATAAGCTTATCCTTATTCATCAAGATCTTAAACTCATAATAGCACTACTAGAAAAACAGATATTAGTAAAATAACAAGAAATGTTATTAAAAGAACAAGAAATGTTATTAAAAGAAAGATTTTAACCAGAATCAAATTGGGAAAGCGATAAAGAGATTGAGACCACAAATGATGGTGAGGAGGCCGATTTAAAAAAAGAATAATAAAAATAAATCATTTTTCATTAAATCAACTTTGATAGGTTATTCCCATGGAAGCTCTATAGTAACATATCAAGGAAACATATGTAATTAATGGCAGGCGCGTGCAGATGTTTAAACGATGTGTTAGAAAAAAATAAATGAAAATGATTTAAACAATTTTGGTGAAAATAAAAATTGAAGAGTGATACTAAGATTTTCTATATAATAAATAAGATGAGTAATAATAATAGATTTACTGTAATAGAGTTAAGACGACAATGTTAAGAAAAGGGAATCAAAAGATATCCCCGATAACGAAAAGCAGAACTAATAAAGCTTCTTATACAACATGACAATGAACAAAGCAGAAGACAGATTAGAAATATATTCCCATTTAAACAAGAAGTATTTGAAGAACCGAAACCAACACGTATACCAATTAAGATAGAATTAGAAGAAACAGCACTTAAGAAGCGTTTACAAACGATTAAAGTTGAAAATATAGGAGGATATAAAGACCCAATAAAATTTTTAGATACAAGTGGAAGAGTTACTATTAACAAAATCAAAGAGGATTTAAAATTTCACCTTTTAAAGTTAACCTTGTTTTCATTTGTGATTATATAAAAGATAAAGAAATGCAAGAGCGCAATTTTAAAACATCACACGAGAGAATATTAGGATCAACTGACTTAAATGAATATATATCTCATGCAAAACAAAAACTTCGTACAGAAATGGAAGAATTTGAAGGTAGAGGATCGGGATGGACATTGCACCAAATTAAATACTTACAAATCAGATTAAACAAATATGTACCATTAAGAGCTTCTTTCTATATTGAACTCCCTAAACCAATTAAAGACAAGAAAGCAGTGATTAATATTAAAAATAAAGACAATAAAAATTTCTTATACACTATTGCAAGTTACTTAAAACCTGTTGAAATACATCCTGAAAGATCTTCACACTATAAACGACTTGTTGGTAAATTAGAAAAGAAATATTGTGATAGAATCGAATTTCCTGTACAATTGAAAGATATTCCAAAATTTGAAACAAGAAGTAATATTTCTATCAATGTTTACAGCTATGACAAGAACTATAATGTATATCCACTTCAAATCACAAAAACAAAGCAGGAAAAACATGTTAATTTATTATATGTAAAAGATGATCAAAATAATAATCATTTTTGTTGGATAAAATATCACGATTAATAAGAAGTCAAGTAACAAAACATACCGATAAGTTATTCTTTTGTAATAGATGTTTAACAAGACACTTTGGAAATGAGAGGCAGTTGCAAAAGCATGAGCTATATTGTAAAGACCATGAGGCAGTTAGAATAGAACTTTCTAAATCATATGACAATCAAATAGAGTTTCAAAACTATAATCGGTTGTGATAATTGCTGACTTTGAATGTATCTTATGTAAGTTAAAAATAGAGCATAATTGTACTAAAACAGTAAAATATCAAAAGCATGTTCCAATGAGTTTTTTTGTTACTATGTCAAATATTCAAATGGAGACTTTAAGGCCCCTGTAAGTTATATAGGTCCAGATGCTGCAAAAGTATTTATTGAAAAGTTACAAAAAGAGGCAATAAAATAAATGAAAACATATAAAAGAATAGTTAATATGACTCCACTTACCGAGGAAGAAATAGAAGCTTATAACAGTTCGGAATACTTGTCATATATGTGAGAAATGCTTGAATGACTTACCACCAGCCGTCGAGAAAAAAATATATTAAAGAAGAAAATACGGTTCTACAGGGATAAAGATGATATGATTGAAAAAATAAAAGAATAGAAATATAAATTAAGAAAATGTTTGTATAAGATATATAAAAAGAAAGCAAAAGAAAGAGATCATGAGCATTTAACTGGAAAGTTTAGAGGTGCAGCTCACAGTTATTGCAATATATATAAAAATTCTAATTTTGCTCCAGTATTTCTTCACAACTTAACTGGCTATGATACACATTAGTTCATTAAGGAGTTAGCTTATGATACGCACAAAATTAAACTGATCGCAAATAATGAAGAGAGATACATAACATTTGAAAAATATATAAAAGCAGGACCAAAAGATGGAATAAATTCAAGATTTGTTGATTCATTTAGATTTATGGCAAAGAGGTTAGCACAGTTGACTAGTAATTTAAAGCCAGAACAATTTTGAGAAACATTAAAGATTTTTCCCAATTGACAAACTCGATTTAGTTATTATTAAAGGTGACTTTGTTGTTATCCATATGACTTTGTTGATTCACTTGAAAAATTGAAAGAACCTGTTCCATTTATCTCCAGACAAATTTACAAACAGATTAACAAGAGAAAAAATTAGTCCTGAACGCCATACGCTTCATGTACGAGTTTGTAAATAATTCGATCTGAAGTTAACGGAGGACTTAACTGAACATTATAACAAAACAGATGTCCTTCAATTAGCAGATATATTTGAAAACTTCAGAGATGTGTGTAAAGGCATAAGGATTAGATCCTGCATGGTATTATACAGCACCTGGCTTATCGTGGGATGCAATGATAAAGATGATTAAAATTAAGCTAGAAATGTTTAACTGATTATGATAAAATACTAATGTTAGAAAAGGATATACGAGGAGGAATCTCACAATGCAGTAAAAGATATGTAAAAGCTAACAACAAATACATGAAGAATTATAATAAAGATGAGCGTTCAACATATATAACATATCTAGATGCAAATAACTTATATGGATGGGCGATGAGCCAATACATACCTTATAACGATTTTAAGTGGGTTAAACCTTACATAGATATAATGAGCATTCCAGATGTCTCAGAAACTGGTTACATATTACAAATAGATTTAGAATATCCGACGAATTTACATAACAATCATTCTGATTTACCATTAGCTCCAGAAAACATGTGTCCACCAGAATCAAAACAATCAAAACTACTAACGACACTTTACAATAAGGAAAGAATGTAATTCATTATAGGAACTTAAAACTATATATGTCGCTTGGAATGAAATTAAAGAAAGTGCATAGAGTGTTAGAATTCAAACAATCAGACTGGTTAATGAAATTTATTGATTTAAATACAGATATGAGAACAAGAGCTAAGAATTAGTTTGAGAAAGATTTTTGTAAGCGCATGAATAACTTGGTATTCGGAAGAACAATGGAAAATATTCGAAAGAAACAGTCCATACAATTAGAATGTGATCCTGAAAGAGTAAAAAAAAAATAATTGCAAAACCTAATTTTGATTACAGAACAATATTTACAGAAAATTTGTGTGCTATACATATGAAAAAAGAGCGATTGACATTTGATAAGCCAATATAAGTTGGTATGAGCGTATTAGAACTTTCAATACTTTTAATGTATGATTTTCACTATAACACTATGAAACCTAAATATGGAGATAATACAGATTTATGTTACATGGATACTGATAGCTTTATATATGAGATTGAGACAGATGACTTTTACAAAGATATGGCTGAAATAATTGACCAATTTGACACGAGTGAATACGAGGAAAATAACATATATGGACTACCACTAATAAACAAGAAAGTAACAGGTAAGATGAAAAATGAGAATAAGGGTAAAATAATGACGGAGTTTATTGGGTTAAGAGCGAAGATGTATGCTTTTAAAGTAGAAAAGAAAGAAAAGAAAAAGGATAAAGGAGTAACTAAAGCTGTAATATCAAAGGAGTTTCAGTTTAATGATTTCAAAGAAAGTTTCTTTAAAAATGTTAAAGCATATACAGATATAAACATCATTAGAAATTATAAGGATGATGCGTATAGTATAAGCGTTCATAAGCCGGCATTAGATTCTTCAGATGATAAAAGATATATATTACGAGATGGTGTAAATACATTAGCTTGGGGACATTATAAGATAAAGTAAAAAATGTAATTACGTATAGTGTTGTGTAGTTTTGGATTGTAAGCTTTTAGATGTAAGTTTTTATGATTTTAAATGTCATAAAATCCTATGTGCAGTGCAATTACTCAATCTACTTTGTGCTATTCTTCTTTGTTAAACTACTATGGTTAGTGGCGGATTCATAATTTTAGGCAGTTAGGTGTGGAGGAAGAAAGTGTTCTAGAACATACATGCATACCCTACTAAGGTGAAATTATAAATGAAGCATCAAACAGATTCACTACATTATATAAACATAAGAGCACAGAAAAGGTATATAAAACAGAAATGGGTCTGGGGCCCACTGCAGTAAAAAATGTCTACTATTAGGTGCGCTAGAAACAATATGTATCACTGTGGCTTTGAGATTTGACAATATTGTCCCCTTAATTATTTGTCCTGTCTGAAACGGGCTCAGGGACGCAACTAAAGGGACAGCAGACCTTGTCGTGTGGGAAGGCTTACAGCCTCCGGGATCCAAAAAGGTTAAGAGAAACATGAAAAGAGGGGGCCAAGAATTAGGAAAACAACTTTTCTATGGGACCCTAATACGCATCTTAATGTTTATCCCCCAGAAAAAATCTAAGTTACGGCGCAGGTTAAATAAAAGGACTGTATGTTGTTATCTTGGTGTATCAGAACCATTTTAGATAGGTATTCACGACGATCTCATATTTATTACTTAAACTTCTTAATAGCTCTCAATAGTATCACCGTTTGCTGGAGTTTATTTCACAAGAATGCCCTCAGTTTCATGAAACATTGGTCATCTCGTGAGTATTTTGCGAGTGGAGATGAGGTGTTTTCTCTCAAATCTGAGATTTTCACAATCCAAGCAGTAGTGTTGTCAACGGCTAGAGGAGCTCGGCTTCTGGCTCAGTCAATACCGAGCCGACCCAACGGCTCATCCAACCGTGCCGGCTCGAGCCGATGGTTCATTCAAACTGAGCCGGTTCTAGCCAATGGCTACCTGAGCTGAGCCGAACAAGCTGCTGACACACACCAACCTAGCAGGTACGAACCGATGGCTCACCTGAGCCTAGCTGAGCCGAGCCAGTAGCTCATCTCAACCGACCCGAATCTAGCGAATGGCTCACCTGAGTCGACCCGAACCGAGCCAATGGTTAATTCCAATCACCCCGACTTGATCTGTTAGCTCAGTTGAACCGAGCCGGAGTTCAAGCTGCGCCGGTGGCTAAAGGCTCGAACCGAACCGGTTGACACCACTATCTCCAACTCGATAAAGTTTTTGCATAGCTATCGTAAAGAATTGATCGCTTTAAGCAGTGTTTAGTAGTATTCATCGGTTCCGGTGAGTAGGGCAATGGTTTTCATGCCCTTCTTTGTTTATGACCCGAGTACTCTAAATCATATCCTTAACTTTAACAATTTTCTGAGCATACAGAAAACCAACTGAGAAAGGTGATAAATTTCCTTCTACGGTTGTTGAAATCAAGGAAAGCAAGATCGCCTATAGTAGACCCGAGAGGCACACGTAGAAGACAAGTATACAGTACATTCACCATTTGCCAATATTTGCCATTTGCATTTACTTTTCAAAAGTAGCTCCTCTGCACCTACATTATAGAAATGGTAGTTGGCTACAACTATTAGCTTGTTTTCCAGAAACGTATTTACTACTTAAGCTTTTGTCACAAATACAGTTTACTTGGCATCATGCATTATAATATATGTCATGGCATCTGCGTACATGCGTAACGGAACTTAAATGTTTGGTTAAAATATTACATAAATGCCTTGTCTGATATTACATAATTACTATATATATATATTATCCCCGCAAAGAAAAGTATATGCTAAAATGGCATGTAGGTTTATTTTAATAGTCATTACCATCCTTTTGGCCGATCGTCAGTACGCAATTAATTTCAGAAAATTTTCTTGTAATATTGTTGCAAAAGAATTGGAGACACAAATAAGAAAACAATCATATTTTCTCCCTATCGTCGTATAAAAATTTCCTAAAAATTGTGAGGAAATGTTGGAGTTAGAAAATATTTTTGCGTCCTGGAAAAGGTTTATTTATTACTTTAGTGCAAAATTCGCTACACACTATAAAAATATGTACCTTAACTAAAGGTTTAGACTTGTAGCGCCCCTACATCTAGAGCTACAAAATTTCTATGAGCCTATTTTTACTTCCGAACCGACTATGATTTATGTAAGTAACAACTGTCAAATTGTACAACTTATGTCATATACTGTATATAAGGAAAAGTTGATGACAAAGTAAGACGATACATTTTAAAAGTAACGAACAGATTGAACTCTAGACAGGATATTTCACGTTTCTGTCAAATTATATTTCCATATCATCACTTCCATATCATCAAGTTTGGACTACCTTTTAGAAAATTCATTTCCGATAATTCATGAATCTTCACGCTTACGCTGTGACGCATGAGAGAACATCAGCGTGTCCTTGTTGCTCAAACTAATACTCATTAAACACTTTTACTGATATCTCCAACAGAACAGCAGAGTGCATAAACAGTAAAGAAAGTGTGAGCTAATTGTCACTTGAATATCTTTTCTCCAATGAAAATCCTGCGGTGCTGTATGGATGAGTCCTATACGATATACTAAATAGTGCCCTACTCTGGCCTCAACTCGCTTTCATTTCCCTTCAGATAAGCTTTTCTATAGGAAAATGGGAAAGATATCTCACTTTTGAGCACATCATTTACCTTTAAAAAGGGGATACAACCAGGTTTTAAAAAATATCATAATTTAATGTATGGCTTATATCCATTACTTTGAAACTGAGACAAAACCTATTTCAAAACAGTAGATAACACACCACATCTCCTCTCGTAAAATAGTAAGTGAGATGGCCAAGGTGATGGCCAAGGTATTTTGTAACTGAGTGCATTCTTTTGAGATGCAATTGACTCTAGCAAGGGGTGATACTATTGAGAGCTACTACTACTACTACTACTACTATTACTATTATTTCTATTACTACTACTACTACTAATAATAATATATTTCGAGTTTAGCGCCCCTTTCAGTAGCGAGGCTGTATGAGAATTGAACGTACAGCTTAACGTAGATTCCGAACCACATGAGCACCCCCGGTAATCGAACCAGGGTCTTCCATGCCAAAGATGCGTATAATAATAAGAATAATAGTATATTTGATTTTGAGTTTAGCGTCCCTTTCAGCAGCAAGGCTATATGAGAAGTGAAACTACAGCTTAACGTAGACCACGAACCACATGAACTCAAGCCGGGAATCGAATCCGTGTCTCCCACGCCAAAACATGTTTAATAATAATAATATAAATAATAATAATAGTAATAATAATAATAATAATAATAATAATAATAATAATAATAATAATAATAATAATAATAATAATAATAATAATAATAATAATAATACGAATTGCGTTCTGGTAGTGATGAAGGAGGTATTAGATCTGATACTAATTTTCTGAACACCAGATATCCGGATTTATTTACAGGTTTTCGAAAATTTTATGCATCGACGCAAGAAGTTATTTGTACTAAGGGGGACTCACATTGGGATATACAGGAAAGGTTCTACGCCTGTACACTTATTTTTGGATAAATTAGAAAGTTGTCCATCACCTGCGTGTAATACATATACTATAAAAATGTACAACAAGAATGACTAAAAAATTTCAAAATAAATAAAATAAATGCATCGTATGGGATTCGATCTAGGTTAAAAAGTATTGTATGAACACAACAATAGACTACCTAACACGCATGTCTATCCGAACAATTGCGTTGATAGATAACATACTCCTTAACTACCTTTGTTTTTATAACGATCTTTGTTTTTCGTTGAGAAGTGTATGTGTTTCTTTTTTTAGAAAAAGAAAGAAGTTTGCTGCATTAATGCTAAAGTACTGCTTTGTACTAGAAGTATCGTTATTAGAAGTAACAAAAGAAGAACTGATAATTTCAAACATAAAAGTGTGAGACGTGTTCATAAATCTTGTTTCTATTTTTCATTCCTTTCCCTCCTCCCACTTAGAATTCGTTGTTGCCAAACTTAGAATTTTAAGTGACTTAGAAAAATTCCGGCATGAATTTATATTTTGGAGAAGTGTACATACATATATATTGTATAAAAACTTGTGTTTAACTTCATTTTTCTCCATTTTAAAACAATGTGGTTTAGACCACTGATGCGCTGACTCCCTCAATTGTACTTTTAAATCTACACGTATGTAAGCTTAAGTATTCCTTACTCGTATACTATATAATTATAGCAGGTTGCACAAAAGTGCTGTCTGAATTCTACATAATATCTTTTATAACTCTTCTATACAGAAACTAAAACTTCGCCAACAATATCTTGCTGTAACGAAAGAGAAACCGTCTTATAAAATTCAACGTATGGTAAATACAACTAGTTAACGAGTTAACGTTGAATTGTAAATACACAATAACTATGTGCTTATTGTGTTGGTGAACATAATGTGAATAATAGGTTTTAAGAAATTTTCTTGTTACAATAATAATGCACTTTATTGTCTTGATTCTTCTACGTTTGATGTTCCTATGATTTTTCAAGAAAATACCATTTGATCGGACCTTGTCAAAATACTTCACATCGCTCAGGATCATTTATTAATGTCTTACATGACGAGGGACGCGATTAAGCTAACTAAATTTTGCGTTTGGAAATGCTATGAATTGTTGGACTACTTCATCCTACAATAAATGTGCTGTGACCTCTTTTTCAGTCCAATTTACTGGCTTCATTTTCAATCTGTTATCTATAGAACTTGGATGTAGAAAACACATTTTGCTCGACGAAGTTAATTGGTTTTAATACCTGTTATTCTGATGTTCCTTCTCAGGTGTTTCTTCAATATAACTTAATTATATCAGTTCGGCACATTTTACATAACGCTGCCTGGTTATTTTCCCGCATTCCCAGAACCATACTCAATTATTAAACTTGAGACGTTATCAAATTCTAATCTAGTTCAAAATAAATATAATCCTCCATACAATTGTATTAAATTTAAAGAATAATACTTAATAACAATTATATGTATGATGTTATGTTAAGATAATGAAGTTAAAAATGAATTTAATAAAAATTATATTTTGTGATCTGAGCCCTGTAGTCGATATATTGATCTCGACGTTTTCACTGATTATTTAATTTCTCGGGTATGGAATTAATATACAATTTTAAAGGGTCACAGCTGTCTTAGTTTGGTATTTAGTTTTTTTTATTACGTGCAGTATATTTTGTCTCATTTTGAAATACCTTTTATAACCATTGGAAGGTTACAATCAACCTCCGAAAATACTGTACCCGGTTTTGTGAGCAGCATCTAGCAGTATTCACAACTAATGTGTAAATCTAAATGCCATTTTAAGTGTATGACAATGCAGATATTACACTAAGTAAATTATATGACTACTACATATCTCAGACCCTTCTAATTGAAAATCTTAATGGTTGATATATCAGCTGTCAGGTCTCGGATACTAGAATTCAGATAGGTATCGAATTTTGTAACGTATGGGTTTTTTGGCGAATAGGATAATGAGAGGTTCTACCTGCGCTAGCATCAAATAGTTCCTGAAATGGAACTTAGTACTTTTCGTCATATTGCTTGAGAAGAACACATTTAAATATTAGAGATCTTGATAATGTTTACACGTGTCAACCAACATGTTTCAAGTAGAAATGTTCAAGACAGTTCGAGTTCTTCTCACAATTTGATAAAATGTTAGATTCTCAGTATCGTACAAGTAATATTCATAAACTGGTTATATGTGATGGTTTAAATTTCTATCATAGCGTTATTGTAAAAAAAATCATCATTACTACTGAAGTGTAAAAGACAGTAAACTATCATTACTCGTCAGAAACAAAAAAAATACGCAATTTCACAAGTACCTTACAATGAACATCCATAAAAGAGTTGCAGAAATGGAGTCGTGTTGCGACGTATTGTTCTATTTCAATACTACATTATTTGGGTTGTTTAGTTGTGAGAATATTAAGCAAAATTCAAAACAATGATTAGGTAGACACACTATATTCTACTATTTTATAATACAGCTTTAATTATTGTTTTCGGGAAAATTCGTTTTCTCTCAATAATACAAAGACACAGGTTACATCGTCTTTGCATAATTTTATCTAATTGCAATAAAGTTTTATTTAATTTTGTATTTGATTTAAACATAAAAATGAATGAACATAGGCAATTCCTTTCATACTTTTAAGTGGACGTTCTTTGTTCTAAGTTAAGATATAATATGGAGAGTTATTGTGTCTACCAGTATTTCTTTACAATACGAAAGTCCCAAAATAATTTTTAAAAAAATAAGTATTTGAATACCCTAGCAGGAATTTATGCATATTTTTATATAGCTTATTTTTTCATATTTCAGTCTGCCGACAACACAAAAGGAAGAAGTTTCAATTCCTCTTTACAGTATGACGGATAAGCAAACAAAATTCTTAATAATTTACTTAAAACCAAGTGTGAAGGTACTAAATTATAATATACTATTCAGTAGATATAAGCATTATCTTATAAGTAAACTTTGATGTGGTATGATTTCACTATTTTTTATGGCAATTGCTGCTACAAATTCTTCTTATAATTATAAAATTAAGAAGTACTAAGTATAATCTTCAGTGGTTCAAATGTTCATTAACAAGATTTTAACTCTCTTATGATGGTATATATAATGTTCCATTTCGTAACAACTATATTACTATTTCACGATGTTGTATAGTATAATATGTTCAAGTATAACATTATACTGTCATGTTAAATTCAATCTCAGCATCAAAGTTTTTAATTAGAATAAAGAATTTTATATGTCTTTTATGCTTGTTACAACAAACTTTACATCCCTCTCCATGAGAAATTAAATAAAATAAAATATAAGCTCTTAACGGTCTACAATGCTTACTAAGGATGTCTAAAAACCTGAAAATATTCGTTCGACAAGTTACTTTTATTAATTTTACCTTTTAACATTTTCATTAAATTGTTTGCAGTATATGCGATTGATAAATAATTTGATTACAAAGATAATTATTATTGCCAAGGAATGTCCATTATAACACATATGTATATTAAAATTTACATCGTATAATCAGGTGCTGTTATTGCTTAGTAGTAGTTCGAAGTCCCTTTTCATAATTTATTTTATATAAGGCGTAGACCAATAACATAGAGTGTAATACAAATCAATCGTAATTCTTTTAAAGTTTAATATTATCCCATTTAATATCTAAATTGGAACGTTTTGCATTAAATAAGTAATGTAGTTATTATGTTATCATTTGAGGAGTGCAGAAAGATTACTGTAAAATATTCATCACTTTGTTAATTAAGAACATTTTTTTAACCTTTTTCTGCGTCCTTTCAGAGGGGTAAGTTACAATATTTAGCGTTTGAGAATACGGTATAAAACATTCATCTACTTCTTTTCGATAGAAGAACAACATCCATAGTATTGGGATGTTATGTCCGTTTCTTTTATGTAACTACTGTAATATGAGTACGTACTATTATTGAAGACTCAGACAATATACTAATCCCACACAACCCTTTCAATATTAATCAAAATATTTAAATAAAGGTACTAACTAAAGGCAAGAAATTTCCTAGATTTGCACTTCAAATATGTACTATACGTCAAAGTATGATCTTGAATATATGATCGTAAAACGCTATGATTATTTTATAAAATTTTTGCAGTGGTTCCTTCAAAGTTCTCAGAAGAATGTCTCGAGAGCAAAACTAATCCAAGTAATAAAATAGCTTGAATAACGAAATGCGAAAACTAAGTTGTACCAGTGACTGGAAAATTGTAAGTTTGTTAGCAGCAATTACAGGCAATAAAGAGTTACTAATTGTTATGGGAGGTTTTTAGTGTCATCATAAAAGATTGATTTCCATTTTTCTCATTCATAAGTGTGTAAAATACAGTATTGGAATATGTACCGATGAACTCAAGCTTTAGATCGTCTTCGGTTGTTCACCTACGAAAGCTAAACAATTTTTCTTCCTTTTTTGGGGGGAGGGGGTGGAATGACAATCAACGAGCTGAACATTTGGATATAAAATGTATTATATGTGAATTAAAATATTCAGTTTGTAGTGGAAGGCAAGTGAGATCAATAAATGCTGAGCGATAACAAAACAAATATAAGACGTCGATTCATCCGTTAATTTAAAGAAACAATAAAGACAATTGTGAAACTACAACCAAGTAACACATTATTGAGTTTTATTCACCTCATTCAAAATATTCATGATGTACATAATATGTACAGAAACAGTAGAGAATTCTAAATGTAAATAAGAATATCCACCCTAATTTCATGACATGCAATAGAAAGAAGAAACGAATATATATCGGTTGCAAAATACTTCATGCAAAGCTATGATTTGAAAAGATCCAACACAACAAACATGAACCAGAATATTTTTGGAGTGTAAGACGAAGATTTGTACTATTCGTATAAACGAATTTTCGCTCGGATGTATTATCTTTTACAAGAATATATATACATTAACAATTCATTTAAAAATAATATGTATTAATTTATTTCTAAACTATCTGTATGAATATCAAACCTTGGTGTCAGAATCTTTCTCTAGTAGACCTAACTACTTTTGTAATTCTTAACCATATCTATCCATTTACTTTTTCTTGTTCAAATTCATCTCTTTTCCTCTACTACCATTACTATCACTCTCCTGCCCACAAACTTGTACTTCCTTCTCATTATATGGTAATTTCTCTTCAGTGTTCTATAACATCTTTTTCAATATTTCTAAAATCTAGATGTTTTACACAGGGCCGTAGGCAGCCCAAAAATGTAGGAGAGGTGGTAGAAGTAACGGGGTCAACCCAGTTATATTATACTTCAAAGCCATATTATAGTTCATTTGAAATCCTACCGTGAAACTTTCTTGGGGGCCAGCCAAAGTTTAGGGAGGGCCCGGAGCCCTAGCCCCCCCCCCGTGGATGCGGGCCTGGTTTTACGTAATCACAATAATACGTCTATTCGTGTTATGCTTCGCATAAATCTTGTTATCCTGATTTTAATAATACTCAACCTGTTTCATTGCTACTTTCTTATTGATCATGCTTCTGCTTAGTTTTCATATATATATACGTATATATATATATATATATATATATATATATATATATATATATATATATATATATATATATAAGTAGTGTCATTGATACCAGTTCTAGCACACTTTCCCCATCCAACTCCAAACCCGCCACTGTCCATGGTACTTAACCAAATTTACAGAGCGCAAAGTAGATTGAGTATTGTACCTTGTGCACTTGCTTTTATCACATTTAGAATCAAATCGCGGAAATCAATGTAATTATAACAAAAAATGAATGAATTATTTTAGATATTTTATATTTAATAAATCATGAAAAAGTGCATAATTTGTGGAGAATTAAAGCAATACCAAGAATTTGCTCGAAATGCAAATACAAGACATGATGAGTGTAAAAGATGCTATAGAGCAAAGGGAGAAGAAATTGAACATGGTTTAAACTATTCTGGAGCGTTGTTAAATTGCTCACTTTTATCAAAAGAACGATTGGCTGAAATACAGAATAAAATGTTAGAGCATGACTTTATAAAAATAATGTATCATTTCTTTAAGGATGCAGATACACCATTTATGATTCTAAGACCTGCTACATTATCGGAATGTAAGTTTGTAGATCCAGCGTATAACCCCATAGGTTTAACAATACCAGCACCACAAGTTATTTTATTTAAAGATATAATATGTGTTGGTTTCCCGCCACATCTTTCTAGAAGGAGCTATACTACATCTTATGACTTAACTAATGAAGAAAATTTTAATAATAAGTGTGTTGTATGTGGAATTCCTGCATATTATAATGAGAACTTTTGTTCCATATCCCATATAAAACTTCATGATTGGATACAAAAAAGATTGTCAGAATTTAAAGAAAAGGGCTATAATATCACTAACTATAAATCACCACTAGATGACTAGCGTAATTACTAAACATTTTCTTTGATTTTTTTTCTAACATTAGTTGACTAGCACATAAGAGCTCAAGAAACTAATGCAAAGTATTCCCATAATTACAATGTTAAAGTGAGATCGCATATGCTTTTATGATATTAAAATCATAAACGCTTACATCTAAAACTTACAGCTTATAGTGCTGTCTTTGATTGAAAAAATAGTTTTTGTTTGATCGAAATCGGCTCACAGATGGCTTAATGATGATAAGTTAAAGTTAAGTATGTTGATTCGCTGGTTACACCAGACGCACATACATATATTCAGCTTACAAACCAGAGAAGCAAAGAGTATAGTCTCTCGCTTTCCCTTCTCTTCACATCAACATACATATATATGCATTAGCCTCTTCCTTCAACAGAATGTTTAGCTAGCAGCGGACAGGAAGCGCTGTATATCAATGACGTAGTCTCCTTTGGAGAGAATACATCATACATGACGTCATTGAATCCGTGACGTAGTCTCCTTTGGGGAGAAAACGTAATACATGATGAAATATCTCTCGAGTTTCTTTCTCTTTCCTTCCCATCATCAGCTCTGAACGACAGAGAGGTTTATGCAATAGAAATAGAGAGAGAATGATTAACGGCGCAGTATTCCTCGCTTCCCATATAGTTAACATTGAATTTAACGGCTGCATATAGCTCGGGCGCTGTATTCTTCGCTAAACTTTTCTCTCGTAACGATCAGAATTCGAGCGAAAAATACCGCGCTGTTACACGGCGGACTTTGGCTGTTAGAATTCTTGTCGACAGATTCACTATTTAGTTCCAAAACGTGCCACATGTACGCGATAGTGTTCCATATACAAAATCCATTTCTCACATCTTCTCTTTTTCTCCCCACACATATCTCTCGAGTTGAAAGCATTCATTGATACCAGATTTCAATAACTGAGTTGTATCTATATACCCAAAGGTCCTAGCTTTTATGGTATTACCATAAAAACACTTATACACTTAGAACATACTTAAAATTAGAAGTTCGGATATTGATAATGGAATCTTCTGTTAACCTCGTTCTCTATAGGAAACAATGACTTCTTAAACTCGGTCCACTGATCGTAATTCAAGCTGAATAGACAGCCGTTAATATCAAAAACCACTTTAACTTCGGTTTGTACATTTTTCACAAATACATTAAAATTATTAGTAAGAATGAACTTTTTTTGAGGATCCATTTCTAACCACTCTATTTTTTACTTTTAACGGCATATTTTTGTTCATTTTTGTTCATTTTTTAGATTTACATGCAGAACTCAACAGTGGGATAGTTATCTTTTAGACCAGTGTATTTGATTTTTATTCCATCTTTAACGATCCCATCAATCATTTTATCTGTTAAGTGTTTTGTAAATCTAGGTGGAAGAAAAACCTTGAACTCCTCACACTCGAACAAAATGCTCTTTCCAATCTTCGTTTTAATCTTTTCCATTTTTACAATTTTATATTCCGTATTTAATTCTAATTCTCTTAATCCAATAACCTGTTTTTGTTCAAGACTTCCAAGCTTGTTTAAAAAATCAACGTGTTTTGCCATCGTATTTATTATATAGAAAATCAATGAACACTCTTCAATTTTTATCTCCAACAAAAAATATTTAATCATTTTTTATCAATTTCGTTTTATGGAAAAACTTCCATAAAACAATCGTTAATGAAAACAGTTTGAGGACGCAAGGGTATCTTTTCGATACCCTTTAAAGTCGAATACTGTTTTTTGATATTTTCTCGTACATGGTCGCCCATGGCTAACTGATAAAGGACCAGTGATACTGGCCCTTAGATCCTTGAACCGTAAGGTGAGCAAAACACTCACCTTTAAAATCTCTATATGTCCGTTGATATTTTGTTAACTATTTAAAACTCTTCTACTACTTTCTCATTCTTAGGGTCATATGTAAAGTTCTTTCGCCCAATTAAAATCGCATAACATATGGTATCAGCAGCCACAGCTTCTGCAAATTCAACAACAATCTTTATGTTTGTTCTCTCATTTACCGATACATTCTTCCTCTTACTACAATTAATCACATACATTGGTCTGTTATCTATAAACTCTTTAGGGTCATAGTACATTTCGGTATTGCCACACGTTATTCTCTTAAACGCAGTATAATCTTCATACATCTTAAAAAAATCCTTGTTGGCAATATCTAAGTTTCTTGATTCTTTTGAAAATACCTCATTCCTCCCATTCTTAAGATAGATATTCTTTACCTTACAATGATCAAACTTACTTGCATATGCTGTTTGTTTGCCACTTCTTTCAGTTTGGAACATTACAACTACGAAATCAGGCATATCAAATTGTCTAGAATTAAATTGAGTAGTAACATCAAACTCCAAGAAAGAACCTACAACAGTCTTTTGAACACATTGATAAGTATGGAATGAAAACATGATTTTAGGCTCTTTAAGAATATTCAACTTTAACTTGTTTTCATAATTAGATTCGTATTCAACAATAGGCATTCTTATCTCCATACTTTTATTGTTATTTTTCCATCATGAGGAGCTGCTGCACCTGCCCCTGATCCAGTCCATTTGTAAAATACACCGTTATTGTTGTTAGCTTTTGTAAATGTTATTCTCAATCTACCTTTCCACATAACCTCTTTATAATCACTTAAGAAGCCTGGAATTAATCTTAGTGGATACAAAACACTAAAGTCCTTTCTTAGACCAAGTTTATCATCTGTTTCAAATCCTGCTTGTTTTAGATATTCAACTTCTGGCTTGGAAATCTTTAATGTTCCGACAGCTGTAGATGTTATTACTGGTAGTTCAATCTTATCTATAACAACTCCATGCTTTCTAACCTCAATTTTAGAAAAGAAGAATGGGAAAAAGTTATCTACAAGTTTTATAGTATCATTTGCACCAAATGTTCCTCAACTGATGCACCAACAACTTCAAAAGTCATATGGCAATCTGCTTTGGGTGGATGTATGAAACCATCGCCCACATTGAAATCAAACTCAATATCTTTGTTAGCTTCATTCAAATTATTAAATGTTCTTGTGTTAGCATTAAAACTCTGTAACTCGTAACTCTCAACACTATCCATTTATTATAAAGAAAATCTTGAAACAACGCTTTTATGGGATATGCCCATAAAAGAATCATTGGCCCTTCACATGTTAAGGGTATATTAACAATAAAAACTTATAATCCCCATCCCAAATTAACCTTAGCATTCACAGCAGTACCAACCCCAAAAGCAGCTAATCGTTCACCAATTGATGCATCACCACTAAATGCTCTTTTCCATGCTTTAGTTTCTAGTTCCTTATCTGCAATATGTCTCGATTCTGTATCTTTATTGTCTCTGTGGTATATATCGTGTTCTTTACAAGCCTCATCTAATGGGTTAATGCCTTTATCACCTCTTTCTAATCTTTCTTGTAGCTTAGTCCCCGGACCACAGTATGAAATTCCTGGAATATGTAATTCAAATGGGAGTTTATTAATCAAATCATTTACTAATCCTTTCCCAAGCTTCTCATCATTCCAGAATCGTGGCGGTAACGTATTTAAGATCTTAATCAAATAACCTCTACCTTTTGGATCACTAGGAATAAATTGTGAAAGCTTATTATTAATCATACTCACTATACCTACTTTCTCATTGTAAAAGTTATGATTACCAGCCCTTTCTTCTCCATCTATAACTATTAACCTATCTATAAGCTTTCTCACGTCATCCATCCATACATATTCTTAAGGCATCTCGGTATATTGTTTAATTCCTTCCCCAGGCTTTGGTGTTTTCTTTCTTGGTGGTGTTGGAGGTAAAGATGGTTTAATATAATTATCCCAAATAGGCTTGATAATATTAATGTACTTAGAACCTCTACTAGATGCTACCTTTTTATCTCGATTATATTTTCGGAAGGCAGCATCTGATTCTATTATTATTTCCTTGTACTGTTCAAAATCGTCGTCATCATAATCTTCAATGGTTTTATTAGTATTCGTCGTTAACAATTCCTATAGACCTTCTGTTCCCTTATAAGTTTTACCATTAATTATCAAATCATCGCCATTCACTTTAACTTCCAAATTTCTTATCTTATTTATTATTCTTCCATCTTCTTCTACAGTTCTTATTCCAAACACACTATCATTTCTTTTACTATAATATTTCGTTGCAATCTTACCAAATGACTGTGCTGTTGTTAAAGGTTCTACACCTTCCACTTTGTCTTTAATTTGTTTTCTCATTTGTTTTATTTCTCCCGTTATAGGCGTATCAATACTACTTGGAGAACTATCATAAGTTATCTTTTTAGGTGTTTCTAGTAGACTAGGATCTATTGAAGCCGTCTTATGTACAACTGGAACAATCTAAGTTATTAGACTTTTATTTTGATCTGCTACTTCTTTGATCTCACTTCCCAAGTTTTGAATAGCATCAATTACAGGTTGCTCTTGAGTTTTAAATTTATCTTATATACCTGCTCTTTCTATCTTCCAAGATTTGAAGCCCTTTATCAGGAACTCCTTCAACTTAATATTCTTATCAATTTCTTTCTCATCCATTTATTGTATAGAAAACGAACAAACGTCAATAAACGTGAAAAACGTCAATAAACGTCAATAAACGTCAAACGTTAAAACGTAAAACGTGAAAAAACATCAAACGTTTAAGAAGTGTTTTAACTTGTTCCTCTACTTACCATTGTTTACCTTCCTTGTCATATCAATTACTATAAAACCATAATCTTCTTGCCAACATTTTGATCATATCTCCTTAAATTTATCATAAGACATATCTCCTTCAACAAACTCATTATACACATGTTTAAGATTTGTATTATCTTGTCTGAATATGCATAGGACGTTAACGTTATCTCTTATAAGCTGTTTAGGTACTTTTGAATATGTTTGTGCAAGATAGAAACAGTCTAAATGTCTATGCCTACCTCTTGTAAAGTAATTTCTAACAGTATCTTGATTCTCAAAAATGTAATCGTCAAACACAGAGTATTTTTCACATTCATCAATAGGTACAATAGAATCATTACCGCTTAAGAACGTTGCTATTTGCTTTTTAAACTTTAATTCTGCTTTTTCAAATCGATCTTTTAACTGCTCATACTTTGGCTGATTCATGCTTTTAGAATATATGTAGAAGTAATTATTGTTTAACCAACCTGGCTGTAATAAGAAGTTAAATAGCAAAAACGTTTAACCACACCCCGACGAACCTACGATAAGACAACGAATATCATCAGGTATAAGTTCTCCATTTCTTTTCTTAACTGTTGTTTCTTTTATCATCTTTTGTACATCCCAATTAATAGTTTTCTTACTCATTTATTATAGAGAAAACGTCTCTTTTATGATCTTATTTGTCTCAGAGTATTCACAACCTAGAAACGCCATCCAAGATCATGTAGACGAAGAAGATAAGAAAAATTTTTCAGAAGTTAGGGGCATTGATTCAATGCCCCACGTTGGGGTCCACCAGCACTGGACCCCTTTCAAACAATTTGAGGATGAACTGTAGGGTGAACGTTTTGCTCACCCTTAAAATCTCTATATACCCGTTGATATTTTGTTTTTACGTGATCTCTGATTGTTTCTTGTTACCTGCTAATTTGGCCTCATATGATGCTTGTTTCAAAACCCTCGCAATTCCGATGATTAATTTTCTGCTCATAGTACTAGTACAGACCCGGTTCGCTGATGAAGGTTGTGTGAGGGTGCAAGGTGAATAATGATGTGTCCGCGTTTTGGACACTTGTAGTCTCCAGGTCTTCAAATCTACTCTGAAACTTTAGTCTTACGTTGTCTTTAAGGACTTGACTTGTATTTACATAGCCTATCTTATATCTTTAAGTTGTTCTCTGATCTTAAGCAACGTATCTTTTATATATTCGCTATCCATTTCACCATTTAATGTTATTATCATCTCTAACTGTTCTTTAAATGAGTTAATACAAGTGACAATGGATTTATATTCGTCTTTTCTTTTGCTTATGTTTAACTTAGAAGACAAACCTGTTATTATAGCACTTCCAGTTGCAAGAGATGTTGTTAATATCGAGTAAATTGTTACAGGTATAAAAATATTAATAAACCCAGTTGTTGCAGAAAGTATAACCGATAACGTGATCAAAGTGTAGTATGCATATTTAACAATTCGTTTTCTCTCTTTCTTCTTTAAACTGTATTCTAACTTTTGAATGACATCTTCTATTAACCTGATTACTTTCTCTCTTGGAATATCTCTAGGTAAATCAAACTCATTCATTTATTATATAATAAATGGCTAAGGTATTTAAGCTAACGAGTGATACTTCTGTTTTAAAGAAGAAACTCCATTACAATTAGGCAACAGGAGCAACTATTTAAGTGTAGGACTAGTTGGGTTTTACAGTACATATCTAACTCCAAACATAACAACAGAAAAAAACAGTTTCTCATATGGTGATAGAGAAGTTTTTATACCAGAAAGGCAATACAGCTTAAACAGTCTTAATGAATATTTAAAATCTCAATCCATCAACATAACATTATCAGAAGATCATTTAAGAAATAGAGTTAAAATTGAAACTGATAGTAATGATGTTACAATTGGGAGTATAGGCACTGTCCTCGGGTTTAATGTTTTTGAAGTTTTAGAAAAGAACAAAACACATATTGGAAGTAAGTTGAAAAAGTTTCATCCGTTTGATACTATAAATGTTCACTGTAATATAGCAGATGGCATGTCTGTTAAAGATACAGAATACACACATAGAGAAACAGGGATCATAGCATCATTCAAAACAGACACCAAGTTCAAACATAGTATTATATATGAGCCTACTTATCCATTATTTTCCCTATATCCAAAGACAAGGTTGACAATTTTGAGATAAGGATAACAGATGAGAATGATTCCTTAATTGATTTTGGTGGAGCAACAACAACCGTATTATTACAAACTAAGATTTTCTCTTAAATAAATAGGAAGATGTGTTCTATTAAAGATTGTATGTTTAGTGTTCCTTACAGTGAACTAAAGGATCTAAATATTGATCATGTATTAACAAAGAAACAACTTAGTGATAAATCTAAGAAAATTAAAGAAGGTAAAGGAATGAATTTAACTTTAACTACTGCACAAATGAAAAAGATTAAGAAAGAGCATATGGGCGGTTTTATCATTACAATTCCAGCCATTTTAGCAGCTTTAGGGGCAGTTGGCTCATTAGCAGGTGGCGCAGCAGCGATTACTAAAACTGTACTGGATGCTAAGAAGAATAAACAAGAACTTGAAGAACAAAAGGGACACAATACGGCTATGGAAGAAAAGCAGGGAGCAGGTAAACCGAAGAAGTAAAAAACTAAAACCATTGACCAACTTCGATATAGAGAGGTTGGCTAAAGAACTAAAGATAAAACGATTTAGAGGTGTATTTACGAGTGATGAACTTCCACAAAAACCCTATGTACATGAGTGTGGTATAGTTAATCTTGATAAATCAGAAAACATTGGTACTCATTGGATATGCTATTGGAAAGATAACAACATAAAGTACGTGTTCGATTCTTATGGTGGTGTTCCTCCTAAACAACTGGTACAATATCTTGGTACCGAAAACTTACCTTACAATGACGAACGAATACAAGACTTTAATTCAGTTATATGTGGTGACATTTGTGTTAAGGTTTTAAATCTTCTAAATCAAGGGTATTCTTTTAGTGACGTTATGTATATGATTAAAAATGATTAAGTGATTTAATGGTTTGTATCCATAAAAGTTTTATCCATCTCTTAAACTCTTTGGCTTTGGGCTTCTTTGATGATAACACTAAGGAATACAGACCAGATTCGTTGATGAAGATTGTATGAGGCTGTGAATTAACAGGTAGCGTTTCCTGTACAACCCCCTTTATATGTGACAGTTGTGTTTTATCATCTTCGTCTACATGATCTCTTGAATAGCATCTCTTGGTCGTGAATACTCTAAAATTGTGGCGACGTCTTTACGAGTTAAGGATATCCAGAAAAGTTTTGCTTTAAGATAAATATGGAAGCTATACACAATAGGTTTTTAGATTATTTTGAGAAGTATGAGGATGAACTAGATGCACTAGATAGATATAATTTTTATCAGTATTTTCAGCATGTTAGCGAGATAGACTTAAAAGATAAAAACAACGTATATAATGTTATTGATTTATGGAAAATGCTAATACCAAAATTTTTGTACACGGAAGAAGAGTTGGAAAAGTTACGTCCAATAATTACCGTAAAGGAGTTGTTGTCAAATTATAGCTCTAGACCATTAGAGTGCAGTAATTGTGGTATTAAGTCATTAACAAAAGGTATGAGTAGATAAATTTGTGACGATTGTTCTGTAGAGAGTGGTTGGGTTTACAGTACTTGTGAAGAAACGAAAGCTGCTTGCGTAAGAAAACCATGGTATGATACTATAAAAAGATTTAAGTTACAGCTATCTCGTTTGCAAGCTTTACAGGATAGAATTATTCCCGAAGAGGTGCTCAAGGTGTTAAATGATGAACTTAGAGATATACCAAGAGATTTAATATCAACAAAAGATGTTCTAGAAGTACTAAAGAAAAACAAATACACAAAATATTATGATGATGTCTATTTAATACACTATCACCTTACCGATCAAAAACCATTAAAATTACAACATATGGAGGAAACACTTATAAATGAGTTCGAAAACTTACACGAGGTCTTTAGGGAGCTGTATCCGGAAAGAACATTGTTTATTAACCTAAAATGTGTATTGTACTATCTGTTGAAAAAGCATGATGTTCATGTTGATATTGATTTTAAACACTCACCTAGACAAATAGAGATGTTAAAGAAATGTTTTGAAAAATTAGGATGGGCATTTTCTGTATAATAAATGAATATGGATATATTTGGTAATGTTAAAGATAGAAAAGGTGATGTTGATATTAGTGAAGAAAAATTAAAATTGTTGGAGAATTTAAATGATCTTGTTAGCGTAAGTCAACTTAGTCAATAGAAGCCCAATTAGAGAACGATAGAAAACGATTTGAAGATGCATTAGAAACATTACAAAACACATACATAAAAAAAGAAGATATTGAAAAGGTTAGGATGGATACTACTAAATTGATTATGCAGAAAGAAACTATGCCTCTAATATATCGATTAAGAGCTAAAAACGTTAAGGAGCCAATCTTTAGAATATTTAATCTTTCTAATGGCTACAAATTTCTCTATAATGGGAAAATAATGCACATGGAATTAAGTTTGGATAAATACTTTCTAGATATATATTTGGGTGATACTTTGGTTAAAGAGATACCTTTTGACTTTAAGAAGAACGATATAATTACGATGAAACAAAATAAAAATTCTGCTATGGAAGAAGGACAATTATTGTTTGTTGTAATGTACATAGAAAGAGAGCTTTCCTAAAGACGTTTGCTATATAATAAATATGGATATCTTTGGTAATGTTAAAATGACATCAGAGTTAGATAATACAGCTGTGAGAAAAGATATTGCTATGTTAAAAGAAGAGCTTAACTTCATCAAACGGAGTTATGTTATAGAGCTTCCAAGTCGATTGATATCAGAAAATGTTGAAACTCCGTTGTTTTTAATACATAATCTATCTACCGCATACAAATTTCTTTATAAAGGTAGGATAAGGCATATAGAATCATTTTATAATACGTATTATATAGATATATATTTAAATGGTTCTCTAGTTGAAACTTTTCCATTACACTTTAATATAAATGATAAATTAGCAGTTAGACCATCTAAAGATTCTGATCTGAAACATGGTAAATTACTATTGCTTCTTATGCATGTAGAAAGAGAAGACAAAGATAGTGATGATGATGATGAGAATGTTGATAGCATAATATCAAACAGCGATAGTTATTGATTTTCAATATAATAAACAGGATGTACTGTGTTAAGTGTAAGAAATTGACAGATACGAAGAAAGATACTATTAGAATTGAACAAACAAAGAATGGAAGATATCTAAAGAAAGGTATTTGTTCTGTATGTGGTGTTACTAAAACTCAATTCGTTAAAAAAGCCTGATTGACTAGAAGAAGGTAAAGGTGTTAGAGAAGACATTATAGAAGAAATTCACAAACCATCTAGAAAAAACTTTGACAGATTAAGTGTAGTTATAAAAGGTATCGATGATCTTTGGCAAGCTGATCTTGTAGAAATGGATAGCGGAGTATTAAAAGGTGTTTCCAAATTAAATAAAAGTTATAAGTTTTTGCTAACGATTATAGATGTGTTCTCGAAATATGCGTTTGCTGTTCCTGTTAAAGATAAGAGTGGTAATAATGTTACAGAAGCATTCGAATCCATATTAAGAACGAGAAAACCTAGTAACTTACAAACAGATCAAGGTAAAGAGTTTTACAATAAAGAGTTTAAGAAGTTGATGGATGTAAATCAGATTAATCATTACTAAACCTATAGTGGTAAGAAAGCTTCTGTTGTTGAGAGATTCAATAGAACACTTAAACAAAACATGTGGAAAAGGTTCACAACACAAGGGAATTACAAATGGATAGAGATATTACCAACACTAGTTAAAGAGTATAATCATCAAATTCATAGAACAATTGGTTTAAAGCCTATAGAAGTTAATAAGAAGAATGAGCAAACAATATTGAAGAAAGTGTATCAAAAAGAATATAAGCGTGTTAAGCCCAAATACAAGTTAGGTGATCATGTTCGTATAAGTAAGTCGAAAGGGTTATTTGAGAAAGGATATACACCTAATTGGTCAACAGAAGTATTTGTTATTAGTGAAGTTATTCCATTCAATCCGCCTACCTATAGAATTAAAGATTTAGAAGAAGAGGATGTGCAAGGTAGATTTTACGAACTAGAACTATTAAAGACGAAACATAAAGATGAATACTTGGTGGAGAAAGTGTTGAGAAAGAAAGGTGACAAAGTACACGTTAAATGGCTAGGGTTTGATGAATCGCATAATAGTTGGATAGATAAAAGTAATGTTGTAGTGTAAATATAAATGTTGTCTTTTATGGTTATTCCATAAAAGGCTGGTTTGAATGAGATAGGAGTAACGAAACGATACCCCCATAGCATATATTTCCAGGGTCGGAATTCCGGCTGTGGAAATTATCAAAAAAGTAGCAGGTGGTAAAGGAGAAATATGGAGTGACAGTCGATAATAATTTGTCAGTATTTTGGACACTCGTAGTTTCCAGGTCTTCAAATCTACTCTGATGTTTAAAAAATAACCGATTCCCAGAATTCTGGGAGTCGCTCTAAGTATCTAGTAAAAGGTGGAGATAAAGAAACAACATCAATCGTCTCAGGAACATACGTTTATTTCAATGCTACTAAGTCGTGATAGAGTGGTGGTAAGAGGCTTGATCACTGGTTAGAAAATAAACAATCAAAAGAGTTATTAGATTACTACAACAAAATTCGAAGTTCCAAGGATTCCGGCCACTTCAAAAAACTAATCTTACACAGTAAAACTAGCTGGTAACGAAATAAACAATCTAAAGAGTTAATTTCTTATATAAAGTGATCGCACCGAATTCGTAGGAATGACTTTAAGATTAGTAAGAAGTAAGAAACTACTTGAATATTTTGATAAAAATTAGCTGGCCTACATCCAAGCCATCAAAACTCAACGTATTATATAGAGCCAAAAAAGTTACAAACAGTGATCAAAGATTTACAATAACAAAATAAGTGGACCGAATTCGAGTTACTTTGAAAATTCATAAGAACTCATAGCATATATTTTCAGGGACCGAATTCGGGCCGATGAAATTATCAAAGAAAACCAGCTTTCCAGTTTTCCGGGGAGCTGCAAAACCCTATATTTCCAGGACCGGAATTCTGGCTGTAGAAATTATTAGAAATTAACAACATAATGGAAAAAAGCAATGAAACACTTTTGCTCTGTTGCTCTACATAAAAATTATCTGGAGCAGATATGCTCCGGCAAAAAATAAAGATTTTCTATATAATAAATATGAGTACTATGGATAATTCTCTTAGTTTAAATGATATTTGCTATGAACAGATCAAAGATAACTATTGGTATAGTATGTTTGGTGATTTCAAGTTGATTATAGATAAGAGTACAGAATATTTCAATGCTACTAAGATGTGTCAAAGTGGTGGTAAGAGGTTTGACAACTGGCTGAAAAATAAAGATTCTAAAGAATTATTGGAATACTTCAATGAAAAATTAGCTTCCTATAATTGTAGGAGGCTAAATTTAACGTATTATATAGAACCAAAAGGTACAAACGAGAAAGATTTATTAATTTCTGGTACATATGTATACATAAGAATTTTCCTAGCTATTGCTTTTTGGACATCACATGACTTTTACGAAAAATGTTCTGTAATCATCGAAGACTATTTCGTTTCTAATTTTAAACAGATTCAAGAAGACCAAGAAGAGTTACAATCAAGAGTAGAAGAGATAGAACAACAAATGGTGCAATTACGATTATACAATCAAGAACTAGAAAGCAAAGTTGATTATCTTAAAACAGTTGCAGCACCATATACAGAAGATCCAGGAAAGATACATAGGCTATTCATTATCAAGAAAAACCTTACTAAAGACCAACTTGAAAATATACTCTTTTACTATGACGAAGAAGAACGAGATCAAAAAGAAAGAATAGAATGATAGAAGTATTGGGTTGGAAGAGTACAAACATGCAATTACGAAAGTAGGATTAAATAACTTAAACTTAAGTATCCAAGTATTAGTATTCTGCTTAACGTCGACGATCCAAACTCTATAAACTTATACAACAGAGCTAAAGAAAGATATGATGATAGAATAACTTGGCACGGTTCGCATATGAACACAGATTTAAGTGATATAGATCTTGTTGACAGGTTTATTCAGTTAAGAGACATTTAAGTATAAAAAATACGAGAAACTAAATATGCTACAACAAGGGGGCCACCAGCACTGGACCCCTTTCAAACATACAACCTCATGCTAGGAATTTTAGAAACTCGTCTTACACAGTAAAACTAGCTGGTAACAAAAATGAAGTTAAAAATAAAGATTTTCTGTATAATAAATATGAGTACTATGGATAGTTCACTTGGTCTAAATGATATTTGCTACGAACAGATTAAAGATGATTACTGGTATGGTTTGTTTGGTGACTTTAGACTGATTATAGATAAGAAGACTGGTTACTTCAATGCTACTAAACTGTGTGAAGATGGTGGGAAAAGATTTGATAATTGGCTGAAAAATAAAGAATCAAAAGAACTAATAGAGTATATTTCATCTACTCTCATAATAGGAGATGAAATTATCAAAACAATAACAGGAGGTAAAGGTGAAACATGGAACGAAATAAGAGGAACATATGTATGTAAAGAGTTGATTTTGGATATATCTCGATGGGTTTCTCCTGAGTTTTACCTTAAATGCAATCAAATCATTATCGACTATTACACAAAAGACTTTAGACAATATAGAGAAAACCAAGAAGAATTGCAATCAAGAGTAGAAGAGATAGAACAAGTAATGGAAAGATTAAAAATAGAAAACAAAGAACAAGTACAAGAAATATCAAAACTCAAGTCAATAGCTGCAGAACATACAGAAGATCCAGGGAAAGTACACAAACTAGTTATTATTAAAAAGAACCTCAGGCTGGTCAGCTTCAAGACATAGTAGACAAGTACGACACAGACAAACACGATCAGGTTAGGCGTTACGAGTCATACAAATATTGGGTTGGAAGGGTTCAGCAGCGAAACATCAAAGCAAGACTTCAGTGCCTCAAAGAAAAGTACCCAAGTATGTCAGTGTTATCAGAAACCAAAGATCCAAACTCGGTCAACCTCCTAAACAAAGTCAAAGAAAAATACAGCTATGTTGTTTCGTATGGTTGTCATGTGGATATTGAAGAAGAAGACGACGAATTTGTTGTTGATTTGTTTTTGAGTATAAGAGATTCGTAAAGGTAAGGGGTATGAGTTTTGGACACCCCTATCAAAAGAAGAATTGATTAAAGAAATTGATTGTTAGGGGCATTGAATCAATGCCCCGCGTTAATCCGCAACCACATTTTTTAAATTTATATCATTTTTGTTGGTTTTCTATATGACAAATATGGAAGCACATTTTGATTTATTACATGATAGACTTGAACTAATTCACCATGATCTTAAACTCTTAGCAACACTACTAGAGAAGCAAATACTGTTGAAGGAAAAAGAGTTATTAGTAATGCAACAAAAAACATCTGATTTGAGTAGTGATGATGAATACAAATATGGTAGTGATGATTATGATGATGATGATGATGATGAGTAAGTTTACAAAAATGATTTAATTTTAATATGTGTATATGTGACTTTGATGGGTTAATCCCATAAAAGCCGTGTTCTAATACAGCTTGTAATATGTAGACAATGGCAGGAGTGTACAATGTTAAGCGTTGTATTAGGACAAATGAAAATGAACTGAAATAATCCGGCGAAGATAAAAATTGAAGAGTAATAAATATTTTCTATATAATAAATAGGATGAATCATTATAGTAAATTTACCGTAGTAGAGTTAAGGCGACAATGTAAAGAGAGGGGAATCAGAAGATATTCCCGATTAAGAAAAGCAGAACTGATAGACCTTCTTAAACAATATGACGATGAACAAAGCAGAAGGCAGGTTAGAAATATATTCCCCTTTAAGCAAGAAGTAATTGAAGAACCGAAGCCAGCATCAAAGTAGAATTAGAAGAAACAGCACTTAAATATAGATTACACACTTTCAAAATAAAAAAAAAACACAGGTGAATATAAAGATCCTTCTAAATTCCTACGTTCAATTAGCAACCCAGTTAAAAGTATGATTAAAAATTGATTTAAATATTTTAATGCACTTAAGGTAAATATGTCATTTACATGTAACTTCATAAAAGATAAGCAGATTCGAGAACATAATTTTAAAACATCAAATGAAATTATACTTCAATTCACCGATCTAAATGAGTATTATAAAAATGCAACTAGAAAAATTAGAGCAGAGATGGAAGAGTTTCAAGGAAAGGGTTCAGGTTGGGTCTTGCATTATGTTAACTATCTTGTGTTAAGAATTAACAAATACGTAGCAATGAATGGATCATCATATATTGAACTTCCAGAAACAATTAAAAGAAGAAAAGCATGCATTAATATTAAAAACAAAGATCAAAAATGTTTCTTATGGTCTGTTCTAAGAGCATTACATCCTGCTGATAGAAATCCACAAAGGGTACCTAGACAATATGAACAAGAGCTGGATAAATATTTTAAAGATATTCCCTTTCCTGTACAAATTACTGATATACCAAAATTTGAAAATAGAGCTAATATATCTATCAGTGTCTTTACCCTAGATGATAAGGAAAAGATATACCCACTTAGAATACCTAAAGAAAGAAAACAAAATCATTTTCGTCTTTTATATCTAAAGAAAAGAGATAAAACACATTACTGCTTGATTAAAGATTTATGGAAGCTTGTTGGAAGTCAAATAACAAAAGATGGACATAAGAGATTTTTATGTGAGGGATGTCCAGCTAAACATTTTGAATCAGAAGAATTATTAAAACAATATGAAGAATACTGTGGTTTACATTCTGCTGCTAAAATCATTTTGCCTAGAGACTGGAATAAGATATTAGAATTTGTAAATGATAGAGGTTCTTTAAGAATACCATTCACAATAATAGCAGACTTAGAATTATTACTAAGAGGAATAAGTACATGTCAGCCTGATCCTGAAAGATCCTACTCAAATGCTTATCAACTACATGAACCTAATAGTTTTATTTACTATGTAAAAAGCACTTTGGAATCCTATAAAAGTGAGCCAGCAGAATACATAGGGGATAATGTAGCAGAAGAGCTTATAAAAAGGTTAACAGAAGAAGCAATCAAAATAGCAAAAATATACGATACTTATATACCTACGACTCCATTATCTAAAGAGGAAGAAGAAATATATGAATCAGCCACAATATGTCATATTTGTGAAGGAAGTCTTGAAGATCTACCACGTTTATTAGTAAAGAAAATAGAAGGTTTAAAGATTAAAATTGAGTATTTAAAGAAGAAAATAAAAGAAGGAGCTAAACACTTGGAAGAAGAACATCATCTCAAAATAGAAGATGAGGAGGATGATAGCATAACAGAGATAAAAGAGCAGAGAAAAGAGATAGAAGAAGTCCTAGTAGATTGTAAGAACGAATATAAAAAGCTTAAAAGTAGTAGAGAGTCATGTAAAACGAAAGTGCATGATCATGATCATTTAACAGGTAAATTTAGAGGTGCTGCTCATTCTTATTGCAATCTAAAATATACAAATCCAAGATTTATTCCTGTATATTTCCACAATCTCTCTAGGTATGATGCACATTTATTTATAAAAAGCTTAGGAGGTGGAGATGAGAAAGAAAAAATAGATGTAATAGCTAACACTGAAGAAAACTACATTACATTTTCAAAAACCATTCGATATAAGGATGCAAAAGGAAAAGATAAATCTATCAAGTTAAGATTCATTGATTCATTCAGATTTTTACTAAAAAGCTTAGCAGAGTTAGCAAAGAATTTAAAGCTAGAACAATTTCGAGAAACATTAAAGTTTTTTCCAATTGATAAGCTTGATCTAGTTACTACAAAAGGTGATTATCCATATGATTATGTTGATTCTAAGGAAAAGTTAAAGGAGCCTGTTCCATTATCTCCAGACAAATTTACAAACAGATTAACAGGAGAAAAAATGAGTCCTGAGCGTCATAACCTTCATGTACGAGTTTGTAAAGAATTCAATCTGAAGTTATTAGTTACTGTTCATTACAACAAAACAGGTGTTCTTCAACTAACAGATATTATTGAAAATTTCAGAGATACAGCTCTTAAAACATATAAATTGGATCCTGCGTGGTATCTTGCCGGTCCTGGGTTTTTCTGGGATGCAATGTTAAAGATGACAAAACCAAAACTAGAATTATTAACTGACTATGACAAATTACTATTCATAGAGAAGGGTATAAGAGGTGGAATCTCTCAATGTTCAAATCGATATGCAGTTGCTAATAATAAATACTTAAATAACTTTGACAAGAAGAAAAACAGCTCTTATATAACTTACATGGATGCAAATAACGAGTATGGTTGGGCGATGAATCATCACATGCCGTATGGTGGTTTTCAATGGATATATGTTAATAAGTATAATGAGAAACGCTTAGCGAAAACAATACTAGAAACAAAAGATGATTCTGAAGATGGTTATATTTTAGAAGTTGACTTAGAATATCCAAAGGAGCTCCATAATAAACATTCAGATTTTCCCTTAGCTCCAGAAAACTATATTAATAACAAAAAACTTCCAAAGCTATTGACTACTCTATATGATAAAGAGCATTATGTACTACACTATCAAAACCTTAAATTCTACTTGTCACAAGGAATGAAGCTTAAGAAAATACATAAGGTAATAACTTTTAAACAATCAGCCTGGTTAAAGAAATATATAGATCTAAATACTAATATACGGTCACAAGCAAAGAATGAATTTGAGAAGGATTTTTATAAATTGGCTAATAATGCCGTTTTTGGTAAAACTATGGAAAATATAAGAAAAAGAATAAATGTAAGATTAGTACATAATGAAAATTTGTTAGAGGATTTAGTAGATAAACCTTCCTTTAAAGATAGAACGATATTCTCTGAGAATTTAGATGCTATTCATATGTATAAAACTAAAATTGTATTTAACAAGTCTATCTATGTAGGAATGGCAGTGCTAGATATCTCTAAAATATGTTTGTATGATTTTCACTACAATGTTTTGAAAAAGAAATATGAAGACAATGTAAAATTGTTAATGACTGATACTGATTCTGTTATAGCACATATAGAAACAGAAGACCTTTACGAAGATATGAAAGATATGTATGAATATTTAGATACTTCTGATTATAAAGAAAACAATGAATATGGATTGAAATTAGTTAATAAAAAGGTATTAGGAAAATTTAAAGATGAATTGAAAGGTGTTGTAATAGAAAAGTTTGTCGGTCTGAAATCAAAAATGTATGCTATCAAAAAGAAAGGAGATCAGGATGAACCGATTAGAAAAGCAAAGGGCATAAAGAAAAGTGTAGTTATAAAAGATATATCATTTGAGGATTATGAGAACTGTCTTTTAGAAAAGAAAGAGTTATATAGAATACAAAATCATATTCGTAGTAAAAAGCATAATGTATACTCGGTAGAAGAAAACAAGTTAGCTTTAAATGCTTATGATGATAAGAGATATATATTGAATGATGGTATACATACTCTAGCTTGGGGTCATTATAATATAGAATTAAGGAAAGAAGATTTGATTCCCAAGTTAAAAGAGTTATATGATCAATATGCTAAGAGTAGACAAGAAAGAGAAATACAACGAATAGAAGAGTTAAGTTGGATGTAAGTAATTTTAGATGTAAGTTTTAGATGTAAGTAGTTTTAGATGTAAGCTTTTATCATTTGAAATGTGATAAAAGCAAGTGCACAAGGTACAATACTCAATCTACTTTGCGCTCTGTAACTTTGTTTAAGTACCATGGACAATGGCGGGTTTGGGGTTGGATGGGGAAAGTGTGCTAGAACTGGTATCAATGACACTACTTATATATATATATATATATATATATATATATATATATATATATATATATATATATATATATATATATATATGCATATCGTTGCGTTATACAGGGTGTGCGCCGGTTCATGCCCTGCCCAAATCTACCATTCTATATGTCACCGTTTGATCATAGCATACAGCTACCTAACCTAGAGAAGATTTCATGATAAGATATCCCTTCTGTATGTGTTTGATACTTTCTATGCGCTAGATGTCTAATGTGGCGACTGTCTTTCCCTTCATTTCTTCCACCTGGCGAGCTAGAATTAAATTCGTATTAAGCCTCGGGAAAGACTGCTTTTATTTGCTTGCTGATTTGGATCAAGAACAGAGAAAACCAATACTTTGTACGAAGACAGGGTTTCGGGGATGTTGGCACTAGACATGATCCCTCCCGGAAATCCTTTTTAATACATTATTTCTGTCTTTAGCACCTTCATTTTAGACCTTAGATCATAGGATTTAAACTAAACAGAGACGAAGACTTCATTTTTGATGGACTACAAAGGAGAACGTTAAAGGTGCATTAACTTAGAGAGTAAGTTCTCGGATAAAAGTTGCGTTCAAACCTAATAACTAAGAGGAAAAGACTCTTAATACTGAAGTTAATATATCACCCACTTGTTGAAACACTAAGATGCCAACACTGTAGCTCTTAAACAGGAAACGCAAAATTCCTGGCTGATATCGAGGCTAAGAAGGAAATCTGATAGAAAGAAAGCCTAAACTCATCTTGGTCTTGAGCTGATAGTAATTAGCACCTAGATTTTTAGCCTAGTATTCTCCAATTCAAGTATCATAGCGCCTGTTGAAAGTTAAGGTTAAATCATATCAGTATCGTGGATATTCTGCAGCTTTGGAAGGAAGCAACAAATCTGTTTGCTAATAAGTATTTTTAAAACGTACCTCGGAATGTCATTCCGAAGGCTTCCGCAGACTAGCTTCTACTAAAGTTCTAGAGCTCTGTCGTCTATTCTATTCTACTGTTCAACTGCTCGCTCTTAAGCCACAAGCCTCAACTCGCCTTTTTAACGCCTAAGTTCCACGTTTCTCGCTGAGAGGTGGAAAACAGAGTAGCAAGATATTTGGTTGGCGGTATTCACTTTTGAAGCCATTACAAAGCTTTGGTTTAGCATAACCTTTAGCTTTGTTCCTGGGTTTCTTTACTTCGGCCACGATTTGGAAATTGATATAGAAGTAACAAAGCTTTCTTCCTTCGTTTGTTTTGTTTCGTTTTTCTACTCTAGTTTTAACGCAAGTTGTATGAGTTATAGTATTCCTAAAAACAACACTGATTCACTTAGTTACTCACAGCTCTGTTTCTTTCAAATATGAGACCTGCCACATTGGTTGTACCTCCAGTACAAATTGAATCAAAAAATACAAAATTCGATTTAATGTTCTTCTTCAAATATTTTAATTCCTCTCATTCAACTGAGGAACAGAACCGCTACTTTATGAACCCTGTCCCCAACGCTATCAGGTGTCGTGTATAAATATGCCACGTTATATTTTACCGTGTCTTTGTGATCATGTAGTATGTGACGTATATTCTCCTGATTTCACAATCAATTTTGAATTAAATACTGAGTTTTAAGGTCGTACTAGTAGTGCATGCAAACGATGGTTTTAATATTGTTTCTATCTAACTTCCAGGTTTCCTATAAACTTGTAAAACGAAATGAAACCTTTGATTTTAACTGCCACGAGCTCCTCAAACATATTTGACAGAATAGCAATAAACTTGAAAACACCAATTTAATTTGTATATATGTTAGAAACCTATAAACTCTAAGTACTTTTTCCGATTTTCCTCTTTCATTTCAACTTCTCTGGCTTTCTACCACTTCTAAAATATTGTAGATGAATAATTCAATAAAATTTGACTAACTTCAACTTTGGCGGAGAAAATTAAAATTACCTTAAAGAAATTATCTTGAGATTCATATTATATTCATGATTAAACATGTACTCTACACATCTTTTACATTCAGAACGTTTCTGGCTTCCAGCGAAGTTACATAAATATGCATATTTTTTAAAAAGTTGCAATTTATTTTTTCCAATTCGACTATTCAATTTTCAAATTTATAATCAAATATTAACTTCTTAATTTTTGTCACAGTATAGATCCTCTCCGAATCTATAGAGGCACTCAAAGATAACGGTAACCAGAAAGTTGTGACTCTTTTTTTGTGGAGATTCATGTTCAATTGGTTTTCACACCATGAGTTAAATGCGAATAAAGATAAGGCGAAAGTCACTTGTTAATTTGGGTATATTCAAGGCAATACCTGGTTGAGGCACTACAATTACACAGTAAGGACAGGGTGAACATGGGACATCCAAAGAGCATCATAAATGTGTGTATTTCAAACCGGGGTCAAATGCCTCTGCAGCCAGGCAGAAGATATGCAAGTCATTTGGTGAGATCGTGACTAGACGGACAGTGCAACGGTGGTTTAGCAAGTTTAAGGAATGTGATCAAACACTCGAATAAGCAACACTTGCCGAAAGATCAACACATACAAAATGAAGATCTTCAGCCAGCAATTGAGTCGAACAGTTCCAAGACATATGAGGCACTGGAACTATAATTTAGTGTGTGTAGAGAACTTATTCGGCAGCATCACTATCAACTTGGGAAGCACTACAAGGTACCTGGATGTGTTCCACATGCACTAACATTTGGCCAAAAGGCAACGCGAGCAGACATCTGTGTGTCTTTGCTGTCTCGTCTGAGGAAGAAGCCATTCCTTAACAAGGTGTTGACATGTGATGAGAAGTGGGTCCTATACAAAGCTCCATGGAGCTGTAATCATTGGTTAGTATACAATGAAACGGTTCCAACTCAGCACTGCACCAGAAGAGGGTCCTCCTGTGTATTTGGTGGACTGCTCGTGGCATCTTGCATCGGGAACTGCTATCAGCTGATCAGAGCATCAAGGCAGCTGTGTACTGTTAGCAGTTGAGCCGGGTTTAAGAGAAAATCAAAACTCTGGAGCCAGCACTTCTGAATCCCAAATGAGTACTCCTAATAAAAGACAACATTAAGCGCCACATGGCTATGATGACCCGGGGGACCATTCAACTCCTTGGATTCCTTAGATGGGATACACTATTGCAACCGCCATACCTTTCCGGACATTCCAACGTGACATTTTGAGATTGTTCATGATATTTTAGTTGCCAAATTTCTTTGCGTAATGAATTCTATTTAGTACTTACATCACTTTTCTTGTTCGTCGTCACTTTGGTAAGAATTATATTCAGAAATTAACTGCACAATTATATTTAGATGATTAGTATTTCCTGTATATGTTTGTACTCTCACATTGTCTATTTTTTGTATGCTAACTTTTATTGTCGAACATTTTTTGTGTCACCTGTACGTACACATTTTGTGTTCATCTTTCTGACTAGGCAGACAGGGTCCTTCGGTGTTCTGTGCTATTGGAACTAGAGTTAGAACCACTAATAAGACAGTTTACAATGACCATCCTGATTAATTACATCCTGTGAAATATTGATTTTCCGTTGAGAGGGATAAATGTTCATAGTACTAATAAAATTAGAACACTATTCGAACACATTGATTTAGAAGTAAAATATGTACTGTAGAAGACTTATTTTTATAGGTGTTCTTAAATTCACCGGATGAATTCCCTCAGCCAAACAGAAATGAATATGTACATGATGGAGGTGTAAACACTACAGGGTTTATGTTTGATCTTTTTCCAATTTTAAGTACTCCAGAAGTGAAGGAGCTCAGTGTAAGTCAGCGGAAGTGCATTTTGCCGAAAGAAGAGCATTTGGAAGTTTCTCCCGTTTATAACAGAGTTGGCTGCAGATTGCAATGCAAATTTCATAGCATCATGCAATATTGTGGTTGTACCCCGCATTTGTTATACTCTACTGGTAAGTGTCAATTAGTTGGATGATCTTGGCATCTTACTGGTATGTCGCTTAGAAAATTGGTCTCGTTTCCAAAAACTTTCGTTAAGATGTGCCATAATGCAACACTTGTTTTACGTATCGTCACTTGATAAGTAAAACTATTATTATTTTAAAAATGTATAGAATTTTGTTATGAGTTAGGTGTTGTTTCTGTAGTACTCCCAAGAATGTTCGAAAAAACAAATCATTTTCTACATATTGTATTAATAATTATTTGATTGGCATTGAAGCAACATAGTTAATACTAACAAAAAGTAAATACATAGGTTTTTTAGATCCAACATTTTTAAATACTGACTGATTAAATATTTCACAAAGTTATGAGATATTTTTTGTTACTTTGAACATTTTAATATACACACTTTTAGACATACATTCAGTAAGATAATTTCTTGAAATAGTTTCTTATATATATACATTGTGTGATCAAAAGAACACGGACACCTGGCTGAAAACAACTTACAAATTCGTGGCGCCCTCCACCGGCACTGCTGGAATTCAATATGGTGTTGGCCTACCCTTAGCCTTGATGACAGCTTCCACTCTCGCAGGCATACTTTCAGTCAGGTGCTGGAAGTTCTCTTGGGGAATGATAGCCCATTCGTCACGGAGTGCTGAACTGAGGAGAGATATCGATGTAGGTAGGTGAGGCCTGGCACGAAGTCGGCGTTCCAAAACATATCAAAGATGTTCTATGGGATGCAAGTCCGGTCTCTGTACAGGCCAGTCCATTACAGGGATTTTACCGACACAGCCCGTGCAGTATGAACAGATGCTCGATCGTGTTGAAAGATGCAATCGCCAATCCTGCATTGCTCTTCAACAGTGGGAAGCCATAAGGTGCTTAAAACGTCAAAGTAGGCCTCCGCTGTGAGAGTGCCACTCAAAACAACAAGGGGTACAAGCTCTCTCCAAGAAAAACACGTCCACACCATAACACCACCACCTCCGAATTTCATTGTTGGCACTACATACTCTCATAGATGGCGTTCATTGGGCATTCGCCATACCCATACCCTGCCATCGGATCGCCATATTGAGTACCATGATTTGCCACTCCACACAACGTTTTTTCACTGTTCAATCGTCCAATGTTTACGCTCCTTACACCAAGCGAGGCTCCTTTGGCATTTAATTTCGTGATGTGTGGCTTATGAGCAGCTGCTCGACCATGAAATCCAAGTTTTCTTACCTCACGCCTAATTGCCATACTACTCGGAATCCATTGTAATACAGTTTGGAATTCCTGTGTGATGGTCTGGATAGATTCTGCCTATTACACTTTAAGACCCTCTTCAACTGTCGGCGGTCTCTGTCAGTCAACGGACGATGTCCGTGTGTACGCTCTTGTGCTGGACGTGTCCCTATACGTTTCCACTTAACTATCAAATCAGACAGAGTGGACCTAGGGAGGTTTAGGATTGTATAAATCTCGCATACAGACTCCTGACAAAAGTGACACCCAGTCACCTGACCACGTTCGAAATCCGTGAATTTCGCGGAGCGCCCCATTCTGCTTTCTCACGATGTTTAATGACTAATGTGGTACCTGATAATTAGTAACTGGCAGTAGGTGGCAGCATAATGTACCTAATATGAAATACGTATATCTTTGGGTTGTCCGGATACATTTTGATCACATAGTATAGAGAGATTTGTATTTGTGTGTGTGAGTGTGCCTAATTTTAAATGAATTATAACCTATTCCTGCTCTAAACTCTATAAACATTTTCCTTTTATATTACTGGGCTTTTTGGCTGTTGAAACTAATTTGAAACACGAAATAATTTCAGGAATTTATAAGGAGTGTGACCACAAAGGATTAGTATGTATTTCGGAGAAATTTAATGGTAAGTAATATTTTTACAAAACTTCTTCAGCTTTCATAAGCTTTTTTTGTTTTAAATAGCTTGAATAAGAAAAACAAAGCGTCTCTTGCTAGTATATAATGAAGCTAATATATCCAGTTAGTTGTCGAAATTGTGACACAGTTATTATTTTCAAGTAACCGTTGTTTATGTTTCTAGATATACATGTTAATCAAAAGCAACATAATACATACATTAAAATATTAACCAAACACATAATAACATTTTGCTTGAGAATTTAAAATTCTGTTTTAAAATATGAACTCCTTCATGAATAAGTGATTGTCTTTGGTGCCGGATGCACCTATGATTCGTTCTATGTTTTAGCACAGATGTTTCGGTCGCACGTTAAGCTGTAGGTACGTGTTGATAAAAGAGACAGCAGGACATAAATCAGGAAATTGTATATATATATATATATATATGTATATATATATATATATATATATATATATATATATATATATCCTCACGGTATTGTCGAGTATCTATGTTTGCATTTTAAATTTAAAAATGCAACCGGGTGTTTCTGGCTGCCCTATACGGTTGTCCGATCATCACCCTTTTTTTTCGCGATCATCAGAGTCATTCGAAGAACTGAAAACGTACTCTATACACAAACAGTTTATGATTGTGAACTAGGAAAGCCTGGTAGTTCTGCTTGTCAAGGTAAAAAAGTGGAAGGAAAAAGCACGTATAGAATGTGAAGAGGGTGCAGCAGTGACTGATACTTGTAAGAAACATATTCATTTGTAGTTCGTGCACATTCCGCCTGTAGCGCTACTGTGGTACAAAGTATATTGTAACTGTATAACTCTTGTACATCACTTGTAGGTCTATTGGCGTAAGTGACGACCGAAACTATGTTGTCAGCTCTGACTGCGATATGGCGCTGCTGTGCTGCTTTTGTTTTTCTTTTTCTCCTTTGTCATTTGTGAGACGCCAAACATGTTGTTTTTGCTTCTTGCACGCCCTGACGGGTTACTGCGGAGCGAAGTGTTTAAGAAGTTGACTACATATTCTTGTTTACGATAGAAATATGATAAGTACTTTGAATTATAATACGGTTTTATCATTGGTTAACTGTTGAAAAAAAAATACGAAAATAAAAATGTACTTGTTTATTAGTCGAGGACGTAGCTACTGACAGTGTTGATTTCAGATTTTCTCGTGGAAAGATTTCATTATACTAGAGGTGAAAAGCAGTATTGCAAAAATACATGTAATTCATATTGAGCACGGTACGAGGCAATGTTCATTTCAGATTTTCCAGGGCGGAGGAATTGAATAAACGATGGGTGAATATTTTACTGTGAAAATTATAGTAACTCAGATCGTGCACGCTCGGGAAATGCCATACAGTGAATTTCGAAGCTCTTGGCTCAAGAGCCACCTCTATAGTCATCACTGACTGCCATTTCAATAATGTGATTTATGGTCTTATGTCCGTGTTCCCATCCTATCCCTCCCCCTCCAATTGGATACTTGATCCTTTTTTCTATCCCAAAGTTTTGTGCTAGTTTTCTGCCGAAACCTTGAGTTTTGTACCCTAATCGGTTTTGAGTTAGTTAATTGTTTAAGTTTAGGATTCCCTTTCTGAATCGAGGTTATATGGGACGTGGACTCAAAGATTATGATGAAATTCAAACCTTGTCCAAATTTTGTAAGGGACTTCCACTGGGATTCGAACGTGTGACTACGTGCTCGAGAGGCGCGCGTTCTAGCTACTAGAACAACGGAAAGGCTCCACCATTTTCGAGTCTTTCCATAATTAAGTTGCATTTACATCTTCCAATTTCTGTGTACTTGCAATATAAGAAACAAACATAATTACAATTATAAGAGATTCTTAACAAAATCTTTATAAATGTTTAAGAATACGTTGAATTTCTCACTCTCCCTCACTCTCGTGTCGTGGTGCTATTTAAAATGTATACTTTAAAAATAATAATAATAATAAAAACTCTACAGTTCCACCTTCAACTTTGGATAGAAAATAATCTAGTTTTTCTTAATGCATAAGTTTACATTAATTAAATTCAAATGTTATATTTTAACTTCTTTTTAAATTGTATCGAAAGTACCACTATTCGTCTTAGCAGTAATGAGAACTATGGATTCGCCTTTAATATCCGACATTTTCGATTACTTTTAAAATGTCACTCTTCCCGATTCTTCAGAGATGGACTTGAACTGCATAGAAAAATCATTATTCATATCAGCGATTGACCCGAAAACTATGGATTCAACACGAATATCGATCATTACAATTATTTCTTAAATGTCAGCCCTGCCAACCCCACTCCTTGGGAGGTTAGGGGTTCTTTACCCTCCAGAGTATTTCTTTGGAGATTGTAAGACATATATGTATCAAGTTTAGTTGGAATTAAGCCAAGTGTTATATAATTCTGTAAGAAGAAAATGTTTTAAATTTAATGTAGGTGACTGTTGAAATGGAAGTGGCAGAAATCAACGACCTCTGGTTTAAGATTGATCACTGTAGAGCAAAAGTCGTTAGTAGAAAGCTAGAACCAGTTTCTGAAAATCGAGTAAGCGTCCTAAGAATGCATATTATCTCTGTTCTTAATCTACAACTAAAACAGGAAGTGGTAGCGATTACCTATTTCCTTTTTTTAACGTTGAATGCTATGGAAGAAAAACTGTAATAGATAACAAAACGCTGTTTTCTATAATCAATTAACCTTCCTTTCTCATCTCCATCCTTAACCCTATACTAAAACCGGAAGTGGTAGACATCAACCGTTTCCGGTTTTAACGTTGATAACTGCAGAGTAGAAACCGTAACCCGATTATCCACTATCCACAAATACACTTCATCTACATCCTTTACCCTCTACTGAAACTGGAACTGGTTGATGTCAACCTCTATATGGAAGTAGATAGCAAGACGCAGTTGTCTGCAGTCAATTAAGCATCCCAAGAGTATAATTGTGTAACTAATCCAATCCCTCTACTAACAACGGAATTGTATAAATCTAATATCACTTCCTATTTCATTATTAATTAAGAAAATATTGTGTGAGCCTCCTTTGTGTCTTCATCAGAGTTTATTCAATACAAACCTTCCTCTCGCTGAAGGCTTTGACCTCAGACCTGCACATTTGTTCGGTCTAACGCTTTGCATCTCAAACCTGCAATCATCAGTGCTTGCTCGGCTTACCGCCTCGCACCTCACATACCTGAGAGTATACTGAATTTCAGTTGAAATACCTGGGGGCTTTGCTCCCAGACCACCGTGTGTGTTCGACCTATGGCCTTGCACTTTATATATTAGGAAACATACCAATTTCAGTTCAAATACCCCGTTTGATGTCTTCAACTTTACGGGATCTCGAGATATAAACTTTTCAGTATAATAATAATAGTAATATCTACCTCTACTCTCTTCCAAACCCTTTTCTTCCCTTCTAGATTGTAATCAAAAACGCTGAAATATGTATTTAATTATTGGGATTACACAGTAAGATTTATAATAATATTGTAGAATTAGCACTTTGATCCATCCCGTCCGTTACTCCGCACGAAACTCTTGAACAAAACTGAATTTGACTTCTGTTCTTTATTGCAATTGATAGCTAGAGCAATTATCTCGAAAGAGTTCGTTAGTAGAGGATCATAAACCAGGAGGTTGTGGATCAGAAACCAGGAGTGTTAGAAATAAACCATTTTTGCTTTTAGCGTTCATCTTGTAAACCAAAAAGATTAATAGATAGCAAGAAATTGTTTCCGGCAGTCGATTTAGCATCCAGAGAATACCTTTCATCTCCATCCTTAATACTGTATTGAAATAGAAAGTGGCAGAAATAAACTAGTTCCTGCTTTGACATTGAACGGGCAAAAATGGTAGTACATAGCGAGAGGCAGTTTTGGCAAATCGACTAAAAGATTTCAAGAACACCTTTCATTTCTATCCTTAACACTTTGATAAAACTAGAAGCGGTAAAAATCAACAATTTTCGGTTTAATTTTCATAACTGTCGAGCAAAAGCTGTAATAGATAGCGAGAAGCTGTTTTCGAAAATCGACTGAGCATCTCAAGAATACATTTTGTCTATCCATAACACTCTAATAAAATCAGAAATGACAGGGTGTTTACAACAAATGTATTCGTTTATTAAGGTATCTAGGTTTATATTCCCCGTACTAGGTATACGAAAGTCAATGCACGCTATTGTCGATCATGTAGAAAAAGTTCTCTGCGGCCTATTTACTGACAAAGTTCACAGATTTATATATCCATTTCACATTCCGAACAATCAACAGTAAATATCCCCCACCATAGAAGGTCGAGTCAGCAAGAAATTATCTTGTTTTCCTAGAAATCGATATCATTTCCTGGAATTGGGAGGCAAGTTTCGACAAGCCTTTAGTTGTTATGTTCATAGCCTATTACGGCTACCACAGAAGTTTGTAGGAAAATGTTTGTTTATGAGAACCTGCTGTTCTATGCTCATAGTCTTGGATGTCTTCATAGTCTTAGATGCTCTTGGACAAATCAGAGTCCTATCAGTTATCATGATCGAAGCTTCCGAATTGATTGATTGATTTTTGTCTTTTCGTTATATATTGAATACCTAATTTTGTATAGCATTGGTCTTTCCCTGCCCCGTTCCTTCTGGGAAGTCCAAGAGCATAAGCGATTTAGCCCCCTTGGATACTCATAGTCTTGGATGCGCACACTCTTGGACGGCTATCGGATCTTCATCAGAGTCCTTTCAGTTATCACGATTGAAGCTTCCCAATTGATTGATTGATTTTCGTCTTTTCGATATGTATTGAGTAGCTATTTTGCATAGAATAGGTTAGACCTTTATCCCCTAATCCTTTGATATTCAGTGATCGAAGCACTCCAATTTGATTGGTCTTCGTCTTTCCCCGACCCGTTTCTCCGGGGAAACCGAAGAGCATACTTAATGTCTTAAAATATTCAATGCTTTCTCATCGAGAACCTGAACTCTAAATATGCTTTCATTTTGAAAGCTCTCTCATTGGAATCGAACGCAAGACCAGTACTTCACGATTTAGAGTTGATTATTATTATTATTTGGGAGTGAAAGTGAAACAGATAACTAACCTTGATTGTAGCTTCGCTAACTTACGATATAAGGACTCTGTATGAAAAAAAAAAGAATTTCACGTATATAGGACTTAGTTTCACGACAGAAAGGAACGAATTAATTTAATATCTAAAAATATTCAATGCTTTCTCATAGAGAGTCGAATCTGAACCCTAAATACGCTTTTATTTTGAAAGTTCTCTCAACGGAATCGAACGCAAGATCACTACTTCACGATTTAGAGTTGAATTAATCCTTGCATGAAAAAAAAAGAATTTCACGTATATAGCTCTTCGTTTTAACGACAGAAAGGATCGAATTAACTTCATGTCTTAAAATATGTAATGCTTTCTCATCGAGGAGCGAACCAGGACACGGGAATCAAACGCAAGACCTGTACTTCATGACCGTTGAGTTGAATTAATCCTCGCATGAAAAAAAAATAATTTCACGTATATAGCACTTCGTTTCACGACAGAAAGGAACGAAATAATTTAATGTCTTGAAATATTTAATGCTCTTTCACTAACAATCGAACTTAAAGCATGAAAATTTCAATCAGTCAATTAGACGGATAGACATAGCTCTTTCATGTGGCTTCCCGTTGCATTATATAGTCTGGAAGTCAATCTTCAGATTACATTGTAGTGTGAAAAAAAAGACAACCATACAATGCAAGGCTACGAAGAGATTTATATGTTATTTCCTTGTTTTATCACATTGCATGAAGAAAGAGAGAGAGAGAGAGAGAGAGAGAGAGAGAGAAAGTATATGGCTGCGATATTTCGTTTCTGAGAAGTGTGATTATAATAATCTGTATTCTTTCACAGAGGACGACAATGTTATGCAGGCCAGCTGGAAAGACTAAAAGAAGTTTTTCTTTATTACTAATTGTCATGCACTGTAGCAAAGTGCATGCAGTCCCTATTTCGACATCCGAACAAGTAAGTTTATAATGAACAACATCTTGTCCGTGAGTTTTCATGGGTTACTCACACATTCTCATTCTACTAATTATTCAATCATTCATTTGCCTTAACCACCATGGTAAAGCAACGACTTATTCTTTCAGATGGATACTTAGTGTAGTAGAGCATTGTTCGGCAACCCACTTCATGCGGTCCCTAGTTCAATGTCTGAACAAGTAAGCTTATAATTATCAACATCGTACACTACATGTTGTTCTCCAAACATAAGGCGTACAAGATATTTTTGAATGAAATATAATTATTGCATCTTGAATCAGGGATCACAATTTTTTGTTGAAAGACCCCCTTTTGAAACGACTTTTCGTTTTTTAAAGGGAATAAGGTCATCATAGCGAGTTAAGTGATATTCTGAATCTTACTACACTTTAAGTAGTTGTCCAGATATAAGACGTACAAGAAAGTTTTTGATTCAAAATATATTGGATCTTGGATCAATTTATCACAAACTTTTTTGAACGTACCTATGTTTATGTATCATCTCAAATTTGAAAATGTACTTATCGAATTAAGACTTGCCTCTTTTTGTATCGAAAGATTTCTCTCGTTTCGTTGGCAATACTAGTTACCCTAGTAATAGTATTTTGAGGTTTGAGCTTCAAATCTTAATAATAAATCTTTCAATCCCCCTTCATTTGTACATTTTGTTTCTACTTTTATAGGTCTGTAGTTATTAGATAAAACATAAAATGTGAACGTGATTTAAAAACAAAGGTAGAGTAGGAATGTTGAAAGAAGCATTTAAATAAGAAATAACCTATCTTGTGAATCTTTGAATAAGAAGTTAAGAAAACAATTCTATGGAATAGAAACATAAACGCTACTCACGCACACACGATGTTTGTACACCACAAAGTTTACTTCATGGGAACTGTGATAGTACCCCAACCCGTACACAACATTTGGGGTACAATTCATGTTCATTCCTGTTCTTTGTTTACTGTAATGAAAAGGTGTGTTCTAGGTCAGATCACCACCATTCCTTAATATTCCGACTTACTGTAAATTTTGTTTAATGTGGACATCGTGCTCATCAAAAACTTGGGCGAACTAGTATTGTTCATAAGTCTCAGATGTATGTGAATTAGTATTGCTCATAAATCTCGGATGTTTCTGTATTGTCTTGAGTTTGAAAATACATCGTGTTCGTACAATTACTATATCAATTTAAAGCTTTTATATATGCCACATGCAACATTAAAGCAGTGTCTGAGGACTAAAACTTCAGTGAACTAGTATTGCCTATGAGTCTCGGATGTTTCTGTTTCATTTCGAATTTGAAAAATTTACTTGTCGATTTGCGACTTATCTCTTTTCGTACCGAAAAGTTTCGCGATTCGTGTCATATTTTGTCAGACAGTGAAGATAGGAACAAAGGAACCACTGGATGAATTATTTTACAGAGATGAATTACAACCTGTGACATTATCAAAGATCTAGATATTCTATGCTTGGTCGTCCTCTTCCTGGTTTTCCTTCTGCCTTTCTCTCTATCAACACGAATTTAATAACAAAAAAGGCGTGAGAAACACTAAAAGTATTTCACATTATTGCTTATATTTCTCATGGCCTTCCTTTTCCAGTCTAATAAGGCCATGATTCCAAAACGACTTAAAATGAGCTGAAGGAGCGAGCCGTTTATGAAACTCGACTCGACTCGAAACTCGACCTGAAAACAGTAACTCGACTCGAAACTCAACTCGAGAAAATTACATTTGACTCGACTCACGCCTATCCCTAAGATTTACGCATGTAACCTACGATTTTACGTACGCTACATAGATGTTTTCTTTGTGGCATCAAGTCTGTATATAATTTGTTCATATTGAGCCTCAAAGTCTTCAAAATCCTCAACTGCAGTTCATATAATGGAAATTTAATCCATTTTGAGAAATGTTGTATAATGTTGCGTGTTGTGTGTCATTTTTTTTTTGTCCATTGACTTATAGAGGATTTATTTTTCTTTCTGCTTTGAAATGAACTGGAATGTTAATAATTTATTTTACTAATATCTTCTTAAAATATTCCTTACTTAATAAAAACTAAATTTTGGTAGATCTACATCAGTTGTCTGAAAAGCATTGGTCCTTTGAAGTTCAAAATTGAGAATACCCTTGTGATTTGATAATAACGCAATGAAACTTCAAATACAAATGATCTGCCATTTTACCGGTAAAAGAATTAACCCGTAACTGTAGAACAAGTATTTCAAACTTGTGAGTTGCATATGGCCCTTGAATCATTTGTTTGTGACCCTGGGTTCACCTTCAGAAAACAACAAAGAATTACTCGTATATAAATAATGTCCCAAAAGTAGATATACAGCCCCGTACTGATCAGCTCATGGAATTTTCATTTGCTTATTGCAATCCTTACATACAGTATATTGACTTAGTTTCTTCATTATTTGCTCTTAATTCCTTTTCACTTATGCCTAAACTCGGAATAGACCGAAGCATAGAAATTCATTATCCTAATAAATTAAAATGTCATACTTGATCAATGCAGGTATGTATACCTACTTTGGGGCACTCTGTGATACGTTCAAAGATAGTTCACATAGACAATGTTTTTAAATCAACTTCATATGGTTTAAACCAGCGACAATTTGCTGTTTTCTTGAAAGGTTTTGCACAAGTATTCTAGGTTTCCCTATCGCAGACAAGTGTGCTGGGTATCCTGTGCTCCACGGGTCTGAAATTTCCTAGAACTTGAGAGATGAAATTAGCAATTTTCTTCAAATCAAAGAACAAAGCACAAACTTACTGACAGATTCTTTGTGGTTACAATATGTTTCTTTCGTGGCAGTTGATATTACGAAATATTTGTCACATTTTAAATTGAAACTTTAAGGAAAAAACATAATTACTGCAAACATTACGTAAATAAAACGTTAGAACACAAGTTGCAGCTCTGGGAGAAACTGTTACAAAACGAAGGCTTGATACATTTACCAATTTGTGTTAAGTATGGAACAAGTACAACGCACTTGCTTTGTACAGGATGCATACCAAGAAGCTTCAGCATTGGAAAAATGAATTCAAAAAAGATTCCGCGATATCAGACCTATCAAAGATTAGCTCTCCCTGTATTCTGCTTCTTTCTGAACTGACATTAAGGAATAAGCAACTCGTTTCCACATGGAATTAACATAAATTCAGCCGTATATAACTCGAACAAAAATTTCATGAAGAGGGTTTACCAGAATTTTACAAACTAAAAAATAGGAGTAGCTAAAAAACAATAGGAGTAACTGAAAACTGAAAAAAATGAATCGTACATTATTTCCATGTTCGGTAGTTCGTACCACTGTGAAGAAATTTTCTCACTTATGAAAAGAACAAATCCGTAGTAAGATTCACGTTAAAAACATTATCTGACCAATGTTCTAAAATTATTTATGTGAGCATCATGTCTCTATTATTATTATTATTATTATTATTATTATTATTATTATTATTATTATTATTATTATTATTATTATTATTATTATTATTATTAAGTATTCTGCCTTTCGGTAGGTCCTGGGATTAATGAGGATTTTTTTTTTAGATTTGGGACTGGAAATGTTTCTTTCACTTTTGTCGACCTTCAACTTCCTCTTTTAACTCCTAATATTTTCTCCTATCTTTCAAATCAACGATCAGCTGTGTTCTTCTTCTTCCTGTTTCTCGCTTCACTTCCATCTTTCCTTCTATGGCTGTGTGAAGAAGACAATTTCTTCGCAAGATGTGTCCAAACCACTTGGCCTTTCTACGAAGGATGGTGGCTAGAAGTGTCTTCTTGGTAGTTTTAAACTGTGTTTCTTCATTCTGGCAATATGTCTCCAAGAAGAAGAAGAAGAGGAGTTGCTAAATCTAACGTTCTCCCAAATAATAGGAGAGACATAATGAGGAAGAGAAGAAGACAGAAGAAGATGAGTTTTACGAGACGGAACCTTCATACACCTTCAATATATATATATTGTTGAAATTATTGGTCATTCAGGCCATTTTCGACGTGAAAGCTCGTGGACAAAAATTTTCCTACCCGGATTTTATTTTGAGATTCACAAAAGTTACAGGAATTTCAAATTGCTAATTTTACCTGTCACGCATCGGAAGAGAGAGGTGTTTCTGTACCTTAAAAAAAATAAAGCGGAAAATATTTGCAGTAGCGAGGTTTTTTATTTAGAAAAACTTGACCAGCAGTATTGCAGATTTTAAGGAAGTCGTAGAAAAACTTGAAGCTCAAAAAGAACGAAGAAAGACCATAAACAAACAATTTATTTTATTAACGACGTATCAAATGTTCCACTGTGATGTTTATGTTGGATCCCTTAACAAGTTGGGTATGGTATTGGAAGATATCAAACATTTTAAATTGCAACGTTGGGCCAACAGTAGATTGTATACAGTGAGCCAATTAACCATTAGACAACAGTGTGCTACGTTGAACCACTGTTTTGTTTTCGCTTGTTGGCGTCGATGGTTGTTGGATTATCGAATTTGCCGCTGACATTTTGATAGTGGCTTTGCCATCGATGTCTACAAATAGACAACGATTGGCTCACCGTTTGACAACGAAAATGTTACTTCGGCACTCCTGCGAGGGCCTTCACTTCAATCCCATAAATGATATTTACTGATTTCGGACATTTTATATCATTTTTATCTTTTCGGTTCATTCTCTGATATCCAAGACCACATACATACAGGCCCCCCGTGTTCAAATCATGCCCCCCCAAAAGTGAACTTTATGTTGGATAAAATCATTGCATGAGTGTTGTGCTATGACCTAGGGGCCTCGGTGGTTCAGTGGTAGAGCGTTCATCTCTGATGCATGAGGGCCCCCCGTGTTCAAATCCTTACCCGCCGAAAAGTGAACTTTATGTTGGATAAAATCATTGCATGAGAGATGTGCTTTGACCTATGGGGTTAGTCCCTGGTGGTTCAGTGGTAGAGCATTTACCTGTGATGCATGAGGCCCCGTGTTCAAGTTTTGCTCCCGACAAGTGAACTTTGTGGTGGACAAACACCGTATTCCTTCGGATAACTCCCGTTTTCCCCCACTTTCTTCACTTCATCATTTCACTCATTTCGCATCATCACCTTCCATCCATTAGCCTAGTAGTCCATCCATCACCTTCCATCCATCACGGTGGGACGTAAAACCCATTTTGTTTAATAGCTTTTCGGCTCCCTTAGCTTTTCGGTTCCCTTCCCCCATTATCATCGTAGGCATAAACTTGGGACGTAAAACTCAAAGATTTCATTTCTTTTTTCCCTTGTTCCACATTTTTTATTCTATTATCATCACTTAAAGATAAAGTGACTCGACGTTCCAGGGCTCTCCCAAGCACATACTACAGACAGACAGGTAGATATGTTATTATAAAACTTTAAGACACATAATATTATTTAACATACAATTAAAAGTACTCTACCTTTTACCGTCCGATGTTTACTAACGTTTCTCACGGCAGTTGTTATCATTCATTAAGGAGGACTGTAGATTAGTTTGTTGCCTAGTTGCAATACGAATCATGAAAACATTTGGAAATGTTATCTTATCTGTTGCTCTTGAAACTAAACACTTTTAAGACGGAATTCAATGTGCTAACAAACAGAGAGAGAAAGAGATACTAGCAAACAGACATTCACATATATGTATGTATGTGTTTGTATGTGTGCAGTTTTTTAATGTTAGAAACTGAACTCATACCTACTGAGCTATGAATAAATATATTTTATAATTTGCTCTTTCAACTACCTTTATAACTAAATATAAACCAGAAGAAAGAACTGGAGGCATGGGAAGATCGGTTCCGCTGATCTGCAAGTCAGTTGAAAATGTTTATATATGTCAGATACACTTACGAAGAACCGCGACCCTTGGGGGTTCGTGTTCGATTCTTGGCGAGAAAGAATTAAATATTTTCAGGCATTAAGTTAATTCGATCCTTTCTGTCGTGAAAACGGAGTGCTATATACGTGAAATTCTTTTTTTTTTCATGCGAAGATTAATTCAACTCTAAATCGTGAGGTACTGGTCTCGCGTTCGATTCCGATGAAAGAAATTTCAAAATAAAAGCATATTTAGGGTTCTAGTTCGATTCTTAATGAAAGAGCATTAAATATTTCAAGACATTAAATTATTTCGTTCCTTTGTGTCGTGAAACGAAGTGTTATATACGGGAAGTTCTTTTTTTTTTTCATGCGAGGATTAACTCAACTCAACGGTCATGAAGTACAGGTCTTGCGTTTGATTCCCGTGTCCTGGTTCGATCCTCGATGAGAAAGCGTTACATATTTTAAGACATGAAGTTAATTCGATCCTTTCTGTCGTGAAAACAAAGTGATTTATACGTGAAATTCTTTTTTTTTTCATGCAAGGATTAATTCAACTCTAAATCGTGAAATACTGGTCTTGCGTTCGATTCCGTTGTGAGAACTTTCAAAATAAAAGCGTATTTAGGGTTCAGATTCGACTCTTGATGAGAAAGCATTGAATATTTTTAGACAGTAAGTTAATTCGTTTCTTTTTGTCGTGAAACTAAGTGCTGTGTACGTGAAATTCTTTTTTTTTCATACCAGGACTAGTTCAACTTTAAAATCATGAAGTACCAAATTCGATCGCACCTCCCTTCCAAAGTGGATTTTTGTGTACAGAGTCCTTATATCGTAAGTTAGCGAAGCTACAATCAAAGTTAGTTATCTGTTTCACTTTCACTCCCAAATAATAATAATAATCAACTCTAAATCGTGAAGTCTGGTCTTGCGTTCGATTCCAATGAAAGAGCTTTCAAAATGAAAGCATATTTAGGGTTCAGGTTCGATTCTCGATGAGAAAGCATTGAATATTTTAAGACATTAAGTATGCTCTTCGGTTTCCCCGGAGAAACGGGTCGGGGAAAGACGAAGACCAATCAAATTGGAGTGCTTCGATCACTGAATATCAAGGGATTGGGGATAAAGGTCTAACCTATTCTATGCAAAATAGCTATTCAATACATAACGAAAAGACGAAAATCAATCAATCTATTGGAAAGCTTCGATTGTGATAACTGAAAGGACTCTGATGAAGATCCGATAGCCGTCCAAGAGTATGAGCATCCAAGACTATGAGCATCCAATACTATGTGCATCCAAGGGGGGGGGGCTAAATCGCTTATGCTCTTCGACTTCCCAGAAGGAACGGGGCGGGGTAAGACCAATGCTATACAAAATTAGCTATTCAATACATAACGAAAAGACGAAAATCAATCAATCAATTAGGAAGCTTCGATCGTGATAACTGATAGGACTCTGATGAAGATCCGATAGCCGTCCAAGAGTATCCGCATCCAAGACTATGAGCATCCAAGGGGGCTAAATCGCTTATGCTCTTCGACTTCCGAGAAGGAACATTGGCAGGGAAAGACCAATGGTATACAAAATTAGCTATTCAATACATAACGAAAAGACAAAAATCAATCAATCAATTGGGAAGCTTCGATCATGATAACTTTACTCTGATCCGTCCAAGAGCATCCAAGATTATGAGCATAGCAACAGCAGGTTCTCATAAACAAACATTTTCCCACGAACTTCTGTGGTAGCCGTAAAAGGCTATGAACATAAGAACTAAAGGCTTGTCGAAACTCACCTCCCAATTCCAGGAAATGATATCGATTTCTAGTAAAACAAGATAAATTCTTGCTGACTCGATCTTCTATGGTGGGGGATATCTTCTTCAACATGGCACCACAAATCACAATTTATACATTGAATCCACAACTCACCTCTTGTGTCTTTAGAAAATGACTGTCTGCAAAATATATACGCTGCATCATCAATGTCCCGACAAATCTTTCTAACCAGGATACTTAAAGCTGATTCCCCATAATCGATTGATTCGTCTTCTGACGCAGATGAAACTTCAGTTGACAGTTTTCGTCTACATTTAGTGTTTGCCCTTTGTTCTGCATCTGTTGCATTCTTCTTTGATTTGAGAAGATTCTTCAATGGCTTTGCGTTGATTTCTTGGCTTCGTCCAATGTCCACTTCAATGCTAAATTGTAAGGTGCAGTTGTAAGAACGAATGCACTGGATGCCTTCCGTCCTCTATTAGAATGCTTTCTCGTAGACTCAGGCATTGAACTGATGTCTTGAGGAGACAGGAGATGACTTAAGAAAAAACTGGCTTCCTGTTCTCTTTGCTCGAACATCTTTGATTGCATGAATCATATTTTCACTATTCCATTTCTTCAAAACTCTTTTCTGCTTTGGGTCTAGTTGTTTCCTGGGCATCTGGAGTGACAAAGAAACACCAATTAGTAATTTGTGGAAAAGTTCAGATGGTTCCACTTTACCGACATAGGTAGGGTTCCACATTACCACCTTCGACAAATTGGATTTTTACCTCTTCTTATACTTTACTTTTGAAAGATAACTTAGGCCATTAAGGGAAGGAAAAACTTATAACTATTATAGATTACGATAAGCAAATCGTTTGGCATATATAATCAGTAAAAGTACATTAAGTTACAATACGAATCTTACCTTGCAAAAAGTTCACTAAAAAAGAAAATCAATATAATTTCCTCCGCACGCACATGTCTCATCAAACTGAACTCGAGTACTACAGTAGGCTATTGGACAATTAAATCCATAATTTCTCGCTCTTTCCATTAGGCTGGAGCACTTGGAAACTGCGATATGCAGGGGTTCCAGTTTACCAGCAGGGTTCCACAATACCCTCTTTACCTCAACTCAAACCGAAACGAGTTGGTTTTTGCTACTTCCGGTTTGGAGTTTAAAAGAGGTAATAACTTACCCGTTCCCAAAACGTTAAATTGATTCCATAAAACTGGTTCTCTCTATATCCTATAGTTTATGCTCTATGTAAATTAAATTGAAACCGGAAATTACTTGTGATTTCTACACTTTCTTTTTACTAGGGTGTTAAGCACGAAGATGAAAGTTACTCCCGGAACGCTTTATCGATTGCCGAAAACTGTTTCTTACTATATATTATCGTTTTCGCTCTATAGTGATGAACGATAAAACCGGAAGTGGTTCATTTTGACCACTTCCGGTTTTACTAAAGTGTTGGGGTGAAGATGAAGGTTGTCCTTGAAACGCTATATAGATCCCTGGAAACTGCTTCTTACTATCTAATACCGTTTTAGAAGTACAGTGATCAACGTTGAAACCGGAAATGGCTCAATTCTGTTACTTTCAGAATTTACTACCTTGTTAAAAGTGAAGAAGGTTATCCTTGAAAAGTTTAATTATTGCCGAAACATCTCCTTATCTATTATCGTTTTTGCTCTATAGTAATTAATGCTAAAACCGGAAATGTCCAGTTCTACCATTTCCAGTTCTACTACAATGTTAAGAATAAGATGAGAGATTCCCTTGAAACGTATAATCGATTGGCAAGAACCGCTTTTCGCTATCCATTACCGTTTTGGTTTTATATTGATCAAAGTTAATAGCTGAAATAACTCATTTCTACCATTTTGTTTGTCGAATCATCACTATTAATGAACTCTCTCAAGAAAATCAATTAATGAACTATCTACTTATTGCAAAAAAATAGAAAATTCGCATTCTTTCAAATGTTATCGTTCGAAGTAACGGACGTATGTATGTACGTACGTACTAACATTACGATATTGCAAGTTCCACTACGTGATCATAATAATAATAAAATGTTAAAGAGGATCATGTTATATTTTCCGAAGTGGTTTGGGAACCAGAAGTTCTAGTATATTTATTTCATTTCCGATTTGAGTAGAGGGATTACTGCCGAGATGATATATACTCTTAGAGTACCTAATGAATTACCTAAAAAAGCATTATCGCTATCCATTCTATAACGCTCAATGTTATAACCGGAAGCGATTGATTTCTACCACTTCAAGTTTTAGTAGAATGATTATTGTCGAGATAGAACATATTCTTGGAACACTTAATTGATTTCAGAAAACAAATTTTCGCTATTTAGTATCGTTTTAATCTGTTGTAATCAACAATAAAATGTAAAGTAGTTGAGTTTTGCTATTTCCGACTTGATTAGAAGTTTAAGAGGGAAAACGATATTTATTCCCACAACGCTTTATTAATTCCTAAAACAGCTTCTTCTTATCCCATTATGTAGATTAATTTGAACCCAGAAGACATAGTTAGGTTAATTTATATCACTTCCGCTTTTAATAGGATGTTAAGGATGAAGCTGAAAGTTATCCTTTATACCCTTTATCGATTGTCGAAAAATGCTTCTTAGTATTTATTACCATTTCCGCTCTATAGTGACCAAAGTTACAATCGGAAATGACCCATTTCTATCACTTCCAGTTGGCGAGTCACCTCCACTAACGAACTCCCTCTAGCAGAATCACTTTACTTGTTTGTTTCGAAAAGCAGAATTAAAAAAGTTATCGTGACAAGTAACGGCCGCACGTATGTACATACTAATGTCGATAAGTTCCACTACGCGATACCAATTAATACTTCATATACCCCCGCCACACACACACACACACATACTAGCATATGTACACACGGAAATATACCTGATAGTATCCACACGCTTACGCCGGAAACTAGAAACACACACACACACACACACAGAGAGAGAGAGAGAGAGAGAGAGAGAGAGAGAGACAGACAGACAGACAGACAGACAGACAGAGAGAGAGAGAGAGAGAGAGAGAGAATCGTTTTGTACCTTTATACTGAATGCACCATTACTCACAAAATCAATTAAAAAGGAGAAAGTTGTAAATGAAACTTTCAGAGATTGGTACTACTGCTCCGTGTAACACATGAAATTATTCCATAATGATTGATTCGTAATATGATGTATATGGGTTTCTTAATGGTAGTATAACAAAATGCTTTCAAATTGACCACAAAATAAAGTGAAATTTATTTATGAAATTTTGTAAAATCTATTTAGGTGGGTATTATGAGAACAGTCTACAATAACAATATATGCAAATAAATTTTAATATTTTTCACGTTTTCCAGTGGGTGCAAGAAAGTTTCGAACAGAATTTGGTTTCATAATCATTAACGGATATATATATATATATATATATATATATATATATATATATATATATATATATATATATACTGCCCGGGAGAAAGAGTATAAGTCAAAAAACACAGATTTTCAGCAGTCGATTTTTTTATTACACTTAATCACGTTACAGTTTTGCCGAACACTGTTGTAACGAAACATTATTGCTAGCAAATAGAATGTTGACAAAGGAGGAATTTTTCACTAATTTTAAACGGTCTTTGAAATATTTGACTTATACTATTTTAACCAGCGTTTTGATGTGGACTTATTCTATTATGCACTATTTTGCATTACGCAATACACATGTAATATTCGTCATATGAACGAAATTCAACTATTATTCTTCGTCAAAATGTACTTTTAAAAAGGTTCCTCGTTGTGCAAATATTAATAATAAATATTGAAATATACGTTTAGAATAATTGTGTTTCCTTTTAATGGCTAGGAGTATTCTATTGCAATAGAAATTTATTTTTCTTGGGAGTAGAATATTTCTTGCCACTAAACAGAAATACCATTAATCTACATGTGTATCATTCATTATTTCAATTCATTTTATAAAATTGCTTACACTTAGATTTCTCAAATGTTTACAATAACTGTATTTCACGAAAATTAAATGAAGATTCATAATATACATGCAATGTTTAAATTAAGCAGTTCTTTTTAAATGAACATCAATATCTGAACTTCATGTTCATTCATTGTTCTCAAAATAAAATTCGTACACGTGACACTGCAATCTTTTTTCACTCATTTTCTTCATTGCTCTTCTATGTCTGGATATACTTCTGGGATATCTGATGTTTTCAGTCCTTGGTAGAAGGCGTGGAATGTTTGAGGTATCAGTGGAAGAAGAGCCAAAAGGTCCTTCTTCTTTTCCATTTTGATAGGTAATGTGGTAGTGTAGCATTTTAGAGCCATCAAAGCAGTTTGCGAACATCCTCTCCGGCAGAAATTTATGGTCCTGAAAGGTTCGTTTTCATCTAGTGTATTTTTATAGTACAGTTTTGTTGAGATCACCGAAGTCGATGAAATCACAGTATTTGAGTTTTGTGACATTGAATTTGGTCTTTTTGCCTACCGAACGCACCAATTGATACCAATCACGAAGGTGGGAAATTGGTATGCTTAGTCTCTTCTTCTGTTTCTCTATCAATCCATGACCGACATCGAATTCCATGTGGCTGTGACCGCTAACGAAAATTTGTGGTCAATGCATTTCAGGGGTTCGCTATCTTGCATAACAACAAAAAACATAACAGCTACATGCGAGTTTTTGTTTTGGCCGGCGCAAGTATCTGTATATAACACATGTTTCACATCATGAGGAAGAGAAGTCAGTTCTTTGTATTTGCATGTGGCGATCTGGTTTCCTCCCCGAGCACTCTCAGTTTCGTTCCACATATAACAGATCACACTTCCAGTACTCGTTTCGTGCATTGTTAAATTAAACGTTCATAACTGACGTGTGTAAAATGCCACGGACTTATTCAGATAAGGGGTTGTTGAAGGTCGAAAGTGTAGCATCTCATTGACGAAGTCTGTTTTGCTATTTGTTTGTCCTTGTCCTTTGCACGGTATGCAAGTTCAGCTTCTAAATGTTCATTTAATTCTTCCTGAGCGATGTTCACTTCATCATTCACAGCGATAGACTTTCGCATATGTAAAACATCACACTTGTAGCAGGTATCAACTTTAGGCTACTTAAATTTTAGATTCATCTTATGAAATTCTCTTTCGTATTCTCTTTCGAGTCACCGGATTCAAATGTTGCTCGTTGTAAAGTCTGTACATAATCTGTAAATTCAAATGTGCTGGCGAAAACAAACGACTGCTTCTACGTCTTGTGAAATACGATTCATATGCTGGGAATGAAGAGATATGGCGCTTTACTTCATCAAGTTTTTCGTCGGAGCATTTGTTTCCCGGCGCACTGCGGCCTCTTCAATCGTCTGATGTGGTTCCAGAAACAGAAGTGGTTCCATCGGCAATAGCCCGTGTAATAAACATTTGTGTTTCATCCAATGTTAACATAAAATAACTTCTACACACACGTACGCGTTTACCGTCAATTTTGAAATGGAAAGTGTTTCTCTTTGTTCTGTTTTTCGCTTTCTCAGGATCATTTGTTCTGTTTCTGCGAACGGCTGGTTCTTTGGATTCAACGAGGGACGCAAGTACGCAACTCTTTTATTTTTGTTCCCCAACAACCAGTATTCTTCAAACAGGTTTTCCTTTATACACCATCCACCACTATCAATTTTCTCTAGAAAATCTTTACGCTTCACACGGCACATTTTTAATGTTTTTGAACATATTGACTTGACGACTTTTCCGTGCGAGTTGATGTATTCTTTTCCGGTGTTTCTTTTCACTTTCCTCTCCTTTCTGTTCTTCCTTGAATTTATGGAATATCCTTGAATTTGTCTGGATTTCGTGTGACGTTTATCAGTAATACTCGGTTGGATTATTACACTATTACTATCACTTTCACTATCATTATCAGGTACATATGGTTTGTCCTCGATTGAATCATAGCTGCTAAGGTCAGAAGATTCACTTTCACTGTAGCACACAAGCTTTGCTTTCTCCCGCACTTGCCTAGTAGTAGCAATATTAACATTTTCTAAAACATCTTTAGAGGAGCTACTCGAACTTTGTTCTTTATTTAAAGTTTCGGTAGGGAATTTTCTTTTCCGTGTGACCATGCCGTGATCACTGTTGAGATCTGCAGATGGAGACAAGCTTCTGTCCTTATCATCGAGTTGTTTACAGCTTTCATAAATGGACTCTGCATATATTTAATCGTTTTGAAGTGAGTCAACTTCCTGATCGAATCCTGAAAAAAATACAAAAGAATTGATATATTTATATGTATGTGTTGACAACACACTATCTATACCTGAGAATGTATAACGTCGTTCGTTTCCCGCCTCTTGTTTGCGGTGACCTTTGAGCTGTGTTACCACACTACTGTTTTTTTATTAGTTTCACATAAGAAAAACAAGTTTAAACTTTTATGAAGCAGAGTTACAAACGATTGCATTACTTCATTGTGAGGCTGCACAACTTGTCTATAGTTTTTGGTGGTTAAGTTCAAGTAAGTTAGGCAACTGTCAACAGTAGTGTACACACTCCGAACGTGACAGCAGACACAAAGGCGGGAATCCGATGACTTTTAGCCTTCTATTAAGTACAAAGGTTCTTCGAACAATCGACCTCGCGAACAATCGAACGTAAGTTTCTATTTGTAGAGAACATCCTTTTTATTTTCCTACACCCTTATCTGATCCCCTTTTTCCAACCATGTTTCGGAATTCCTCAATTATGCTTGCACATTTTAATGGATGCTTCCTGAAATCCATTGCTTTTAGCTTCTAGTAGTTACCTTTTACAAAAAAAAGCCACGAGAAGCAAACTGCAATACGGAAAGGGAGAATGTGGGAAGTATTGTACACTGCTTGTCGATTGTTAAACACTGTTGCAATACCTTCACCAATGTGAAGAAAACTATGCGATTAGAAAAAACTGCATTAGACAAAACTGAATAGGCTTCAAAACGCATATTATTGATTCGATTAAGCAGCCGTGGTTTAAGATTTAAGTAGCATTATTAAATATGTGAGATTAGAATCTATCATCTGATAACAAACAAAATTAAAATGTGACTCATACTCTTTCAACACACATAACTTCTTTGGATTTACAGTATATGTTTACTTATACTATTAAGTCATAAGTTTATATATTGGTCCAAACAATATAAGTAAACATATACTCTTCTTCCCTACCAGGCGTAAGTGTGAATGACTTATATTAACAGTCCCAAGACCCGATTATTCAGCTCACGTTTAGAATTGACGTATACCGTGTGAACAGCAGCTGGAGCATGACTCATAGATCTCAAATTTTGACTTATCTCATTTTGGCCAATTTGTGACTTATACTCTTTGTCCCGTGAAGTATATATATATATATATATATATATATATATATATATATATAATTCAATGAAAGTCAGAAGGAACTCATAGTACACATTACACGTAATTTTTGTCAAGCTAATTGCAAATATTACTCAAATATTTCCTTGTTAACCCTGGAATACACAGAGGGGTGCTGGAGCACCCCAGACGTTATACTCATCGCCATTGTGGCTCTGTTCTCAGGCACATTGGTTGGTGCTTCCGTGTATTCTCATTTTAGAGCATGACATTCACGGTTGTGGGTGTGAAGCAAATTGTCTCGTTTTAGAAGAGAATATATTCAAGGGTAGGGGTTATCCAGCACCCCACCTGTGTATTTACGTATGTGAAATTCAAATTTTGACGAAATTCGATTTAGATACTTTGCGTGCATATTTGTTTAATTTATGATGGCGAAAGTGTGTTCAGGTTCAAGCAAGTTTACAGACTTTTTACTGAACACATTAGAAGAAGATTATGATTCTGAAGGTAATTTCAGAGAGTCCGATGACAATATTGAAGTATAATCGGAAGTCGATGATGCAGTTAGTGGAAATGATAAGAGTGACACTGAGGGTAACATTGAAAATCATCCAGCTATAAGGGGAGCTTCTATATTAGGAAGAAACGGTCATAAATGGAATTCTCAACCATCCGTTCGGAGTTTCCAAAAGAAAACTTGGGTTGCAGTTAGCTAGATCCTACATGCTGGAGCACTTCAAGAAGAATCTTCGAACTAATTTGTCTATTGGTATCAGAAATATCCTTGAAATTCAAAAAGAGCAGTCACCTGTAATTGTTTCAACATCTAGTCTTTCAGAGCAAGCACGATGTCAAATGTGCCCTAGCACTAAGGACAGAAAAACTAAATATTTTTGTTTCAGATGCAAAGAGGCTGTTTGTGCTGAGCATAAAAAGGAAGTCTGCATTTCGTGCAGTAAGGAATAGCTGTTTCTGTTCAAACATACATACAAACTCCTATTGTGTATTCTTTTAACTGATAAAGTAAAATATCGAACGAAAGATATTTAAGTTCGTACGAAAGATAAACTTTCGTATTCATGGAATTCATAGAATTCGATAACTTTCAATAATATTATATAACATAATATATAAAGAAGTTTTAACCTTATACTATTGGAATCCAGACCTTGGGAAATAATATTTAATAGCCTTTGAACTTAGTTGTTTCTAGTTACTCTAAAATTGTGATCTGGCTTGAAATAATAGTAGTTAAAATCGTTTTCACACAGAACTTCATGTCAATACACCGCGCGGAAATTACAGCAGACCACAATCTATATTTCACCCATTCTTATTACATTGTTAGTACTGGTTGGTGCGGATGTCCCATCATTAGTGCTCAACGAATATCGCCTTCGTTGTTTAAGAAACCCTTATTGGCCTGCTAACTCCTGCAAGCAGACCAGAGACGGAACCTACTCCACACCACAATTACTCGAGTCATTAGTGTTTCGTTAATGCTCGTTAGTGAAACATTTACCAACAGTAGTACTCTACAGATAACCGCTATTTTCTTAAAGAAAGCCATTTTTGACCTGCTACTATCATGAGCGCAGATCATTGGCAAAATCAAACACAGATGAATTTTTATTATACAACCGTCATTAGTGCTTCGTTAGTATTCATTAGTGTCGTATATCATATCGTTAGTGCTCCAGAGATGATGACTACATAAAAGAAAAACATTAATAACCTATTAATATCATGCCAGCAGAACAGAAGCGACACTTACGCATGCAAGAATTTTGATTTCACCCATCGTTAGTGCTTAGTTATTGGTCGTTAGTCCCGCAAGTCTCATCTTTAGTTTTCTGCAGTTAACGCGTTCATTTTAAAAATGACTATTATTGGCCTGCTAATTCCATGATACAGGCCAAACACAATACAGACGCCAGATCATAATTTCGATTTGACACATCTTGAGTGTTTCGTTAGTACCCTTTAGTGCAGCATATTTCATTGTTAGTGCACTGCAGAACCATATATTTCTTTTAAAAAAGTCATTGTTGGCCTGCGAACTACAGGCAAACATGATTAGAAGGAAAACATGTACCGCGGACTACATTTTTCATTTCATACTTCGTTAGTACACATTACTAGTGAATATCCCCTCGTTACTATTCTACAAATTAACGTTCATGATTAAAAATCCATTATTTGCCTGCTATCTTCATGCCGCAGACCAGACACAATACCAGCGAAAGACTACAATTTTGATTTCAGATTTAGTAGAGCTTCGCTAGTGTTGTATATGCCATCGTTAATGCATTGTAAATAACGCCCACTTAAAAAATATCACTAGTGGCTTGCTAACTTCATTCCAACAGGCTTGGCATGCCTTCTGCAGAGGATCACCTCAATTTTGATTTCACACACTTAGTGCTGGTTTTTCCTGGTTTGTTTCACAAATTCACAACAAATTCGGGGATAAGTTCAACTTACTAAAAGAATCTACTTACCGACTGCTTTTATGGCAATTCCTGGTAACTCATAAACGAGACACCTCCATTTCGAATGCATGTATTGTTCCTTTTTCATTAGAGCTCGTTACTGCCGAAAATCTCATTCTTAGCTCTCCACAAGTATTGTTGACCTAAAAGAAAAGCATTATCTTCTTTCTAAGTTCGTGTCAACACACTTAAGAAGAGACCTTCAGCTGATCACAAACCTGGTTTCACACATCGTTAACTCCTTGCTGGTTGATGTAATAGGTAAAACACTCATGATGTAATTTGCTACACTAAGGAGCAGTAACGGAATGCTAACGATGTGTCAAGAAAATTATCCCATGGAGAATTACTGACCCATCGATACGAATATTAATATGAAGTTCACACTACCATTTATGAACGGAGAAAAATAAACAAAAGCCTTTGTTTCTGCTATGTTAGTGCTGATTAATGCCCAAAAACGTTTGTACTATCAAAATAGCATTATGAAGAACTTTTATTTGTATTTAACTTGACGTTAAGTTGGCCCCGCTTTTCATCGTAATTGAGATACAGTTGATTTTCTAACGTCAAACTTTGAGCAATGTCAGTGCTATTCAGTCCCCAAATTTGAGGGTTAGTGATGTTCAAATAAAACAGTCATGATGATATTACTTTCCGTCAAGTTGGCCCCACTCTTTTCCCTAATTGTAATAGAATCGACTTACTAATATATAACGTTTGTGCTACGTTAGTGCTGGTTAGTGACCAAATTTGAGCTTTAGTGCTACTCAAATAAAGCAGTTATAAAAAAAATAATTTGCTTCAAATTGGTTCAGCTTTTTTTCCATAATTGTCATAGAATTGATTTTAAAATGTGAAACGTTTATGCTACGTCAGTGCTGGTTAGTGCCCAAATAAGAGAGTTAATGCTGTTTCAATAATGCCATTATAACGGAATTAAGTTTCGTCAAGTTGGCTTCGCTCTTTTTCATAATTGAGATATAACAGATTTTTAAATGTGAAACGTTTGTAATACGTTAGTGTTTATTAGTACAGAAATTTTAGCGTTAGTACTGTTTAAATAATGCAGTTATGGTAGTGTAATAACCTAAATACTGGGCCAAAACTCCAGGCCAAACCATTTTGAAAATATCTTGGATTAGCACAGAAGGAATAGTACTTTCACCAATATTATTTAACCCATAGAGATAGCGTAAAGTATTTACGTAACTACAATTCAAAAGTGAGATTGAGTAGAGTGCACTGCGAATGGCTTTTATGACATATAGAACACAAAACACTTACATCTAAAAACTCATAACTAAACCTACATTTTCCAAATTAAAAAGTAGCAAAATCTTTGCACAGGTGGACCTGAGAGGACTTACGCCTTTCTCTTACTTGTTTGTTTGGTTTTTATTTTGACTGTCTCTCAGGCTCCTTTTTTTCTGTTTGATTGTCTTTCTGTTGCTTCTGCTGCTAATTTCGCTCTGTTGTGCCTCTGTTTTGCTCTCCCGACTAGTACTAGTCTCCATTCACATCAACTCCCTGTGATTTGTTGGCTTGTAGAGGAGAGAGTGAAAATCCTACTTCTCCCTTAGACACGATTCGAATCTGCGACGTTGATCACGCCGATAGCTACTCACAGATGGCCAGACCATGAGCGAACATGCTCGGCTAACACTTACTCAAATCAGTCCTTATATATGAACAAATGCTTCTACATCCAACGAAATCTATTGGCAAAGTGATAAACTAAATCCACATGTAGGTGAGTAACTGCTTGCTCACCTAGCCGGCATACCAGAAACAAAATTATAAAAATTGGGTATATTTTGGTCCCTATAGGAGATAGAGGGCGGATATTTAATTTTTGGCAATTAGTCCTTAGCTGAACCATAAGTGTTGCCAACCTACAAAATTGAAAAATCACTAAGTCTAGTATCGAATTCGATTCTTAGTTTGCAACACTGCAAAATCATAAAATTGAGATATGTGAAAAATAAAAAAAATACTCACATAATCTATATGAAATCTTAAGACTTTTTAAATAAAAACAATTCCCAAAAACTCAAAGATAAACCCGTAAAAATTCCTGAATTTTTGAATTTGTTATAACTTCGTAAAACATTCATCAATTTTCAAAATTCAAACGAAAGTTAATAATGAAACAAATTTACAATCTTTTGAAGGTTTTGTAGGCTGCTTAACTTTAAGGATAGTATTACAAAAACTCAAATATCTCTTTTATTTATATGGATTTTTAAAATTCCAATGGCATTTAAAAGAACTGCTTTTCCTTATGCGTTGTGTATGTCTTAATATCTAAGTTTTTCTATGTTTATAACCATAAAAACTGTAACAATATACTTAAAATTACAAGTTTTGATACTGGAAATATAACCTTTTGCTAACTTCGTTCTCTATGGAAAACAATAACTACTTAAACTCAGTCCATTGATCAGTGTTCATTCTGAACAAACAGCCATTGATTTTGAATAGTACTTGCGTTTCATTTTGTACATTTTTCACAATTACATTGAAATAATTAGTAATAATGAATTTCCTTTGGGGTTCCATACTAACTACTCAATTTATTATTTGAAATAGTTATTTATTTTTTTAGTTTTCTTAGATTCATTTCCTGCATTATATAACTATTAAAAGCATCTTTCATTTTATCATATCTCATAAACAATTTCTTAGTTTTCATCTCTTTTAAAACTTGATCAGTGTCTTGATTATATCCCTATGATAATAGTGTTTTGTATTTTTCATTTTAATGTACTGCTAGTCTTATACGAATGTATTTTGTTGGAACCAATTTCCATAAAGTTATTTTGTATGATTTTCCTTCTTCCAGATCTTGGAATTTAATAAGTCTTAAAACGTTAATATTGTTTTCTGTTTTTGTTTAATTATGATGCCATTTCCTATTTATTGTACAATAAACTTTTCAAAACATATTCATTTTTGTAATGATCTTATCTCATTCAATATATGGGTAATTCTATCAGCAATATCTTTTGTATATTCGTCTGTTAATTCTCCATTCATTACTTTAATAATATTAAGTTCATCTTTAAACAATTCAATCCCGTTAACCACATATTTATAATATTCTTTCTTCCAAGCTATATTAAATCGTGTTTATAGACCAGTGATAACGGCTGCAGTGGTTGCAAACGCAGTTGTAATAGTCGAATATCCTGTAAGAGGAATAAATATATTAATATACCCTGTAGAATCTGATAGTAGAATTGATAACATAATAAGAGTAATACAGACACATTTTATTCTGTTGAACTTCGTTTTATTTTTGTTAATAATTTCTCAAGATTTAATATAGTATCCTCAATTAACGCAATTAAATTCTCTTGTGGAATGCGATATGGAATATTCATTTTTATTAAATAAGTTCTTATGATATTATCATAAACATATTTACAAACTAAACACATCTAATAAACATATAATTGATTTATATCTTCTCAATCATTTTTTTCTGTACATCGTATACAAAATTTTTCTTACCAATCATCACAACATGACAAATCGTTTTATCTGGTACATCGGTTTCGAAATTAACAATCAATTTCAAATTAGTTCTATCACATACAGTTACTGATTTATGTTTGCTTGTATTAATTACAAATAAAGGTCTATTTTTAAGTACTCTTTAGCATAGTAATACTTCTCATTGTTTCCGATTATGACTCTCTTATATATCGTATACATTTCGTAAGCTTTAAGATATTTATGTTTTTCAAAATTCAAGTTCAAAGATTCTAAAGGAAAATATTAATTTCTAGAATTACGAAAATTGATATTCTGGGTTTACAAAGATTAACATAGATTAAATCACTCTCTTGATTATTATTACTATCACTTTGGAAAAATGCAATCACGAAATTAGGCATATCAAATTCACTTGAGTGAAATTATGTGGTTAAATCAAACTCTAAGTATTTACCACTCACTGATTTCTGTAAACATTGATATGTGTTGAAGGAAATATTAATTTTAACCACTTTTAACATGTTAGATTTTAGCAAGGTAGCAGAGTTAGGATCATAATTAACAATAGGCATTCTCAACTCAATATTTGTAATCTTTACTTACCTTGATGTTGTTGATCATTCTTATATGCTCCATCCTGCTTTTTTGTTTTCCAAACAGCAAATGCATTATCATGAGAAACATTCATTTTAAATGTATATTTTAATCCTCATTTCCAAGTAACATTTGTATAATCAGAACAAGATCCTGGTAAAAGTCTTAGCAAAAATACTATTAATTCTTCTGTTCTTCGCCATGTAATTCCTTCCCATCCACATTCAACAAAATGATATGCTTCTGGTTTTAAAGTCTATTATAGCTAATAATGTTGAAAGAGTTAATATAAAACCACAAAACGAATATTGCCTTTAGTCTTTATTTCTTTGTTTATCTTGTTAACTTGTGGTACATAAAGAAATAACTGATTTTTCCTCTTCGTCAATAACTATTAATCGATCAACTAACTTCCTCACATGATTCATCCATATATATTATTTAGGTAATTCGTTGTATACTTTATTCCCTCTCCAGACTTTGGTATTTTTTTCTTGTTGGTTATGGAGCCAAAGTTGGTTTTATATATCTATCACAAATAGGTTTGATAATTTATTTATATTTTTCGCTTCTACTAGATCGTTGTTTTCTTGTATTTAAATCATTGTTACGAAATACTACATTAGAATCAGTGGCTATTTGTTTATATTTTTTTAGATCATATTCAATATAGTTTTCTGGATTATGTTTTGTTAGTAATTCCCATAAACCTTCTGTTCCTGAATAATATCGATTATTAATAACTAAATCATCACCTGGATTTTAAATTCCGTATCCCCTATAATATGTATGATTTTCCCATCTTTGTCACATGGTTGTATTCCAAAACTTTTATTATCTCTAGTTGCATAATATCTTAAAGCAATCTTACCAAAGCGGGTAGTTGCTAGATTATATTCTTTCTACTTTATACATAATTTCCTGTTTCATATGTTTAAGTTATTTCTTCTGTTACAGGTGTATTGCTTTCACTTATTGAACTCTCACACATAGGGGTGTTACTAGTAAGCTTGAGTCTACTTTCAAACTTTTACGTACAACTGGAACTAGCTCTTAAATTAGATTTTATTTTCTTCTACTACTTTTGATATATCTTGCCCGAAATCTTTAATTGCATCAATTACAGGCTGATCTTCTTCTTGATATTTTTCATATTTACTTCGATTAGACTACTAAATTTCTTAAATCTTTTACCAAGTTTTTCTTTTAACTTTATATATTTCTTAAAACATAACGTAACGTAACATAACACAAGATATACGTTGATAAACGTTCAAGTAAATTTAATCTACGTGTATCTATGTTTAAATTACATTCCTAGAAACTCTAATTTAATTTCTATGTTTACCATTATTTGTTTTCTTATGTATTGTTAAGAAACCATGCTCTTCTTACCCACACTCATTGCAGAGTGATTGTAATTTTTCAAACGACGTATCGAATGCAAAAAATTCATCATATATGTGCTTTAGTTTCACATTGTACTGTCTAAAGATATAAAGAAAGTTTATGTTATCTCTAATTAATTGTTTTGATGTTTTAGAATAAGTTTGTCCGAGATACAAAGAGATCAAACCTTTATGTCGACCTCGGGAAAAATATTCTCTCAAGCAATTTTGTTCTTCTAAAATGAAATCATCAAACACTACAGCAGAATCGCTCTCACATTCATCTAATGGAATAATCTCTTCGTTATTTTCTCTTACTAGTGCTACTATGTCCTTATTGTCACATCCTATATCTCGAAACAGTTGTATTAGTTTTATGTATTTAGGTTGATTGATACTTTTAGAATAGATATAACCATTTGCATTTTTAACCATTCAGGTGCCAACAAGAATTTATAAATCATTAACGTTGTTTTTCCGCACCCACTATGCCCATCTATTAAACATCATACATCGTCAGTTAACAGCACGCCGTTCCTCTTTTTCTTGGTGGTTTCTTCGGTTTACCATATTTCAATATCCCAATTATCCATTTTAACCCGGGAACGGTCGACAGGTGAGCTCAGCGCTCACCCTGGTTTATGTTTTCGTTTTAAAGCCTCCCTAGTGAAATCACAGATTTGAGGCACCGTCTAGCTGTCTCTTCATGAGTTTTGTGTCTGAGAGTCAAGTGTAATCTTTTCATTATCTTCTGTTGGAGTATCACTGTCTTTATATATATGTGTGACTATGCGTGATTTGTGAGCGCCACACTCACCTGTCTACAGACAGCGTGAATAACTTTTTCGAGATCATGGCAAAACAACGAGGACATGGTTTGCGAAAAACAGAAGAAAACAGTATGATATGCTGCCTGTCAAATGCTAATCTGTGGGAAACACACTGTCAGCATCTTCTGGAAGTATTATGGGTGACATCAGTACAGTAATGAGACATGCAATAGAACAGCGTCTTATTGAAATAACTAGTCCATGTATCAAGATACATAAGTACAGTATTTACACTAACATATTTATATCTTTAATTTCATTAGATACTTCCAACTCAAAATACGAATAGTATGAACATATGAAGAGCATGTACTGAAAACTCGCTCTAATTATGTAAATATTTTATTTAAGAAAATGTATGTCCTTATGTGATATATATGATAATGATAATAAGAATATCATTTTATGCGACAATGATAATCAACTAATTGCATTGCTTATGGGATAACAGAAATTGATTTCATAAAAGCCTTTGAGAATAAAAATATATATAACTTTAAGAATAAATGGTAATAAGAAATGGTTTTATATAAACGCATCATACTTTTATTTGCAATTTTGTTTTAATAATAGTAATAGTAATAAATCACAAAATGTCAACATTTCGAAATGTGTTGAAAATAAATCACGTATAAAGTTATAAACAGCTATAGAAACGATTTTATTGTAAGTGAGTTCCGTGCTCACCTGTGACCGCTCGCGTCACAAATTAACAGCTGACCGTTCCCGGGTTAATTATTTATTATATAATAAATGAAAGTAATTAATTTAAATGGTTATTCGTCTATATTTAACATCTCCGTTAACAATTTCAAAATAGTTTAGAAGTTGCTGTTGCAGGAGCTGTTTTATACAACATACCTAACACCAAACATTACAGGAAAGAATAATAAGTTAACAGTTTGTAGTAACAGATCTATACTTTCAGAACAACTGATAATTTTCAACCTGGTCAATATAATTTAAAAGAATTAGAAGAATATATTAAATCAAATCTTCTATACACCACCGATACTTTTAAAAATATTAAATTTGCCGAGGACAAGGAAAAATAGAGTTAAAACATTTAATGAGAATTGTGGCATAATCTGAGATCCCATTAATACTGTATTAGGTTTTAGTGAGAAGAACTTAGCAAAAAAACATAGAACTTGTCGAGGATAAGCCACCAATGTTTCATCCATTTGATACCATAAATATTAACTGTGATTTAGCAGAAGGTATGATTTTAAAATATAATGATACAACATATAATGAAACAGATTTAATCGCAATAATTAGAACACATGCCGAATTCAGAGGACCAATTATATACAAGCCTAGAGAAAAGATATTTTCCCAATACATCACAACAAATTTAACAAATTTAAAGTTTCAATTCGAGATAAGAATGGTAATTTGGTTGATTTTTGTGGAGCTCGTATAACAGTTCTTCTCGCTGTTAAATAGGTAAAATTTTTATATAATAAATATGGATAATTTTGGTAATGTTAAAAGTAGGACGAATGACGTCATTAGTGAAAAACAATTATTTTTTTAAAGAATTTAAGTTTAAGAAGAAGAACCCAGAAACCTTAGTGATCTAGATAATGATTTTACATCAAATAATACAACACGAGTTAATTTTAAAAATAAAAGACTTGTTAATGTAGCTAATGCAATTGATCGACAAGATGTAATTTTTCACCAGCTTCAATCAATAATTAGTCAAGTAGATAGTGATAGAAACAAATTTGAAGATATATTAAAATCATTAGAAGAGAGTAACATAAAGACAGATGATGTTAATGCTTTGAGGAAAGAATATATTAAAGAAATCAAAATACTAATAATAATGAAATTCTCTTGTTTAATGTAAAAATTCCTATATCATAAATGAATAAATACAAAGCGGCACTAATCATTGCAGTTAAAAGAAGTTGTTAGAAAGAATGATATAGATTGTTTTGTTCTAAAAGAAGATTTCCAAACATCAAACAAAAAAAGCTAATATGTTCATCATCATGAAAGAAACTATAAATGTATTATGACAATTCAGAACTAAGAATATTAAAGACCAATCTTTATAATATTTAATCTAATGAATGATTATAAATTTATCTATAATGGAAAAATAATGTATATGGAATTAAGTTTGGATGAATACTATCTACATATATTTTTGAACAATACTTTAGTTGAAGCTTTTTCTTTGGATGTTAAGAATGGTGATATAATTACGTTTCTAACAGATAAAAAATCAGCTTTCGAAGAAGGGCAATTACTATCTTTTAATATGTACATAGAAAGAAAACTTTAATGATTTTCTATATAATTAACAGGATATATTGTATTAAATGTAAGAAATCAACACATACGAAGAAAGATAACATTAGAATAGAACAAACAAAGAATGGAAGATATATTCAGAAAGTTATTTGTTCTGTATGTGGTGTTATTAAATCTCAATTCATTAAAAAGAAAGATTGACTAGAAGACGGTAAAGGTATTAGAGAAGGCATTGTAGAAGAACTTCACAAACCTTCCAGAAAGAACTACCCGATATTAAATGTTATTGTTAAGGGTATAGATGATTTATGGCAGGCAGATCTTGTGGAAATGGATAGTGGTGTGTTAGAAGGTGTTTCTAAGTTAAATAAAGGATACATGCATTTGCTAATGATTATAGATGTATTCTTTAAATATGCGTTTGCTGTTCCTGTTAAAAAGTGATAAGAACGTTACATAAACCTTTGGATCCCTATTAATAATGAGAATAGGTAGTAAGTTCAGAAGTTGATGGAGGAAAATAAGATTAATCATTACTCAACCTGTAGTGGTATGAAAGCCTATGTTGCTGAGAGATTAAATAGAACTCTTAATCAAAGCATGTGGAAGAAATTTACAACGCAATGAATTTATAAATGGGTGTAGATATTACCAACACTAGTTAACGAGTATAATAATCGTGTGCATAGAACTATTGTTTTAAAGCCTGTGGAAGTTAATAAAAAGAATGAGCAAACAATATTGAATAAGGTATATAAGAAAGAATATGAGCATGTTAAGCCAATATATAAGATTGTTCATTATGTTCGCATAAGTAAACTTAAGGTTTCTTGAGGAAGGATATACGCCAAATTGGTCAGCAGAAGTACAGAGGGTTCAAAAAGTCTCTATACACCTGAATTGTCACATATTCAAAGCAACGAGAAAATTGTTTTACTCAAAATTTATTATATTTTGTGGCATAAAAGCACTATGTACAGGACGTAGCATATACACAAACATTTTAACACACATTTTCACAGCAAATGTTGGAAATGTCCCCCATGAGCCTCGAAACATGACTTGCCATTATTCAGGTGTATAGAGACTTTTTGAACGCTTTGTATTTATTATTAAAAAAGCTATTCCATCTTATCCACCAACATACAGGTTAAAAGATTTAAACAGCGAGGATGTTCAAGGAAGATTTTACGAACCAGAATTATTAAAGATCAAACATAAAGATGAATAGTTATTGGAAAACGTGTTGAGAAAGAAAGGTGACAAAGTATACGTTAAATGGTTAGGATTTGATGATTCACATAATAGCTGGATAGATCAAAGTAAAGTTGTAATTTAAATATAAATGTTATATTTTATGAAAAATAACCATAAAAGGTTAGGAGAAAAATAGATTTATTTTATAATTAATAAATACTGCTAGTATGGATCAAAGTTAGAACGAGATATGTTTCGAACAGTTTAAAGATGATTATTTGTATAGTAAGGATCTTGCAATAGTTTGTACTAGGAAGTATTTTAAAGCAGATTCGGTGTGAAGAAAATTTGGTGATTTTCAAATTGATTATAGATAAGAAGACAGGATACTAAACTGCTACTAAGCTATATCAAGGTGGAGGAAAAGATTTTAAATATTGGATACAAAATAAACAACCCAAAGAACTCATAGCATATATTTCCAGAGCCGAAATTCCGCCCGATGAAATTATCAAAAAGGAACAGGTTGCAAAGTAGAAATATGGAATGAAGTTAGAGGAACATATGTAACAAAATAATTCATTCTCGATATATCTCGATGGATTTCTACAGAGTTTTGCCTTAAATACAACGATATTATTATTAGCTACTTTGTCCATGACTTTCAACGATATCGCAACAACAACGAATTACTCCATAAACGAATGTGAGAAATAGAAAAATAAATGAAAGAATTACGTCCTAAGAACGAGGGCTTAGAAAAAATAGAAGCACTACATACAGACGATGATTCAAAAGATAGTTGTCTAATCGTATACAAGAAGAACAAACTAAATGACCCTTTCCCTTCTTATGCTATCAAATACCAAAAAAGAAGTTTTATGTAAACCTCTTAATGAAGCAGAAGAAAAATATCCAGATCATGAGATAATATACGGGAAGTTTAGAGATCCTAATAGTAATTCATTATTCAATTTGATGGAACAGGAACTAAATATTCGTAGATGTAAGGGTAATGAGTTTGGACATCCCCATCAGAAGAAGATTTAGTTAAAGAAATTGATTGTTTATATGATCGGTTAACATCTAATCTCGTGTAGAAACTTTTAATACAACTTTTATGATTATTATTTCATAGAAGCACTACCTGTCTATTGCATATAGTGTTTAAATAGAACATTAGGTGATCAAGGTAATGTACCTCTAAATTTTAAAAGTTTTACTGAGGATGGCGCTGTTAAGATATGGTTTATACTATACATAAAAATATGGTAACACAAAAGGGAAAATCCGACCCCCTTAAATACACAACCGCATACAATAATTATGAACAAATCTGGCTTGTACTCGTTAGTTCTGAGCTCTAAGAAACCTAAACCTAAAACGTTCAGGTGATGGGTTACCATCTATACGGAAAACAGTCCAATACCAACGAACCAGCAGAATGATACAACTAGAAGAAGAGAACAAATCATTAAACAAACAACTAAAGGCAAAAGATACCAATATCCAAAGCTGCTACAACGGTTCTGAAGACATTACCTAATCCTATACCCTATGTTTATTTGTTTTCATTAGGTACAGTTGAAGACCTTGAAGACAAAAGCATAGATGATAGTTCTTAAAATGACTTTTATAGTTAAATACCATAAAAGAACAAATTTAAAAACTAAAACAAGTTACCCAACACCCATCTTCATGGTTGCTAGTTCCAATGTACTATCCTAACTCCATTCCTCTTCTTCTTCACTGTCATCATAAATAATTGGATTATCAAAATCAAGATATTGTTCAGGATATTCATTGTTGTTGTTATTGTTGTTAAGTCTATAATTGTTCTACACATAGAACAAGCGTTATTCTCTTAATCAAGTAAGCATACCCTGAACACATAACACATGCTTACACGCCGTTTTACACAATTGAGTTTTTATTTTATTACATATTGGGCATTCTCCTTAGTTCTTTATTAAGCGTAAACCTGTTGAGAGTAGCATTAGTTTGTTTTTGAGGAAATCATGTACATGCTTATTTACTCTTAAGAATTCAACCATATTGGCCTTGTCCCTGATTTTTGTTAGAAAATTTTCAGAGAACATCCTATTACAAGTGTGTTAATTCTAAACCTTTGTTTTCAAACTCGAGAATAAATTTTTCACTTTAATCTCATAAACTGACTTTTAGCCAATAAACTTTTTTTGAAATTTTCTCACGTGTGTTTCGTCTAGCAATGGTCTTAGCAGTAGTCTAGCACTAGCAAAATAACTTGCCAATCGATGAGAGAATCAAATTCGCTCAAAAAAGCTGTTAGTTCTTTTCCTGTGATGCAGCAACTTTTAGAAACGATATCTCAACAGAGTTTGTCTTTAAAGGTTTTTAGGAACGTAAATTTGAGTAAATCTGTTTTACAAGAGAGTGTGTCCCAATGGAAATATTCTTTGAATTGTGTACAAACTTCAAATAGCTTGTTTCTTTGAATACTTTGTCCAATTAGTTTCTTCACTGAACTCGAGTCAATCAACTTCCTCTTTAAACTCTTTAAGAAAATTTTCAGTGATTTTTTGAATTTATTCATACGTGTAGTCTTCCCAATGAATGTGTTGTATTGTACGTTGTTTATGGTTTAGTATGAATTCGGTTTTTGAATAACGATAACACCGTAAACCATACCTTCGTTCACAGAATGTGTCCCACAAAAGTTTATCGCCATACTTATTAATAACGTTTTCGTGTTTAAGTAAGTCTTTTCTGTTTGATAATCTTACCCAATCGATGTGTTGTTTATAAAGTTCAATAAAAGAAAGTGATTGTGTATGGATTGATGTAACTGAATACCAATATATCTTGTTTTTGAAGGTATGTAGAAAGTCATCTGATAAGTTCTTTGTTTCTGAAATTTATTTCCAGTCTTTGAATTTTCTACTGTTAAGTATATCTATAACTAGTTTTACAAATCGGATTTTTAGAGTAGTTTACAATATGTTCAGGAGTTATTTTTTGAATCATATCTTTTATAAGTTCATCTTTATTCACCATTATTTTATCTTGTTCACTTGGTGGTTGTAAATTTGTGGCAGTTGTTGTGCTCGTTGATTACGGTTATTATTTCTGCAATCCTAAGGTTTGAATAACCATGTATTCCGTTCTCTCTACAGTGTTGTTTAAGTTCAGGAATAGTTTTCTTTTCCACAACATCGTTTATTATAATAATAAAAAAGTAATATTCATTTCTGTTAAATTTTGTATATAACAAATATGGACAAGCAATGTTATTTGATACATAATAAACTTAACCTTATTCATGAAGAACTTAAACCCATAAAAACACTACTCAAAAAGCAAAAATTGTTAAAAGAAAAGGAAATGTTGTTAAAGGAACAAGAAAAAGAAAGATATACGCCAAAATCAAATTGGGATAGTAATAGCGAAAGTGATGATGGTGAGATAGATCCTTAAAATGAATTAGTTTTATTATATCAATAGTAACTTTGGTGGAACGTTCCCATTAAACCCATTTCCTAATAAAATATACTATTGAACGTTAAGATTCCCTGCATCACATGAGTATTAGCTGTGGTATTAGATAACGATAATGATTTAATTTATTTTATTTATATAATAAAAACGATAGAATAATAATGAATAATTTAATTAATCATACAGTAGTTGAACTAAAAACCTATGTAAAGAAAGAGGGATAAAAATTATTCCTGATTAAGAAAAGCAGAACTGATACACCGTATTAAGGAACATGAAGATGTACAAAAGAGATTAAACTTTAGCCGAACAATTCCGTTTCAAAAAAACATTTTTGGAAAATCGAAATCTAAGAGATTAGGTACGGTGAGAGCTTTAAGACTGTTTCCATTCAAAGAAGGGGTATTTGAAGAACCGAAAATCAAATGTAATCAAATGCAATGGAAGTAAAATGTACAAATACTATATTTAAATCAAGATTAGAAACATATAAATTCACAACACAATATAAACCAGAAGATGCATTAGAATAGTATATTAAAATACCATCCAAAGCTATATTAAACACAACACAACTCAGCTTACAAAAAATGGCTCAATGTAAATTAATTTATGTTTAAATTGTAAATATAAGAAAGGAAAAGAAATTCAAGAGTTTCTTTTAACACTGAAAACCAAGAAACATGCCAATCAAACAAATTAAAAGAAGCACTAACTAGTATGAAACAAGCATTAACAACAAAAATGGATGAGTTTCAAGCTAGAAGTTCTGGCTGGGCTCTAATAAATATTAACTTTTTAGAACTAGCAATCGTTAAATATGTACCATACAGAGGATCATCATACTTAGAATTACCTAAACAGGTTCAAAAAAAGCAGTAACCAATGTAAAGAATGAAGACGAAAAAAGCGTTTTAAACTCATTACACAGAGCCTTATATCCAATAAATTCAAATCCTTGGCGAGTACGAAAAAATAATGAACTACTGTTAAACTTAGAACGTAAACTAAAAGATATTCACTTTGCTGTAAAACTAAGCGATATGCCAAAAGTCGAAAAATTACTTAATATTTCCATAAATATCTATGGGTATGATAAAGACTATTCAATCTATATATTACATCACACACTGAACAAAAAAGAAAAACAAGTAACTTTATTATATATAAAGCAACTTGATGAGAAAGAGAAAGTTAAAACACATTATTGTTGGTTTAAAGACTTGGGTAGATTAGTAAGTTCTCAAATAACAAAATGGAAAGCTTGAAAACATTTGTTTGATCGATGTTTGTTATACTTTTACTCACAAAGTGCATTAGATAAACATGAGCAAGATTGTCCATCGAATGAAGCAGTAACATAAAAGTGTCTAAAGGAGAAAACACATATGTTAAACTTAAAACTATAAATACAAAATGAGAATGCCATTTGCAGTGCATGCCGATTTTGAATGCTTATTGCATAAGGTTATGGGGTGTGAAGACTGTTACCCACAAAATAAACCATACACTAAAATATCAACAACACAATCCTTCTGAATTTTGTTATTGCATTGTAAAAAGTGATGGAACTAAAACTAAACCTATTTTGTTTAGAGGTAAAATTTCAGCTAAAAAGTTTCATAAATAAATTGCAGAAAGAATCTAAAACGATATCAAACATTTATAAACAAAATAATGAATTGCCATTAACAAAGAAACAGAGAAGAGTGTTTAATAAATCCGAATTTTGTTATTACTGTAAAGAAAAATACACTGAAACGAATTATAATGTTAAACATCATGATCGTGTAACAGGGAAGTTTATGGCTCTTTTATGTAATAATTGGAATTTAAAAGTTAAAGTTCCAAAGTCTGTACCAGTTATTATCCATAACAGGATACGACTCACATTTACTCATAAAAAGAGCTTGGATGCAATAATGAAACTATTGATTTAAAACCTAATAAAGAAGAACGATACATTTCATTAAGTAGAAAGGTTGTTACTATCAAATTAAAATTCATAGATTCGTTTAGATTTGTGGCATGTAGTTTAGGCAAATTATCGTAAAAACTAACAAGAGAACAAATGACTCACACACAGCAGTTCTTCCCTAATGAAATACAATTTAACCTTGTGACAAGAAAAGGTGTCTATTCATATGATTATGTTAACGATTGGAATAGATTTAGAGAAAGAAAATTCCACCGAAAAAAGCATTATTCAACAAGCTTATGACCACACACATATAAGTGATGAGGATTACGAGCATGTAAAGAAAGTATGAGGATTACGAGCATGTAAACAAAGTATGGGAAATATTTAACATTAAGAATGTCGGAAAACAAAATGATTTATATTTAAAAACAGATGTATTATTGTTAGCAGATACATTCGAGAATTTTATGGAAACATGTCTTAAAGCTTATACTCTTGACCCCGCTTGGTATATGACAGCACCAGGTTTAGCTTGGGATGCAATGTTAAAGATGACAAGTATAGAATTAGAATTATTAACAGATTATGATATGGTATTGTTGATAGAGAAAGGTGGAATTTCACAATGTAGTAAAAGATACGTAAAAGCAAACAGCAAATTTAAGAAAAATTATAATGAAAATAAAGAATATTCTTACTTGATGTACTTGGATGCTAACAAATTGTATGGATGGGCAATGAGCCAATAATTACCATTTAAGGGATTTAATTGGCTAGGTGAAGAAATAAAACAAAATATATTGCAAATGTTCCTCATATTTGTATTATTAAGCGTAAACCTGTTGAGAGTAGCATTAGTTTGTTTTTGAGGAAATCATGTACATGCTTATTTACTCTTAAGAATTCAACCATATTCGCCTTGTCCCTGATTTTTGTTAGAAAATTTTCAGAGAACATCCTATTACAAGTGTGTTAATTCTAAACCTTTGTTTTCAAACTCGAGAATAAATTTTTCACTTTTATCTCATAAACTGACTTTTAGCCAATAAACTTTTTTTTGAAATTTTCTCACGTGTGTTTCGTCTAGCAATGGTCTTAGCAGTAGTCTAGCACTAGCTAAATAACTTGCCAATCGATGAGAGAATCAAATTCGCTCAAAAAAGCTGTTAGTTCTTTTCCTGTGATGCAGCAACTTTTAGAAACGATATCTCAACAGCGTTTGTCTTTAAAGGTTTTCAGGAACGTAAATTTGAGTAAATCTGTTTTACAAGAGAGTGTGTCCCAATGGAAATATTCTTTGAATTGTGTACAAACTTCAAATAGCTTGTTTCTTTGAATACTTTGTCCAATTAGTTTCTTCACTGAACTCGAGTCAATCAACTTCCTCTTTAAACTCTAAGAAAATTTTCAGTGATTTTTTGAATTTATTCATACGTGTAGTCTTCCCAATGAATGTGTTGTATTGTACGTTGTTTATGGTTTAGTATGAATTCGGTTTTTGAATAACGATAACACCGTAAACCATACCTTCGTTCACAGAATGTGTCCCACAAAAGTTTATCGCCATACTTATTAATAACGTTTTCGTGTTTAAGTAAGTCTTTTCTGTTTGATAATCTTACCCAATCGATGTGTTGTTTATAAAGTTCAATAAAAGAAAGTGATTGTGTATGGATTGATGTAACTGAATTCCAATATATCTTGTTTTTGAAGGTATGTAGAAAGTCATCTGATAAGTTCTTTGTTTCTGAAATTTATTTCCACTCTTTGAATTTTCTACTGTTAAGTATATCTATAACTAGTTTTACAAATCGGATTTTTAAAGTAGTTTACAATATGTTCAGGAGTTATTTTTTGAATCATATCTTTTATAAGTTCATCTTTATTCACCATTATTTTATCTTGTTCACTTGGTGGTTGTAAATTTGTGGCAGTTGTTGTGCTCGTTGATTACGGTTATTATTTCTGCAATCCTAAGGTTTGAATAACCATGTATTCCGTTCTCTCTACAGTGTTGTTTAAGTTCAGGAATAGTTTTCTTTTCCACAACATCGTTTATTATAATAATAAAAAAGTAATATTCATTTCTGTTAAATTTTGTATATAACAAATATGGACAAGCAATGTTATTTGATACATAATAAACTTAACCTTATTCATGAAGAACTTAAACCCATAAAAACACTACTCAAAAAGCAAAAATTGTTAAAAGAAAAGGAAATGTTGTTAAAGGAACAAGAAAAAGAAAGATATACGCCAAAATCAAATTGGGATAGTAATAGCGAAAGTGATGATGGTGAGATAGATCCTTAAAATGAATTAGTTTTATTATATCAATAGTAACTTTGGTGGAACGTTCCCATTAAACCCATTTCCTAATAAAATATACTATTAAACGTTAAGATTCCCTGCATCACATGAGTATTAGCTGTGGTATTAGATAACGATAATGATTTAATTTATTTTATTTATATAATAAAAACGATAGAATAATAATGAATAATTTAATTAATCATGCAGTAGTTGAACTAAAAACCTATGTAAAGAAAGAGGGATAAAAATTATTCCTGATTAAGAAAAGCAGAACTGATACACCGTATTAAGGAACATGAAGATGTACAAAAGAGATTAAGCTTTAGCCGAACAATTCCGTTTCAAAAAAACATTTTTGGAAAATCGAAATCTAAGAGATTAGGTACGAAGAGAGCTTTAAGACTGTTTCCATTCAAAGAAGGGGTATTTGAAGAACCGAAAATCAAATGTAATCAAATGCAATGGAAGTAAAATGTACAAATACTATATTTAAATCAAGATTAGAAACATATAAATTCACAACACAATATAAACCAGAAGATGCATTAGAATAGTATATTAAAATACCATCCAAAGCTATATTAAACACAACACAACTCAGCTTACAAAAAATGGCTCAATGTAAATTAATTTATGTTTAAATTGTAAATATAAGAAAGGAAAAGAAATTCAAGAGTTTCTTTTAACACTGAAAACCAAGAAACATGCCAATCAAACAAATTAAAAGAAGCACTAACTAGTATGAAACAAGCATTAACAACAAAAATGGATGAGTTTCAAGCTAGAAGTTCTGGCTGGGCTCTAATAAACATTAACTTTTTAGAACTAGCAATCGTTAAATATGTACCATACAGAGGATCATCATACTTAGAATTACCTAAACAGGTTCAAAAAAAGCAGTAACCAATGTAAAGAATGAAGACGAAAAAAGCGTTTTAAACTCATTACACAGAGCCTTATATCCAATAAATTCAAATCCTTGGCGAGTACGAAAAAATAATGAACTACTGTTAAACTTAGAACGTAAACTAAAAGATATTCACTTTGCTGTAAAACTAAGCGATATGCCAAAAGTCGAAAAATTACTTAATATTTCCATAAATATCTATGGGTATGATAAAGACTATTCAATCTATATATTACATCACACACTGAACAAAAAAGAAAAACAAGTAACTTTATTATATATAAAGCAACTTGATGAGAAAGAGAAAGTTAAAACACATTATTGTTGGTTTAAAGACTTGGGTAGATTAGTAAGTTCTCAAATAACAAAATGGAAAGCTTGAAAACATTTGTTTGATCGATGTTTGTTATACTTTTACTCACAAAGTGCATTAGATAAACATGAGCAAGATTGTCCATCGAATGAAGCAGTAAAATAAAAGTGTCTAAAGGAGAAAACACATATGTTAAACTTAAAACTATAAATACAAAATGAGAATGCCATTTGCAGTGCATGCCGATTTTGAATGCTTATTGCATAAGGTTATGGGGTGTGAAGACTGTTACCCACAAAATAAACCATACACTAAAATATCAACAACACAATCCTTCTGAATTTTGTTATTGCATTGTAAAAAGTGATGGAACTAAAACTAAACCTATTTTGTTTAGAGGTAAAATTTCAGCTAAAAAGTTTCATAAATAAATTGCAGAAAGAAGCTAAAACGATATCAAACATTTATAAACAAAATAATGAATTGCCATTAACAAAGAAACAGAGAAGAGTGTTTAATAAATCCGAATTTTGTTATTACTGTAAAGAAAAATACACTGAAACGAATTATAATGTTAAACATCATGATCGTGTAACAGGGAAGTTTATGGCTCTTTTATGTAATAATTGGAATTTAAAAGTTAAAGTTCCAAAGTCTGTACCAGTTATTATCCATAACAGGATACGACTCACATTTACTCATAAAAAGAGCTTGGATGCAATAATGAAACTATTGATTTAAAACCTAATAAAGAAGAACGATACATTTCATTAAGTAGAAAGGTTGTTACTATCAAATTAAAATTCATAGATTCGTTTAGATTTGTGGCATGTAGTTTAGGCAAATTATCGTAAAAACTAACAAGAGAACAAATGACTCACACACAGCAGTTCTTCCCTAATGAAATACAATTTAACCTTGTGACAAGAAAAGGTGTCTATCCATATGATTATGTTAACGATTGGAATAGATTTAGAGAAAGAAAATTCCACCGAAAAAAGCATTATTCAATAAGCTTATGACCACACACATATAAGTGATGAGGATTACGAGCATGTAAATAAAGTATGAGGATTACGAGCATGTAAACAAAGTATGGGAAATATTTAACATTAAGAATGTCGGAAAACAAAATGATTTATATTTAAAAACAGATGTATTATTGTTAGCAGATACATTCGAGAATTTTATGGAAACATGTCTTAAAGCTTATACTCTTGACCCTGCTTGGTATATGACAGCACCAGGTTTAGCTTGGGATGCAATGTTAAAGATGACAAGTATAGAATTAGAATTATTAACAGATTATGATATGGTATTGTTGATAGAGAAAGGTGGAATTTCACAATGTAGTAAAAGATACGTAAAAGCAAACAGCAAATTTAAGAAAAATTATAATGAAAATAAAGAATATTCTTACTTGATGTACTTGGATGCTAACAAATTGTATGGATGGGCAATGAGCCAATAATTACCATTTAAGGGATTTAATTGGCTAGGTGAAGAAATAAAACAAAATATATTGCAAATGTTCCTCATATTTGTGAAAAAGGTTACATTCTAGCAGCTCATCTTGAATATTCGAAAGAACTGCATGACTGTCACAAGGACTATCCATTAGCTCCTCGAAACATGTACCCACCTGGTTCAATACAATCAAAACTATTAGCAGCATTATACGATAAATAAAAAATATGCAATTCACTATCGAAACTTAAAACAATGTTTATCACTCGGATTGAAACTTAAGAAAAATCATCCAGTAATAGAATTTGAACAAACAGATTGGTTAGATAATTACTTAGATTTAAACACACACCTGACAACTAGAGCAACAAATGATTTTGAGAAAGACTTAAAAATTAATGAACAATTCAGTTAAAAAACTAAGGAAAATATTAGAGAGAGAGTTAATATTATACTAATAAGTGATGAGAAAAAATTTGAGAAACTTATAATAAAACCAAACTATAGAAGCACTACAGTTTTTACGGAGAACTTAGTAGCTGTTCACATGAATAAAATTAAAGTGCAATTTAACAAACCGATTTATGTCGGTATGTTAATTTTAGATTATCAAAACATCAATGTACGATTTTCATTATAATGTGATGAAACCTAAGTATCAAGATAAAATAGAAATATGTTACATACGGAGACTTTAGAAGTTTTAGTAATTACTTCGATACAAGTGATTACCCAAAAATAACAAAAACGAAATACCACAAATAAATAAGAAAGTACTGGGTAAAATGAAAGATGAATTTAAAGGAACAATCATAGAAGAATTTGTTGGGTTTAAGATCAAAGATATATTCAACCAAATTCGAAAATGACAGATGTTGTGAAAAAAAGGAGATAAGAAAAATGTTATAAGTAAAGAACTTTCATTTAACGATTATGAAGACCGTTTATTTATTCAAAAAGAATATTATAAAAAGATGAATTTAATCACAACTTATAAACACGATTTGTACTGTGTAGAAGTAAATAAGTTAGTTTAAGTTGTGTAGATGATAAGAGATGTGTTCTAAAGGATTGAACAAACACCCTCCCATACGGACATTATAAGATATAAGATTAGTTTCAGCTAGATATATATTCTTCATGTTTATTATGCCATGAAGATTAAATTGATTTTCATTAGGATAAGGTTTGTCTTGCTTTTTTCCAATGTTTAAGCTTATAGATGCAATATAGTTATAGATCTTAGATATAAGATTTTATAGATGTAACTATAAAGTCTATTCTCTTGCGCTATATAACTTAGTATAGTTAGTTTTATGGTTTTGCTCTTGGTTGTTCATTCTAATTGGCTCTAATATTGGTTTCTTTGTACAATCATATAGAAGGCTAATCTGATTCATTTGTGATTTTTTTCCCCATAAGTAATTTACTTTCAATGATTTGAGATAGTCAATTTAATTATATTGTGCTGCTTTTACAAACGTTTCAAACGATTCTTGAAAACTTGCCCTTGTTAGTGGTTCATTATTGGTTGCATGTTTTTTTTTTTTTTAGGATGAACGTATATCTTAATGATCTAAAGGAAAATATCTGATATATCTATTGAAAAGTTAAACCCCGTACAAACGACGGCATTTGCTGGCTAAAGACATATCCGAAATGGGTTGGCCTAGCTTAGAGGTTTCATAAGATTTTCTATAAATGTTTTGTGCTATTCCACTGTGCTGACCAAAGATATATCCAAAATGGATTGCCGTTACAAAGAAATTAATTCCGTCAAGTTTGCCCCGGTCTTTTTTTCTAATTGAGTTGGAATAGATTTTGTAATACAAAATGTTTGTGCTACGTAAGCGTGAAAATATGATGCGTAAGCGTAAGCGTTAATGCTGTTCAAATAACGCCATTAGAATGAAATTAATTTAGGTCAGGTGGTTAGCGTTTTTTCCTTAATTGAGTTAGAATTCATTTTCTAATGTTAAATGTTTGTGCTAGTTAAGTGTTGGTTATTGCCAAAATCCGAGCGCTAGTGCTCTTGAAATAAGGCTGCTACAACGAAATTAATTTCCCTCAAAATTGCCCCGTTTTCTTCCCTATTAAGTTACAATTGATATTCAAATGCCAAACTTATGTGCTACGTTAGTGCCCAAATTTCAGCTTTATTGCCCAAATTTCAGCGTTAGTGCTGTTATAATAAAAACGTTAGAATGAAATTACCTTAAGGTAAATCGACACAGTTTTTTTTACCTATTTGAGTCGATTTCTGTTAAAAGTTCGTATGTAAAATTTTTGACCGTTTTAACTTTTTTAAAGAAATGAATGTTTGAGAGGTATTTGTAACAATCTGTGAGAAGAAGTCCTGTGTTTCTTGAAACGCGTTATAAACACAAGGTGACTTTCTTTTTATCATAATCCAAACTGTCTAGTAAGAAAATATTTGATGTCATTTCGGACAATATTTTTTATTAGACACGCCCTTTTAACAAAAAGCTATTCAATTGAAGTAGATTGAATTTTCTAATTCTAAGCGTTTATGCTACGTCTTTGCTTGGTCCTGCCTCAATTTGTCCTTAGTTGTGTTAAAATTATACGTCCTGAGTTTGGCACACAAACTTGACGCACTAACGATAAAATTAGTGTCATACGTTTGTGCATCTTAGTGCAGCAACCCTTAACGTTAATGCTTCGTTAGTGTAGATGCTATAGGGAAAAATTCTTTGGGGGACCAAGTGTACACTGGCCCCCACATCAAGCACTAACGATAGAAATATTGTCACTCGTTAATGCATCGTTAGGGATTCTTAGTGCATCAAACCATAACGTTAGTGCTTAATTAGTGTAGGCTCTAGAGCTATAACAGTAGCACACTCTATCTTCCCCACTCCAAGCACTAACGAAAAAGTGCCATTCGTTAGTGCATCATTAGTGCTTTCAGAAAATACTAATAGTTTTGTTACTGCTTGAATATTAGTGTTGATATAGCCAGTTATAAATCACGAATCTCCCATAAGCACGAGATAGGGAATTTTCCTTTGAGTCAAACTCCCACCAAATTGAAAAGTAGTTATGGATCTATTCTAGTACAATTGTTATTGTTTCTTAGTGCACCAATCCCTAACATTAGTGCTTTATTAGTGTAGATTCAACAATTAAAAATCTTTTTGTGGCCAGCGTCCACTTGGTCCCTCACTTTAAGCAGTAACGGAAACATTAGTGTAATTCTCTATTACATCTTTAAAGTTTCTAGAATACAGTAGTAGGTCACGTCAAAGGTCAAAGATCAATGACCTTGGCCCAAGGACAATGAACTAGGGGTACATAGGATCACCCCTCTAGATTTTGGCAGGGGTACCTTGGCCCACCCCCTAAATTTTGGCAGGGGTACATAGAACCACCCCTTAAATTTTTGAATTGCCAAATCTAAAAATTGGGTGTAGTAGCCTAGGACAAGGGTATGTACCTCTATTAGTATTGGGGGTCTAATTCGTTCCCTTTCATGGATAAAACATTGCCAAAAAGCTAAATTTCAGGGGTTTGTCACCTAAATTATCCTCTTTGATAAGGTTTTATTACCTTACATAGTTATATGGACGTATACAGGGGTCCATTCTCTTTCATAAGACATGGGTATATTCATGCACCCCTTTAAAAATGTGGGAGCGGTACCATGGTCCACCCCTTCAATTTTGGAAATTGTCAAAATTAAACATTTGGTATAATAGTATAGGACCCTAATAAAGATCACTATAAATTTGGGTGTTCCATCTCGTCCCCTCTACCATAATTGCTTATGCTGGTTTTATCAGTGATTTCTAGTATCTTTGAGTTGCAGGAACACGAACAAAGATACATCGAGGGCAATTAAAACTTCAAGGACACTCCCACCGGGAATAAAACCCGGATCCCCGAGCACTGAACTATGTGGTGGATGGGATTCTAGTTCGTTCCCAAGGCAATTAAGCATAAGGTGGACGCATCGTGCTTGTGGGTTTTTTTCGGGTCACCCCACTTTCTCATTCCGCTAATTCTTACATCGTAACTCACTTGTTTAATTCATGGTCTTCCCTGCTTTAATCATGGAGACTAAACGCTAAAATTTCGTTTTCAAAAAACACCTAACTGACAAACAGTTTTATTTTATATTGCTCATAACGTGTTCTCACAAAAACATAGAGGAAATCATGGGGACTCCTACTTCCATTCCAAAGTGAAGAAAGCATATTCATAATACCTTTACCTGAAACCAAACTATCACACATATTTTGAAACTTTTACAAAATGTGTATGGGTATTGTGAAAACTGGTAATATAGTGTCAGTTTAATAGTACTGTACCGTCGTGAATCCGATCCGAGGACCTTCAGATTACTGGTCGTTCATCTTGACCACTGATCCACAATCACAACGCTGTTATTTATTTGTCTTCAGGTTGTTAACGATAGGTTTCTTTGCCTACACCCTCAAAGTTCTATGTTGTATTTGTTTCTTTCATGACGCCATTCGTATTTCTTTTATGATAAGTCAATAATCTGTGTAATATTTTATATTAATAGCTTGAGATTTTCTTAAAACTTTGGTTCACAATTTTGTTTCTACTAAACACCAAACTACAGATATGACACATTTAAAACAAACAAACTCAACATTTGTTTCCAAAGCAGTAGCGATTATCTGGTCAACGACTTAAATGCGCCTCGTAATATTGATACTTTCCTGACAGAGTTCGTAGTTCAGTTCGTATGACGCGGTACCTTCAAAAGGTGAAAAAATACATTGTTTGAAGTGTTTCCTATAAAACATATTCTATCGAAAAAAGATAACCTATAAAAAAGTAAGTCAAGTGCCCTCATGGATAGGCTACGTAGGTGAAATTAAGTTATTTCGGAACTACAATTTTCTTTTACCCCACCTACGGTTCGCCAAGTATTTTGACCACTTCACAAGAGAGCAAATATCACTTGGTTGACTTCTTAGATTTCAGTACTTTTCGTGTTAGTCACTTGTCTATCGTTTTCACACATTCATTGTTTTTAATGGGATATCATTGATTTGTGAAAGCTTCATGGGCATTTTATTGATTTTCATGTTTTTTTAGAGTCCTTTTCCAAACAGAAAGACAATGACTTTTTAGAGAAGCAAAATGATCTACCTGTATATCATTTTTTAGTCCGCTATGCTTCAGTTAAGAATTAGCTACCCACTTTCGATCGATTTATCTATAGAAGCGTATTGTGAAGTAACCTGTCTGTGTGGAGTCTGTTTGTCATATTCTTGCGAACTTCTGTCCTTTTACTGTTACTAGTGCTTGTTGGGTTTGACCTATTTAGTGCCTCGGAGAGTGTGAGTTCAATGTCTTCTGCAGTTACCTGTATCTGAGTATTAAAGGCTTACAAAAATACTTTCAATTTAAATTTCTCCTCGATAAAACAATTCAAAAGTTCACGCCCGATTGCTAGTCAAGTTTATCAGTAGTTAAAGGAGACCTTCTCAAGCATATTTGTCAAGATTTGTGCCTTTACGATTGTACCAGCTTAAACTCCAATAAATCACATTAGAATATATAACTTTATTTTGGAGGCCCCCTTAAATTTACTTGATGAACACTTTAGTTCTTATGGCATGGAGCGTCAAGATGAACCTCAATTTTGGGGCGCTTCTCTTCCCCCGGGGATTGATCGTTTTATCTGGATCATTCATATGGAACTCCAGAAACATATCCCGTCTCGTTCAGTAGTACAGGTTTATAAATTGGGTGTATCATTTGAGGAGGGATACTGCTTTTCTTACACTTCATAACAATTCAGCAGATTAACATCAATTTGAAGAATACAATTACAGACTTTCTTCTGTGGTACAATAAGTGAAAACTTACTGTTAGTGAAGACCAGACACAAACTTTAGTTATTTTACCTCCCAATACCCTAAGTATAGTCCATAGTAAACCAAATTTGCTAGAGCTAGGGAGGAGATATCATCTCCTTCTACGAACTACAACTGTTACTTATTTAGGTGTCACATTCAATGATAAGTTGCGATGCTCAGCGCAACTACAGAAACTTGTTACAAAAGCCAAAAGTATACTTCAAATTTTTCACCGTCTTGTGGGCCAAACCTAGATTTTAAATGCAGCATTGCTACTGAACATTTATAAAGCATTTATGAGGAGTATTTTCGCTTTTGGTCATGTCGACTGGTGTTCAGCCTCCCAGAAATGTTATAACAGATTAGAGATACTCTACCTCATGCCTTTCGGCTAGCTTTTGGCATCAAACTACATTACCATAATCAAGATCTCTATGACAAGACAAATTTTCCACCGCTTGTACAACACATTACACACTTACGTAAACAATATATAACTAAATGTCTTCACGACTACAAAGATATTTTTCTAGATACCATATTTATAGATTTGGAGAAAGAATCAAAGTTGAGACACTGTTATATACCACTAAGCATCTTACTTTCCATTTATGCTTGCACTCTACCAAGTGATCATGATGTCAGATTTTTCCATCGTCAACTCTATCATATGTGTAATAGACGCTCATGTGATCGTGTGGTTTCCTAGGTTTATAACCACCATCAAGGTTAACCCAGTCCTGAAGAGTTTTGAATTTTTAAAGAGAGGAACTAAACTTTTATGTATTTAAAAAAGGAAAACCTATGAAATATATTTAAGAAGAGAGGAAAAATCAATCACTGTTTCAATTCACAGGAGATTATTAGTTTGGATTTAAGGAAATCGATCAACTATCGACCAGATTTTAGAAAAAACAATCATTAAGCAGAGAAGTAACTCCCAAAATACTTTTCTGAGTCCGCTACTGACTATTTCTATAAAAACTGTATTCAAGGTTTTATCCGGAAGATTATTGCTAAATCATTGCACAGCTACAGTATAACAAAAATGTGGAAGTACTTTCTGACAGATATACTGAGAAACGTACGCTCTGACGGATATATTGAAAAACATAAGTTTAACTTATGTACTAGAATCTAGAGTAGTCCTACTAATCTCTTAAGAAATGAAACACCGATGACTGAAAAGAAATGACGTAGAGAAAAAAAAGTCTATAACTCAGAAGTTAAAATAAAGTTAAATAGCCCTCAAATACTACGTACTGTATGATTACTTTGTTTATAAAACATGTGGTCCATTTATGATTATTACGTGCAAGAAAACATCGATTCAAAATAGACGGCTTTTTTGGATCTTTAATTACATTAGTCACTAGTACTTCATGAGTGCAATAATGTTTTTGTTAGTGCCGCACATACCATCGTTAGTCTACGTTAGTGCTCCATATCTTGTCGTTAGTACTGCACAGCTATCCCATTGTTAATGCTTCAGGTGCTACATTTCTTAAGAATCCAGTATTGGAATGCTAACTTTATACCAGAAAAGCAAGGAAGAAATCTCCGTCACACCACAATTTGGATTACATTTGTCACTAATGCGTCGTTAGTGCTCCTTAGTGTCGCATACACAACTGTTTGTGCATCATATATAATGACTACATTCTTCAGAGAAAGGGTTTATTGCCCTGCTAACTTCATATCAACAGACCAGGAACGAAATATAAGGCACACAAGTTTGATTACTTTGGTCACTAGTTCTTTGTTAGTGCTCGTTTGTGCCTAACTTTCCATTGTTAGTTTTCGCTTATGCTGCATATCTCATCGTTGGTAGTGCACATATACGCCTACATTTGTTCTAAGAAATATATTATTGGTCTGCGAACCTCATCCCAGGAAACGAGGAACGTAATCAATTTGGGACCATAATTTTGATTACGCTGATAGTAATTCACGGATAAATACTACACTTTTTAAGAAAGTGAATATTGATGTGTTAAAATTATGGTACCAGACCAGGGACGAAACTTACGGGAAACCACAATTTTGATTACGCATCTCATTAGACTTCGTTAGTGCTCTTTAGTTTTGCGTATAAAACCGTTAGTGCTACATTTATAACTGCTATATTCTTCAAGAAAACCATTATTAGACCTGCTAGCTTGATACCAGCAGACCAGTGACAACTTGTTTTACATGTATCATTACTTCTTTGTTAGTGTTCTTTAGTGTGGCACATCTCATTGATAGTGTTCATTAGCGCTACATATCCCATCGTTAGTACTCCACATATATCGGCAACAGTTTTAAAGAAGCCATTATTGGCCTTCTAACTTCATTCCAGCATACCATGGACAACATCTATGGCAGATCATATAATATTTATTACACCCTTCATTATTGCTTCGTTAGTGCTATTTAGGGCTGCATATCGCATCCTTAGTGCATAATAGATAACTGCTAAATTTAAAAAAAATCAATTGTCCCCTCCTCATATCATGACAACACATAACACAGGAAAACATCACCAGACCACAATTTTAATTATACCCGACAGTAATGCTTCGTTAGTGCTTGTTAGTGTCGCATATCCCACTGCTAGTGCTTCACATATAACGGATACATTCTTAAATAAATACATTATTGGCTTTCTACTTTCATGCCAGCAGACCAGGGACGAAATATAGAGCAGATCAATACTTTTATTACACCAGTCATTAGAGCTTTGCTAGTGCTCGTTAGAGCTGCATATCAAAAGGTTGGAGCTCATCAGGTAAAGCGAAAACATTCCATTTCCACATCCTGATTTCATGAAAAAAATCCATGCACGAATCCTACAGCAGACAACAATTTTGATAACACTGGTCATTAATTAATCGCTAGTGCTCGATAGTGCTGCATATCCCGTTGTTAGTGCTTAACGAATAACACCTATATTTTTTTAAAGAAGGAACTGTTAATCTCCTAACCTGATGCCATCAGAACAGGGACGACATATACGGCTGACAACAATTTAGATTACACTCGTTATTAGTGCTTGATTATTACTCGTTAGTGTCGCATATAAGACCATCGGTGCCTCACAGATAATGGCTACAACTTTCAAGAAAGATATTTTTGTTTGCTACATTCCTGGCACGAAACCAGGGACGAAATCTACGGAAGATAACAATTTTGATTATGTCTCTCATTAGTGTTTCTTTAGTGTTCTTAAGAGCGGCACATCCAATCGTTAGTGTTCGTTAGTACTGCATATCTTGAACTAAGTAAATGTTACATATATTGGCTACAGGTTTTAAGAAAGACATTTTTGGCCTGCTAATTTTATGGCAGATGACCAGAACGAAATGCACAACAGTACAAAATTTTGATCACACCCGTCATTAGTGCTTCGTAAATACTTGTGAGTGCCGCATATCCCAAGAACACCGTTAGTGGCCTGTTAACTTTATGGCAGGAAAGCATGGACGAAATCTACGGCAGACCACAATTTTGATTACATTTTTATTAGTACTTAGTGCTTGTTAGTACTGTACATCCCACCGCTTGTGCTTCCAGGGTAACGGATACATTTTTCAAGAAGGCCATTGTTGTCCTGCTAACTTCATGTCAACTGACGAGGAACGACAATTTTTATTACGACCATCAAGGGCTGCATATTTCATCGTTAATGCTCCACAAATACCGCATACATGTTTAAAACAACCATTCTCAATTCTTAATTTCACGAGAACACGCCACGCACGAAACCTACAGCAGACAATTTTTTTTTTATTTTTTTACGATTAGTGTTTTGTTAGTACTCGTTAATGGTGTATACCATATCGTTAATGCTCTATCCATAACGTGTACAATTTTAAAAACCGCTATTTGTCTGCTAACTTCGTTACAAAAGACCAGGAACGAATCCTGGGGCTAATCACAATTTCATTTACAGCCGTCGCTTTTAGTTAGTGCTTGTTAGTGCAGCATATTACATCGTTACTGCTCCACAGATAACGGCAAGGTCGTTACTGCTTTGATATGCCTAATACACCATCATTAGTACTCGCATCCATTGCTATGTTTTTCAAAATTCATTATTGGCCTTCTAATTTCCTCTGACAAACCTGGAGCGACAACTACTTCGAAACAAAATTTCAATTTCACATAAGGTTAGTTGTTTGTTAATTAGCTCCTTACTTAATCAAATTTCGTCGTTGGTGCTCCATAGAGAACACCTATATTTAAAAAGAATATTATTGTCCAACTAATTTCTTGTCAGAGAACAAACAGGCATAACACCTAAGTCACAGCAACATTTCGTTTCGCACATCGTTGATAATTCGATAGTTTTCCTTAGTTATGCATCTGATCGTAAGTACAACGCAGGTGACGCCTACAATTTTAAAAATATAATTATACCCTTTGCAACTTTATTTGCCTAGTTTCAAGTTGGCCAAACCACTTTTGGACGGAGAAAAATAAATAATACCATTTGTTTGTGCTACATTAGTGCTGGTTTGTGCCTAATGGAAAACGTTTGTGCTACCAAAATAATCATGTTGTGAAGAATTGAAATTTGGCTGTCAACTAGATGTCAAGTTGTGAACGCATTTTGGCCCCAATTCAGATAGAATTGATTTACTAATGCCAAAGTTCTGTGCTACGATAGTGGTGGTTAGTGCCCAAATTTGAGTGTTAGTGCTGTTGATATAACACCTTTATAACTAACTAACTCTATAGCCTATGGAACCCGGAGGTTCAATGCCGCGTTCACAAAAGCTCTCCACTGACTTTTACTCTCCAACCAAAAACCAAACTCAAACGTCTGGTGTAAGAAAATCAATTTTCTATAACAATTAGAAAAAAACCGGGCCAACTTGACGGACTGAACTTGGAATACCGAGAAAGCTAATTAGATTAATTAATATATGTTTAGATGAATCCGAAAGTAAAGTGACGTAGGAAATTTTTTGCCCATGACCTTTCACGTCGAAAATGGTCTGAAACAAGGAGATGCGTTATCCCCAATATTATTAACTTTGTTCTGGAATACGCTATAAGGGAAACTAAAGAAAGCAACCAGGGCCTAGAGTTGAACGGTTTTGACCTGGCATATGCGGATAATGTTAATTTCTATTCGGTTCAAGCTCTTGTCGTAGCGAATTCTGTAAAAACCTTTTAACTTTAAAATATATAAAGCGGTAATCATGCCCGTTGTTCTGAATGGTTGCGAAACGTGGTCGCTTACTTTGAGAGAAGAACATAGACTGAAAGTATTTGAGAACAAGATCCCTAGACTAATATTCCGACTCAATAGGGACGGGAATGGGGAATTCCGGACACTTCATAACGAGGAACTACATAATTTATACGTTTTACCCAACATTGTTAGCGTCGTCAAGTCTAGGAGGCTTAAGAAGAGAGGTAGTGTAGCTAGAATGGAAGAAAGTAGAAACGTTCGCAAAGTCTTCGCTGGAAGAACAATCGTAAATTGGCCATTAGGAATACCTAGGCGCAGATGGGAGGACAATATTAAGAGGGATTTCGCAGAGATAGGAATAGAAACTGGGTAGGGGTAGAAGTCAGTGGAGAGCTTTTGTGAACGCGGCATTGAACCTCCGGTTTCCATAGGCCGTAGAGTTAGTTAGTTTAACGGTGTTATATCAACAGCACTAATACTCAAATTTGGGCACTAACCACCACTATCGTAGCACAGAACTTTGGCATTAGTAAATCAATTCTATCAAAATTGTTGTCTGCTGTAGGATTCGTGCATGGATTTTTGGCATGAAATCAGGAGGTGGAAATGGAATATTTTAGCTTTACTTGACGATCTCCAACCTTAGGATATGCAGCTCTAACGAGCACTAGCAAAGCTCTAATGACTGGTGTAATAAAAGTATTGATCTGCTCTATATTTCGTCCCTTATCTGCTGGTACGAAAGTAGAAAGCCAATAATGTATTTATTTAAGAATGTATCCGTTATATGTGAAGCACCAGAAGTGGGATATGCGACACTAACAAGCACTAACGAAGCATTAATGTCGGGTGTAATTAAAATTGTGGTCTGGTGATGTTTTCCTGTGTTATGTGTTGTCATGATATGAGGAGGGGACAATTGATTTTTTTATAAATGTAGCAGTTATCTATTATGCACTAAGGATGCGATATGCAGCCCTAAATAGCACTAACGAAGCAATAATGAAGGGTGTAATAAATATTATATGATCTGCCATAGATTTTGTCCATGGTATGCTGGAATCAAGTTAGAAGGCCAATAATGGCTTCCTTAAAACTGTTGCCGATATATGTAGAGTACTAACGATGGGATATGTAGCGCTAATGAACACTATCAATGAGATGTGCCACACTAAAGAACACTAACAAAGAAGTAATGATGCATGTAAAACAAGTTGTCACTGGTCTGCTGGTATCAAGCTAGCAGGTCTAATAATGGTTTTCTTGAAGAATATAGCAGTTATAAATGTTGCACTAACGGTTTTATACGCGAAACTAAAGAGCACTAACGAAGTCTAATGAGAGGCGTAATCAAAATTGTGGTTTTTTGTAAGTTTCGTCCCTGGTCTGGTACCATAATTTTAACACATCAATATTCACTCTCTTAAAAAGTGTAGTATTTATCCGTGAATTACTATCAGCGTAATCAAAATTATGGTCCCAAATTGATTACGTTCCTCGTTTCCTGGGATGAGGTTAGCAGACCAATAATATATTTCTTAGAACAAATGTAGGCGTATATGTGCACTACGAACGATGAGATATGCAGCATAAGCGAAAACTAACAATGGAATGTTAGGCACAAACGAGCACTAACAAAGAACTAGTGACCAAAGTAATCAAACTTGTGGTCTGCCTTATATTTCGTTCCTGGTCTGTTAATATGAAGTTAGCAGGGCAATAAACCCTTTCTCTGAAGAATGTAGTCATTATATGTGATGCACAAACCGTTATGTATGCGACACTAAGGAGCACTAATGACGCATTAGTGACAAATGTAATCCAAATTGTGGTGTGATGTAGATTTCTCCCTTGCTCTGCTGGTATAAAGTTTGCATTCCAATACTGGATTCTTAAGAAATGTAGCACCTGAAGCATTAACAATGGGATAGCTGTGCAGTACTAACGACAAGATATGGAGCACTAACGTAGACTAACGATGGTATGTGCGGCACTAACAAAAATATTATTGCACTCATGAAGTACTAGTGACTAATGTAATTAGAGATCAAAAAAAGCCGTCTATGTTGAATCGATGTTTTTTGCACATAATTGACCATCATGATAAGTAGACCACATGTTTCATAAATAAAAGTAAACATACAGTACGTAGTATTTGAGGGCTATTTAAATTTATTTTAACTTCTGAGTTATAGACATTTTTTCTCTACGTCATTTCTTTTTAGTCACCCGTGTTTCATTTCTTAAGAGATTAGTAGGACTACTCTAGATTCTAGTACATAAGTTAAACTTATGTTTTTCAATATATCCGTCAGAGCGTACGTTTCTCAGTATATCTGTCAGAAAGTACTTCCACATTTTTGTTATACTGTAGCTGTGCAATGATTTAGCAATAATCTTCCGGATACAACCTTGAATACAGTTTTTATAGAAATAGTCAGCAGCGGACTCAGGAAAGTATTTTGAGAGTTGTTTCTCTACTTAATGATTGTTTTTTCTAAAATCTGGTCGATAGTTGATCGATTTCTTTAAATCCAAACTAATAATCTCCTGTGAATTGAAACAGTGATTGATTTTTTTCACTCTTCTTAAATATATTTCATAGGTTTTCCTTTTTTAAATACATAAAAGTTTAGTTCCTCTCTTTAAAAATTCAAAACTCTTCAGGACTGGGTTAACCTTGATGGTGGTTATAAACCTAGGAAACCACACGATCACATGAGCGTCTATTACACATATGATAGAGTTGACGATGGAAAAATCTGACATCATGATCACTTGGTAGAGTGCAAGCATAAAGGGAAAGTAAGATGCTTAGTGGCATATAACAGTGTCTCGACTTTGATTCTTTCTCCAAATCTATAAATATGGTATCTAGAAAAATATCTTTGTAGTCGTGAAGACATTTAGTTATATATTGTTTAATTAAGTGGGTAATGTGTTGTACAAGCGGTGGAAAATTTGTCTTGTCATAGAGATCTTGATTATGGTAATGTAGTTTGATGCGAAAAGCTAGCCGAAAGGCATGAGGTAGAGTATCCTTAATCTGTCATAAAATTTCTAGGGGGCTGAACGCCAGTCGACATGACCAAAAGCGAAAATACTCCTCATAAATGCTTTATAAATGTTCAGTAGCAATGTTGAATTTAAAACTCAGGTTTGGCCCACAAGACGATGAAGAATTTGAAGTACACTTTTGGCTTTTGTAACAAGTTTCTGTAGTTGCGCTGAGCATCGCAACTTATCATTGAAAGTGACTCCTAAAAAAGTAACAGTTGTAGTTCGTAGAAGGAGATGATATCTTCTCCTTAGCTCTAGCAAATTTGGTTTACGATGGACTATACTTGGGCTATTGGGAGGTAAAATAACTAAAGTTTGTGTCTTGTCCTCATTAACAGTAAGTTTTCACTTATTGTACCACCGAAGAAAGTCTATAATTTTATTCTTCAAATTGATGTTAATCTGCTGAATTGTTTTATTAAGTGTAAGAAAAGCAGTATCCCTCCTCATATTGGAAGAGATATTTATGAGGTCCCGCAGGTGGTAAATCGAAGACATATAGGATATACAGAAAAGGCACTCCGCTAAAGGGAAAATCGGATGCGATAGAGAGCCCTTGATATTAACTCAGGCAATACGGTTTAATATAAAAAAGTAAATAACTTGAAGGTAATTTAGAGAAACACCGAGCTTAAGTATTTTATAGAATAACCGTAATGCCAGATACGATCAAATATTTTCTCAAGGTCCACGAGTATGAACCAGGATGGTACAGCTTTGTTATAATGATTTGTAATTATAGTGGTAAGACGGAGTAATTGATAATTGATAATGTAATATGGACGAAATTCTGTCTCATGAGAAGGTAAAAGATAATGGGAATGTCATTTGTACGTACTTGATGTGTGCTGTGACCAAACGGGATTTCCCCTCATCCGCCTTGAAATTCGTACTCTGTCCACATACACAAACACGAAGCGTCAAGAACAGATTTTTATATAACGAGTCTGGTAAGAATAATATATCTCATAATACCAATCTATTTACGGAATAGATTACGTTCTGTTGCTATTTAATATGGAACATTGAAAGGATTTACAACTGATGTGAACAGTATCCTTTTATGCGTTATAAACATATGAATATGCATTATGGTGAGTTAATATTTTACTTAATAGCTACAAATTGCTACTTGGATTGTTATTGCAAAGATATTAATAAGAGCGGGAATCCAAACCGGGAACCTCTTGTCTTTTTTCTTGTACAAGCGTGATGAGGAAGAACAGAAACATCACCTTGAGGAACTGTAGGAGAAATGAAGACAGCTGCTTGGACTGGAAGGAAGTTACTCGACTGTGCAAGATAATTTTGCAGTGAGACACGAGACGACACAGTGCGCGCAGCATCCAGTGACGTATCCTGTAATGTCAGTAAATTTGGTACTGACTCCCCCGAAAGTGATTGTTCTTGCGATAAGACCGTTGCGGTGCTATCTCGCGGTAACTCAGGAAATTCACTCGCGTCGTTCATAAAAAAGATAATGCTGGGTGGTCCGGAACAGAGTCCTGATGAACCTCTGCTCGAAGGTCGTGAAGGCTAAAAGGATCGTTATACTTTTCCAATTTCAGGCATTTGACCAGAGACGTGGGCAGGTTTCACACTTAAATGTTTTGATTTTATCAAATTACAGATAGAGATAGTATGTAATGTGATTGGCAAAATATGTAACAGGCTGACCATCAAATGATACACCCAATTTATAAACCTTTACTACTGAACGAGACGGGATATGTTTCTGAAGTTCCATATGAATGATCCAGAAGAAAACGATCAATCCCCGGGGGAAAAGAAGCGCCCCAAATTGAGGTTCATCGTGACGCTCCATGCCATAAGCACTAAAGTGTTCATCGAGTAAATTTAAGGGTGCCTCCAAAATAAAGTTATATATTCTAATGTGATTTATTGGAGTTTAAGCTGGTACAATCGTAAAGACACAAATCTTGACAAATATGCTTGGGAAGGTCTCCTTTAACTACTGATAAACTTGACTAGCAATCGGGCGTGAACTTTTGAATTGTTTTATCGAGGAGAAATTTAAATTGAAAGTACTTTTTGTAAGCCTTGAATACTCAGATACAGGTAGCTGCAAAAGACACTGAACTCAATACGATAAGCAAGTGATTACCACGAAAAGTACTGAAATCAAAGAAGTCAACCAAGTGATATTTGCTCTCTTGTGAAGTGGTCAAAACACTTGGCAAACCGAAAGTGGGGTAAAAGAAAATAGCAGTTCCCAAATAACTTTATTTCACCTACGTAGCCTATCCATGAGGGCACTTGACTTACTTTTTTATAGGTTATCTTTTTTCGATATAATATGTTTTATAGGAAACACTTCAAACTATGTATTTTTTTCACCTTTTGAATGTACCGTGACATACGAACTGAAAGATCTCCATAGTACTCTCTGTCAGGAAAGTATCAATATATCGTGGCGCATTTAAGTCGTTGACCAGATAATCGCTACTGCTTTGGAAACAAATGTAGAGTTTGTTTGTTTTAAATGTGTCATATCTGTAGTTTGGTGTGGAGTAGAAACAAAATTGTGAACCAAAGTTTTAAGAAAATCTCAAGCTATTAATATAAAATATTACACAGATTATTGACTTATCATAAAAAAATACGAATGACCTCATGAAAGAAACAAAAACAACATAGAACTTTGTAGGCGTAGGCAAAGAAACCTATCGTTAACAACCTAAAGACAAATAAATAACAGCGTTGTGATTGTGGATCAGTGGTCAAGATGCACGACCAGTAATCTGAAGGTCCTCGGATCGGATTCACGACGGTACAGTACTATTAAACTGACACTATATTACCAGTTTTCACAATACCCATACACATTTTGTAAAAGTTTCAAAATATGTGTGATAGTTTGGTTTCAGGTAAAGGTATTATGAATATGCTTTCTTCACTTTGGAATGGAAGTAGGATTCTCCATGTTTTCCTCTATGTTTTTGTGAGAACACGTTATGAGCAATATAAAATAAAACTGTTTGTCAGTTAAGTGTTTTTTGAAAACGAAATCTTAGCGATTAATCTCCATGATTAAAGATGGGGAAGACGATTATTTAAACAAGTGAGTTACGATGTAAGAATTAGCGGAATGAGAAAGTATGGTGTCCCGAGAAAAGCCACGGGCACGATGTGTCCACCTTATGCTTAATTGCCTTGGGAACGAACTAGGTTCCCATCCACCACATAATTCATTACTTTTCTCACCACACAGCAAGTGTAAATTTTCACACCACCCGAGAGGATCATAGATATATACCTTAAATGACGTATAATTAAAGTATTATGCTCTATTACAATATAAATAGTTTCTAGGTAATAAATTTACACATTGTATTTATGCATGCTAAATAAGTTACAAAAGTGAAATACAAATATTTATTATATTTTACGTTCATGGAATATTTTTTCCAAATTTTAACTCTTTGTTGATTATTAAAAACCATACAATGATAAGTGTCATACAGTGCATTCAGATAACGTTGCATTGTCGATGAAGATAACGTTGCATTGTCGAAACCGTTTAACAGTATTTTAGTTTTAATATGTAAGTGGTTATACTCTTGTCAGAAGTGTTAATTCTATAGTGTGTTCCAGAGTCGTGATGGATAGATTTACAAACGGAATTATATTTTCCTGGTACTAATCGAAGTACAATAGAAATTACTATACATCGATTAAAGAACCAAAAATTTCCTCCTTAGCTAATACTAGCAGAAACACTTAAGCTTTACAACATGATAAACAAACTGATTCTCCTCATTTGAAACGAGAATTAGTCATGACATTAATGGAAATCGTCAATCGTTATTACGACTCTCAAGAAATACTACGGCACTGATTGCAAGAACAATAAAAACACAACTTTTCTGTAATTATTCCATGATTTTTCTTTGTGTTTACAAGATAGACCTCTATCTCCATGTTATTACTCGATATTATCACTTTAGATTTATACCCAGCATATCCACTACCTATTCGCTTTTTATCACCCAGCAAACACTCCCGAAGAAAAGAGAATAAAATACTTTATTATGTTATTTTTTTGCGATTTCATAAAGGCCTATCATATTGATAAAAGATAAAGATTTGATTGTATAGTAATGAAATTTAAAATACTGAGAGTACAATTTAGATGGTTTAAAATGAGTATAATTGAATCCCTAAGTAAGTTACATTAGGAAATCTTTGGTCCACGAGTGTCCGTGTTTTAATAGGATTGGTATAAGGACATATTGTTCATTTTTTCCTACAATATACTATAAGGAATATCAAAGATACCAGCCACAGCCAATAGCTAGTGGCACTTCATTCAATCCTAGCGCAGGGATATGATAAAGTGCAATAGACGTGAACATAAGCAATCTAGAATTTTTTTAACTGTTCACCTGATCTCGCAAGCGCTTGGTTTTAGGAGTTTTAAATTTTGCATGAATTTTCAACCAGATTTTAGACCACGGTACTAAGCTAACTTGCTAGATTCGACTAACTAACATAAGTTTGAAATTTAGAAGAATTGCATAATCTAAGTTAGAACGTTGATTTTTAACAGGAAGGTTTGGATAGTTCTACTTCAATCGTAGGTAGTAATATTGGTTAGTTTTTTTCATTAGTTTTGCGCAATATGAATGCCTAATACAAGAAAGTAATTTACTTATAATCAATACGGGAAACTCTTGAAGGTTCTCTTTCTTTTAAAGTTTAAGTTTATGGGGTACAATTACATGGTATTTTTAAACAACACATGTCAGGAAACCCAAGATTTGAGAAAAATTATAAAAATGTACTACATACTATGGTTTCTCCAAAGGCCTCTATTTATTAATAACTTACCAAATGTAGACAACAGCTTGACAGGTGTAGATATCACCCAAAATATGTACCTCGGCATAGCAAACACAATATTGTTGTTCATGTCGGACAAAACATGACATGTGTCGTTTCACAGAATAATATGAACAATTAACAGTAGCAATTTCCTAGAAATTCTTCCTACTTTGTGTTTAAGAAAGAAACTTTAAAAGACAATATGTATTTCAAAATATTTATTTAAGGATTAGGGAAATTAACTGTAAAGTACTCTAATGATTTTTATCGATTTGGGTAAGCACTGTTTCCGTACGATGACACAACTTAACTCTGTCTCGACATAGGGAAAATGTAGTTTTTATCAATTTAAGTAGGCGCTCCAGAGGTTAACGTTACCAACCCAACCCTGCATTGACATGTACCTGGATCTAAACAATGATGTATGTAGTTTCTAAACAATTTGCACACATTGTATTATTCTCGACCGCAGAACGAGTATTCTACTAGCAATTACGTATTTCCAGAGTATTTAAAATTGAAAATTTTAAAAGAACAATTATTCTTTTTTTGCAGAAAACAAACTTGAAAGAAATTGTATGTGTTACCCTCTTTGCAACAATGATAATTACGTATTAAACTTTGCAGGTCGTGCGAGGTAAGTATGAAACTGATATTATAGTTGTATTTTTTTAAATTAATAATATTACTATTAATTTCTCTGGTGGTTTAATTATTAGCCAGCAATAGAATTTTATTAACGTAGAAAATAATATGTCATTAGAATTTTGAAAATTTGTAAAAAATATGTGTATATAAAATGTGATTACAAGTAAATATGTCTAACAAAAATGTCTTGAGTGAATTCTCTTTTTTATAATTTTATCGTTAAATTATATACTTTGAACTTTGACGTTTTCCCAACTTGAATTTCCTTTACTCGCGATTAGGATTTAACCTTTTGTCACTCGCGCTGTTGGAATAAAGCAAACAGGTGAATAAAAACTGATGATTTTTACGAACGGTCGCATTAGCGGAGTCACACTCACTGCTATTCCTCAAGTAGTTCCTTCCCCACTTCCACCCAAAAGCTCGCTGACGTGCTGCAATTGTAGTAGCTTCCAGTACAGGTTGAGGAAATAGTTTCGTCTGTGTTTTCTTTTTTTCAAACGTGATTAAAGTAGCAACTGTATATTTTTATGGAGTTTGAAATTTTCCAACGTGCGATAGTTAAAGTGATAATTACTGTTTATGAGTGAAGTTTTGTTTTTCTAAGCAGTGACTCGCTTCTTGAATACAAGTGAGATACAGAAGTAGCTTGACAATATTGATGATGAGTCTGATGTTAACTATGGAAACTTAACGACTGCTGAAAGTGATGCGGATTTATGTAATGGAAAAGTGAATGGAGATGATATTGATAGTGAAGCAGATAAGAATAGTGTAGATGCAGACTCAGACGCAAACGATATGGATGTGAGTTACAGTTACAGTGAAAATAGTGAAGATGGTTTCATTAGGGAAGACAGTAAAACAAAATGGAAGAAGTGAATGGGAGCATCGGCAAAAACAAAGTGTAAAAACACTGAGAAAAAGATGCTAGGACCGAAACTTACTGCTAAGGGTATCACTAAGTAAATTGATGCTTTATTTTAGATTTATCGATATAGCAGTGATTGATGAAATTGTAAAATGTACTAACAAGTATTTGGACAAATTATGAACAAGTTTCGACGAAGAACGTACTGCAACTTTACAGCAATTTCAAGAGCGGAATTAATTGCTTCATTTCGACGTCTTTATTTGATTGCCACAAAGAAGGGAGCACTTGACGAGGTAAGATCACTTTGGGCATGTGACGGAACAGGAATTCCAATCGTAAGAGCACCAATGAGTTACAAGAGCTTTTTACTGCTACTCAGAGCCACAAGATTCGATGATTTCGAAACCCGCCCTCAGATAAGAGATATTGACAAGCTATAGATATACCACATTGACATGACACCTAGTCTTTTGTTCGAAGCGCTGCTATCGGCTGAAAGAATCCACTCCCTTTCGCCAATGCTCTCTCTTTTAGCAACAGCTGAACCATTATTGGCCCAACGCGTGGGTGTGTCGATGGTTTGAGTTTTAGTTCGAATTTTTGCCATGAATCAAGATATTTTGACAGCACTATAGCAGCAATTTGAAATGTTGTAAGTAATTTACTCAGTAATTGCATGCATTACTTCAAATAAATGTTACTAAATATATTATTTTATCTCAAAATGTCAATGTTGGAGAAAAGCAAACGCGCGAGTAGTTCTGTTACTAAATTTGGCGCGAGTGACAAAAGGTTAATATAGAAATATTTACCCTGGATAATGAAATAACCACTTTCTTTAAATGTACTTGAAAAAAATATTGTTTGTTATAGTTAATTTTAATGCTTATGTTGATTCTAGTAAAAGCTTGACGAACAACATTAGATTGTAATTGTAAAGTGTGTAACATAAAGAACTAAACATAACAGAATACTTTTTTAAAACAAAATCATAAATATTCAAGAATATTGAATAAAATTAAGTCGTACATTATTTTTCGTATATGTAATACAATCAGTAAGATGTTAGGATCTTAATGGATAAAAAATCACTTTTGGGCTGTTAGTAACAGTTTAGAAAACCACACAAAAAATAGCGTAAGAATTAAGAAAACATATCATTTACAAAAAAAAAACTATAAAAAGTTTAATTAGCTGGTAAAATAAAAATGGTACGTTATGTGCATGTACTGCAGTGTAACCAGATAATGAAATTTAGATTACAAATAAGTGTTAATGTGTGTGAACATATGTCATATGTCATGCATAGGAACACTACCGATCCACTTTGTTCTTGGTAGTATAAAAATGCAAACCACCGTTTGAAATTATGAAACTGAAATCGTGTTTTCTCTTCTATCATTGTGTTCCAAATGTAATGTAATCTCTAGAAATATTACACATCTTACAAATATTCCTCGTTATTTTCGAGACATGAGAAAAACTAAAATTTTGTAGACATTTATCCCTAAAATGATCAAAACTAAAAACAACTACGTTAAGTTCAACGTATGTACCAGAAGTGATAAACAAATTTCTTGTAATATATAGATATATATATCGAGCGAGTCAAAAGTCCCTTGCCATAGGCCAAGTCGGTAAGTGTTGAAGATATGAAAAAATGATGAGAGAGCGTTCTGATTGCCAAGTGTGGGTTGTAAACTTAAAATGGTGGAATTTTCTTAATCTGACGAACCGCTTAAGCTTCACACTGCTATAGCACCCAATAATAAAGAAAATGCAACGTTGCCATGTCAATGGAGAACAGGATGGAATGAAACAACCTGGAGCTTGAAATACCCTGTGCCAAGGAGAATAGAAAGAGGAGCTAATTAAAGAACAAAGGATCATACCTACTTGTAGGCCCACGACAGTGCCGTCAACACCACGAGGGCGGAGGAGAGACGACGTATACGATGAAGACAAATACATGAAAATAAGGCATGTCGTATTCTGGTAGGTTTACTGTGAAAAGTAAGCGTGCCAACTGGAGTAGCCTGTTTCTATGGCCAGGTCCTACCCTTTATATATTGATTTAGGTAAAAGCGTTAACATAATTTTTCGCGCTGAAAACCTAGGTCACAGCGGCTCTGTTGGGTAAGGAGAGGAGTGGGGAAAGCAGCAGTCCTGGGCATGGTAGAGGCGGTAGTATCCCGGCATTATCCTGGTGGGACTACGAAAAACCGCAGTTTGGATGACTGCATCGTGTCAGTAATTCCTTGTGTCCATGTAAGTGTCTATCACTGGTGTTTGCTTTTGTATATTTCTTTGCTATATGGTTATTATTATCATTATTATTATTATTATTATTATTATTATTATTATTATAGTATTAGTAGTAGTGGTAGTAGTAGCATGCAAATTGTGATTCGGGTCTAGCCATTGACTTATGGGTCGCTGCTATTAACTCTACGCACTAAGCTCGGTTGGTGCGATTACGAAAATTCCACCATCTTAGATTGTCAATACACACTAGGCAATCAAAATGTTCTTATCATTTTTTCATTTCTTCAATGTCGAGTTTTCCTATGGCAAGGTATTTTTGACTTGCTCGATATATTAGGGTATCCCTTAATTTTTTTTATTTATTTTTGTAATTTCGTTTTTCGATACGCACACTCCCCAAATGTAGTCTATGTGATCGCAATCAGACATTACTGGAATAGCAGCTCTCTACGACAACGATAACCCGTGCCGACTTGACTACAAAATCATGAAATGACGTTTCCACATTATAATATAATTTAAAATTTCCAACCGTCAAAACGGAGAAACTAAGAGATAAAGACGTAACTTTGCACGAAGAAACTTCAGAAAGGACGACATCCGACTGTGTATTGACAAACATCACCGGACGAATTGTGTTGCCAACCCAAGAGACAGTTATAATTTTGTACATCGAATGACCTAATTGGATATCATAATTGAAAGCCACAATAAAAATAAAGACAAAAGATATTATAAACTCACATCAGTGTTGCAAACTGTTCGAGAAATAACATCAAACATGTGTAAAATGCGAACACTGTTGGTGCACACAGGGAGTGAGGTACTAACGGCTTATACATCTTAAATTATATATTGACAAAAACTGGTTATGCTGACTCTAAGTCTAAAAGGGTCTGGTGAATAGTGTTGCCGTCAACAGAAAAGTTGAGTTTGGAAAGGTTACAATAACTGGGAAAAGCTCACTAATCTGTATAGTTTAAAACAAATAATGCATGGCTTTAGAGCATGAGGAGTAGTACCATGGTTATGTGAGATCAATAAGTCACGTACTGATATAGATATTCGTTATCTTGTCAAAGCTGGGAAATAAGTTTTGTAAAAATTGTCAACGCTGCACAGCGGGTTGAAATCCTAAAAACCTGAAATCAGCGTGCAATTTGCATGGGTTTTCGCACTCGTGAGCTTTTGAAGTCGGCATAATGACATCAAGAATAAGAAACCGTCGCGGTTCAGCATTTCGTTTTTATGCGGAGCGAGAAACTTTCGAATTGGGTGTGGTTTTCCTCTCAGAGGGTGATGATGACCAGCAAAAGTTCACAAAAATTTTGCGGCATTTCTGACATGATGATCTCTACAATACACACATCTCTGAAGACATTTGCCTCGTGTGGAGACTCATATCTGCAAAATTGTGGAAAATATCGTCTTTCCGATCACTGCCCTCTGATACGCACCCCTAATTTTAACCTTATTTCAGTTAAGGTATTAAACGTGTAATATGTTTTAACACCTCTCACGTCCTGTATACACTATTAACAAAAGTACTATTTGGAGTGGAATCAAACTGCCGTCCTTTGGGTTTGTAATCTAACATCTTAGTTACTACACCAAGGTCCTTGGTTGGTAGGTTTTTAGTTGTCACATTTATTAGCATTTTTATTTTGTTCCCATTTTGACAATTTTTACTCTTTTTTCTCCGTTTATCAGCTCTTTCTGGATTTTGCTTTCGATGTGGTCCTTTATTTACACCATGCACTATTCGTATTCAGAGTTCGTGCCACTCTTGAATGTCTTATTCAGATTAGGCCTTTGTCCTTACCCTGCAATACACATATGATTGATTTAATTCAAAAATTCTCCATGATTGGAGTGTAGGAATGCCAGGCACAAAAAAGGCATGTTCGTGCACTTTCCTGACAGACAGTACATACATTATTGAAAAAAGTTTGGCGACATCTTTGATCATGCGACTTGTCTCATATTTAAATAGTAGTAAAACCACCTTCCAAATGGTGTTCCTTTGAAGCACCTTAAGATGAAATTGAACTGTATGTCGAGTGCTGAAAAGACGCGTCGACCTACTGCAAAATGAACAGCACACCCATGGCATTCTTTACAATGCATTTGAAATCGTTCTAATAAATATCTTGAAGTTGATCACTATATATGAATTCGTATAAACAAATATGCAACTATTAGTGAAAACGTTCGTACATTGACCTGAGTCGTATGTGTATTAAATAAGCGAAAAGGTTGCATAAAATAATATATATTTGATTTTGCGTCGTGTGAATGAAATGCATAGAGTCGTGAGTCATTTAGACTCTGTGTGAGGTAAGCACTGGTGAATAAATAGTAAGCAGCTGAGTGCAATTTGAGGGTATGGTTGTGAAGAGCACGGATCAATAGGAGAGATGGAGAATTACATCGTGTGAACTTTTCAACGAACACTGGGTCTTGTTCGTTTGTAGTGACTCAGTGGTAGAGAGTTGAGCTATCTTGCATTGCGTCCTTGGGTCGATCTTAGTTCGCTCCAAGTGAGGAATAGAGGCCCCTACGCTTGGATTTTCGGTGCTTTCCTGTTGCTTTCCTGTTGCTTTCCTTTTCTTTGTTCTATCGTTTCATTCATTTCTCATCATGATCATCTCCATTAGCTTATCTGGCACAAGCCTAAAACTTAATAATTTTTTTAAAAAATCAATAGGTCTTGTAAACGATAGTTAGAAAGGCACATTGCACATCACTTTGCCCATTGCATACCATCTACTGTGAGGTGATGAATAACTCCACAAGTCAACAGTGAACTCAAAATCTGCATTAGTGTTTGAGACCTCTTTCACTATTACCTTCAATGTGTTGTGCTACATGAACCAAGAAGATACGCCAGGAACTGACAGAAGGACATAAAACATTTACTTAATCCAGAAAAATGTATGAACTGTATCTTGCAGGTAAAAAAAAACTCAATGGGTCATATACCTCGGGCTGGTTGTACCATAAACTATGACCTACGTTCTACTGATCAAAATGTAGATGGACCAAATACAGTAAATATGCCATGCAAGGAAATTTTCCCACGTGGTTGCTTTGTGGTGATCAGGTACTGCAATCAAGTACAGTTAATACAATCTGAAGGTGAATGCTTAGGACAACATGTAGTTAACACTGTTTATGTAGCACACTACACTTCATTGTATCGCCGAGAGAGTGAAATATTTCCATCCATATGGATTTCCATCCCGAATGCATGATCTTCCGTAGTCTACTACATAAAGACGAGAACAAGTTGTTTATCAAACTTTCTCATTCTGGTGTGATCCTATCAAGTTCTTCCAAAGCTTGTGGAATTACGTGTTTTAGGTCTTTTGAAAAGACTCTTCCTTGTAGCCTTTCGAATACCAGTGCAGAAATTTAAAAAATATTTAATTAGACCTCGCAGAATGTTCCTTAGTCGCATGTCCTAAAAACCGTGACGCGCTTTTGACTTTAGTGGAATAAAAAAGCTAGGATATAATGTATTATCTGGATTAGGAATCTATAACAAACACATATGTTGCCTTTTATTACTGATTCTGCTTCTAATATGTATGAATCATTGTATCACATTTAGCTGAAAAGAATTGTGTGTTTCATTGCAAATTGTAAGAAAATGTTTCCATAGGATGCATTTTTAGGCACAATGACTATTAGGAAATATTAATCCGTTTCAAATAAGAGTTTTCTGCTTCATCTCGTAAATCGCTTCAAGTATAAACATTTATGCGTAAACCAAATACTCAGAGATAATAACTATACTATACCACATCTTTACTACATCCAATCATTACCCTTTTTATTTTTAAATCGTACTTCACGCACACTCAGCGACTACTGAATGCCAAAATGTATATGCCAGCATTATTCGAGGTTTGCAATCTCTCGAACTGCATTACTTTTCTATTATCATTCTTAAACTTCGAGCACTACACTGCTGAGTTCTTTGAAACTTATATTATTTTTCGAACTCGTAACATTATTCATAATCCATGCTGAACTAACAGTAAACTTTTTAATTTACAGTGTAAATGTTTTTTGTACTCACACTTAGGGTAAAACCGATTATGAATTTGGAGAAGGGAGTGAGATGTTTCTGAATAGTGTAATCAAAGATAGAAAGTTTGAATTATTATTGACTTATAAAAGCATGTATTGATTTTGCTTTCATTAATTAAACATTTAAAACAACACTGTAAAATGCTGGAATTAAAGGGTCACTAATATGTAAAGAAGGTTTGATCAACTGTTCAACCACTTAATTAATAACAACGTTTGATGTTTGTTCCTGATATATAATATTGTACAACTTTGGATATATTGCACTCTTTTATAACGTTATTTAGGTCTTTTTCGTTTCTTAATAAGTAAGGTTACTATAGTTTTCACGCTTAGTAACATATTATTATTAAGTTATTTAATGTATGTAATATGACACGGCAATTTCTAAAAGTAGGTTATTTTTATATATGATTCTCTTATAATTTAAAGCTTTAAACGTTCATACACTGATATTACTTTACAGAATGGAGAAGGTAACTGCAGGATTTTTTGCGGGAATTACTGCTTTCCCTTCCTTTGCCTTCAAGAGGGACGTGATGTTTGGTAAACTGGAAATGTTAGGTATTGCTATACATAAATATTAGAAATTTTGAGACTATACAGAAAGTTTTCTTACACTTGGGAAGGCAAGGAAGACACAGTGCCTTAATTATGTTCACGGGTGTCACTATTTTAAGCACACTAATTACCTGAATCAGATACTTCTTATAATTTCAGAACAACTTTTCTTTACCGACGTGTTATGACAGATTATGAGAATGCTTAGAATCCTGAATCCAAATACGGCAGTAGTCGGCAATTATTCACCACTTTTAAAATTGTTACCGAGTAAGAAAGTCCTGAGATGTAGTAAGCCATCAGAGTCATGAGAAGCAAGAGATTAGATTTATAACAGTCGACACGCTAAAACCTGCAGTAGTTCCAATTGAATGTGTTTGATTATCAGACGCATAGACTTCACCTCACTCCATGGGAATATTTTACCTATTTCCCCTTCAACAAATTCCTGTAAAGTAAGCATTTCGATAATGAACAATTAAAGTCTGATTTCGCGCACTATTGACTGCAGAGAAATTGAAAAACAAAATTTGACTTCACAGTATGACAGGTATAAAAATTAACTTGAAGAATATGTTGTTCCTCTTGAACATAATGTGTGTCCATAAAATTTCAATGCCTTAATGTGTTCTGAAATTACCACTCTAGAAAAACTTAATTGCTGCTCGCATCTCGTATTTAAAGATTTGTTTCTTTCTATCTAGTAACTATTATGATAACCTTGTTTGTTTATTTGAAACCACCTATATGAGAGCAAACTTAATTTTAGAGAAGATTCTCATTCCTACATTCTTACATAATTTTAGAGAACCACGTCAACACCTGGTGAGAGCTGCACAGTGTTATTTTGTTTAGGATCTTGAAAAGTCAACCGAAGGCGAGCCAAAATCAAAAGACGCAGTCCGGCGCTTACTAATTAAAAACTAGATTAAACACTTTCATGGCAATTAATGTTACAGGCAATGAATATTACAACCAGAATGTATTATTACTATGCATTATCATAAGAGGTTTCGACTGTGCATGCTTCATTGTCTCATCTATTTAAAGTATGAACGTTTGTTCACAAATGTACTGCGCCATCCACTTTTGAGATGGACATTTTCCTCTCAAGGCGTACATTTAAAACTGTACACTAATAGTATCCTATTATTAACTCTGCATGTTATATTCTTCATGGTCAGAATATTGCCACAATTAAGAAAAACTCGAAAAGAACTCACATTTGTGAAAATAATGTTTGTTATCAATTCTAATCATAGCTCAAAGGCATATCACTGCAATTACGGTTTTTGTTCTGCTTCTCTTATTGAAGCGGCATGTTGAATAGTTTGTCTACTTAAATAATGATTTTGCTACCGTAATTACAATATCTACCTGACGAGTCCAGACCAAGAAGGATCGTTCCTTCAAGATTTTATAAATTGCACAAAATTTTTGTAAACATGGTATTGAAATAGTGTCACTTTGTCGTTGCTGATAACACATTATTTTCAAGACTTCTCTTTGTCAATTTACCAACTGTCTTTCTCCACAAAAGTATCACTTTTAATAGTCGTCTGTCATCACAAGATTAAGAGACTTGAAAAGCATTTCAATAGCCTCGCTGGACTTTGACATACGTTTAGTGTAAGTTAATTTTATTCCATTAATATTTAAATTCACTTCATTTCGCAGTCATTTTTCAAACCAATATTACTCCACAGCTCTTTCATCATGTGTTCGTGGTATTCGTGGTGAAGCTTTTTGAGCCTAATGCCAGTGATATTGGCAATCAAGTTAAAGAAATAGTATTGATTGTTTAAGATCTAAATGGGTGCCATCAGTTATTTACTTTATCCGAACAAACATTTGCAATCGTCATGCTACTGATTTGTTCTACGTAAATTCAAAACCACTTGAGTTTAAAAATGTATACATCATAATACTCATGTTCTGGTCTTAGTTCTTCTCAGTGGTCATAGCCTATTAAATCCTGGCCCTTCAGCAACTACTGCTGTATTCTAGGCGTACAATCCGGACTTACAAAGCGTAATAAACAAAGTGGCCAATACATATAGTAAATTAGCAAGTTATGACTGATTGCCTTTTTCTGAAACCAGGTTAAATAAAAGTGTAGAAAATAGTCAATATCTTATTGCGTCATATTTCAACACATATAAAATGGTTAAGGAGGTCGCGATGGAGGTGTTTTAATTTCTGTGAACAAATGTGAGCATAATTAAGCAAAAATCTAGCTACAAACTGTGAAATAATGCGGATTAAAATTAACACGTAAAAATACTTTACAACGGCTGTTACTATAAGCTGTCATATTTCTGTGCTCGAGAATCGTGAGGATCATGTATTTGTAGCCCTTAGTGAATGTGATATTGTTCTTTTGGAGATTATAATTTATCAATATATAGGATAGACCCAAGGAAGGGTGTATATAAATGTCCTAGTGGCAAGTAGTAATCCGACATATTTATAAAAGAATTAGGGGTCAGTTAATTTATCCTATTTCATACTCGCCCCGAAAACATTCTTGGTTACGTGGTCTTCTCTCTTAATGAAATTGACACCTATAATCGTAGAAATTTGTCTTCCCTGGACTATGAATCTTTGGCGTCAATATTCTTTTGTGTAAGCCGTCATTGAGAAACAACAGTTTCGACTCTAAAGAGTTTATATGGATATTGTATATGGCACCATGGAATAGTATATATATTGCTCATAAATCAACTCTTGTGTTTACTGAATAATGGAAATATTAATGACGCTGTCTCACTTTTACGGGTGTCATTTTTTGCAGTTCTTAAAGAAATTTTCTGTGATAAATTAAAATTTCACGACAGTGGAAAATTGATCATGTAAATCCATTTCTGAACCGAAAAGTTCTTGCATCCTCATAAATTCCCGAAGGCAACATCTCAGTGCCCGGCAAGAAATAGAGTACAACTCAAATAGATTCGATGGGAAGCACAAATTTCCTGCATTCAATGAGTACTTTTGCAATAGCTTTCCTAAACTTGGGACCTCCTTCTCTTTTGTTAATATCCAATCTTGAATATCATATCTTAAGATGTAATCTGTAAGATCAAACGCCGCAATTACTACCTCTCCTGATCAAATGAAATCAGCAATTCCTTCTCTATATTCTCGCTGTTCTTCTGATCCAGAAAATGTCAGTACTTTTTTTCTGTAACACAACGGACTCACTTGTCCGATCATTATTGCTGTTATTCAATATATGATCCTCAGAAGGTATCTTTGAAAAACTGTCCAAGACTGATAATATCATACCTATCCTCTAATCTGGTTTTATCTTTTCAAATCTAACAGTTTCATCTTATAACCTATTTTTCTCTCTCTGGCGTGTCGATTCTTCATGCGATAATAGTTATGGATAGTGGATAGAGCTCTGTCAAATATTTTTAAGTAGCTCTCATCATTGTTTTTTCCTGAATTCTCCTGTGTTACAAAGGAAGACTCCTGTCTAGCGGAATAAGCATTTGAAAACTGCCCCCAAGCACATCTTCACCAAATTTACAGGATCGATTAACATTTATGAGAGACTTAGTTTCCAAAGTTCTTTTGGAGAGGTGTTAGGAGAGAGAAAGGAAAATTGATTTTTTTTCTCCTGAACGGCTAAACTGATTTGCATGAGAAAAGATGTTAGATGTTCTCAACAAGAGAAAAGTCGGAATTTTTTTTGAAATTTTTGGGGGTAGAAAATTGAAGTCAAAATTTCTTTTGAAATTTCCAAAAAAAAATATTGGAAGACTAACTGGGACACATACAATTTGTTGCCAGTTTTGTCTTTATAGGATCTCTAACAACATACTTTGTTTTTATTTGGTTGCAAGTGTATCTCATGATGAAAAAAACAAATTTACATAGGTCAGCATGTATGTGGTATACGTAGGATACGCACTGCACACCACTAGGACAACCAATACCTTTGAATGGGGGAGATAAAGTTTTTATAACATTGGAATCTTTTGATAACAAGTATTGTTTGTCTTTATGGTAATTGGTCTCTGAGGATGAAGGGTGTTCTCGACCCTATTTTCACCTTCCTCGACTACTCGACTGCTGTACATCAATTCAAATTATACATACCCACATTCTGTCTCAATTTTGCGCATAATCAATATTTTTTACTATTTATATATCTTTTTTTTTTTAGTAATTGTTTTTGTTTTGTAACAGTTGGTTAATAATATGCCTCTTGTTAATAGGTATTTATATGTTTAGTTTGTTTAGATGGTATTACTGTATATGTGTATTTAATATGATCAAATAAAAAACGAATTAAAAGAAATTAATCTTCATCACTGTTTTCGTCCACTACTGGAACAATTTCTGTTTTCGTGAACCAAAATGCTCGTTGCTGTTCTCACGTTTCTGCTATTGTGTATTATTTATCATATGCGAGATACTTATTGAAAATCATTCGACCAGCTGAAATACGCAGTAAAATGTAAATCGATACTGTGAATATGGCACAGATATGCTTGGAGACAGTTTTCACATGCTTATTTCGCTAGGACGTTGTTTGTGTTAGTTAGTCATGCGGTCCAAACATTCACGGCTAACTTACAACTAGATGTAGTTTATTTTGGTATATCAAAGGAATTTCACACCATAAATACCAAGTTGTTTCGTAACAAAATCTCCAATTGATAGCACATTTTGGTATGCTTTTCTCTTTTTTATTGTTATCTCTCAGGAGAGAACAATGTGTCACTGTACCTGAATCCATGTACATGTTATGTCCTGTCTTATCCGGAATGCCAAAAGAGTGGGTCTTCTTTTGGTTTTACTGTACATTGACGACTTACCAAGCATTTTCTCGAGTTCCTCATCTAGTATATTATTTTTCGTTGGTAACTGTAAATTCCACAGAGTCATTTACACTCTAGAAGATGTTTCTTCACTGCGAGCAGACGCAGATGTATTATGTAAATGATATCAAAATGCAATCTATCTATTAATCATAATAAACATAATGCAGTTTCTATTTCGTAAAATTTTGTATCAAAAACCCGTACCAACTAAGAAATCTAGATGTTGTCTTTGAATAAAATATTCTCTTTCGCAGACCATATCAGTTCGATCACGTTTAAAGCTATAAAATTGCTTGGTCTTACCTTTAGATTTCGTAAGTCTTCCTGAAATTATAAAGTTTGATAAGACTTCTGTTTCTCCGATCATTAAATAATGTTCACCTAAATGGAAAATGGCAGTAGCTACGATTTTTTTCCCATTCACACTGTATTAGATTTCTCTCTAACCATGGATAGATTTATAATTGCCGAAGTAAATAAAAAAGATCAATGTGAAATATACCACCAGAAAATATCTAATATTCACCTGAGCCGGTCCCTGCAGAAGCAAACATGTCAAGTAGAATGAACTGAATATATATTTTTTTTAAACCTTTTCGGCGAAGCGGTTAGAGAGTGTCTTTTAGTGGGCAAAGCTTACGAGAATTTTTCAGAATATTTAGGCAATGCCTTCACGTGCCCCATCGAGGTTTTATTAAAACGTATACAACACGCACCACACGGTACTATATTTCACGTTTCGGCTATATAAAATGCATATATTCTCGTTTCTTTTAGATTCAACCTTACTGGTAATTTCACTATGCGTAATTCACCTTTCCGAAGCATACTTATGTACAGTTCTTCGCTTAAACTCGCTAAATTTAAACGCTCAAGGCATGAATGTTGCCGTTTTTATATATATGTATAAAAATGAATTTGTCTTTTAGCCTAAGAGTAGAGTTTATTTTATTATTTCTTTTGCTTTAATGGAATTCATTATCAAACTCCTCGATCATTTATTCTGAAGCCAAAACACGAGAAGGTGACTGCACTTAGAGATCTGCCCTCCCACTCTGTTTAATTTTCTGGCATGGCTTTCTTAGGTACTAACTTACACACTTCACTTTTCTAGATGGTATAGTGTTTTTTCAACCCAAATGCTGGCATTTCCTTGCGAGAAAGCAAGACACAGCGTATGAATCTGTCGCGACTTGCCGGTCCACACTCGGATTGAAAAGCTTGCGTCATCAAATGCACCATTCGCTCTATTACTTTGGGATGCAGTTAATTTCATCTGCGATCATTGCAGATGACATAATATGTTCTTAAGTCTCGTCATCAGAGAGCATCTTTGTGAGTGGAAGTTCTGTTGGGGACAAATCCGTTCACTCCACTATGTCGTAGTAATTGTCCGCGTCAAAAAAAAAAATTAGAAACTCTGAATTCTAGAATTGAGTATTTTCCTGTTTACATGGCGGGCCATCTTAATCCTTCTCCTACCGTTGTGTACGAAATTTTTAGAACACCATCCGTGATCATCCCGAGAAGCAAGTTTTCCGATTCAACGAAAACCCTATTCGTATACAATACAGTGAATAATATTTGCTTATGTTTCGTTTGTACAATTTAGGCTAATCGTCAAAAATTTCATATATGCGCGATCCTACACACCACGATAGCTTTTAATTGATGGCATCAAGGCCCGAGCGTACACTTTAATGATGTATTGTTCAAGATACACCGATGCTAAGCAAGGTCTCGTTGTGCGAATGTACAAACGAAGAATTTGATATGTCGTGTTGAGCAAAATCGAGCCTGGACCAATGGACCAGGTTTATTGATCTCCAAGCTTTAAGAACAGTATCCTGAGAGAATTGTTCTGCACATTGTTAGTAAATATTGTTGGTCCGGACTGAGGTGTTCAACTTTTGCGAATTCATCCAACCAGTCAAATTTATTGCTTGATATTTTACCCAGGGCGCTTCCTCACAATTGTCGAGCTTTCGTCCGATGGATCCGGAAAGTGTTTTTGGATCCGATGTTCCCCCGTCAAGATGTCATCTTAAGTGACGAAGCGATAGTTCATTAGCGTGTAGAAGATAAACGATTCATTGCAGTTCTCGATTTGGTTCTTTTGAAAGAAGGTAGAGCCTTTTTAAATATTTCCGCGTTGATTGGTGTATCATCACAGCCAGCTGCTGCCAACCGAAGATCAGTTCTGCTTTCATAAATTAATTCTTGAACGTACGTGGCAATATATTTCCACTACTAGATTTCGGCACGATGTAGCCCAAATAGGTTGAACATGATTCTTCAACTATCGTTAAGAGTTCTTTGGTTTGCCGTCTATGTGAATGTTTTCCTCTTTTCGCTTGCGTTTGGGTCTGATCTTTTCTTCCATCAAGGAAGTATTTTCTAACAGATTTCCCGGCTATGTCGTCATTTTCTTGAACAGCTGCGCTGAAGTTTCTATTTCCACACTTACCTTGTATTTTTATTAATAACAAGGTCTTTACGCTCCCTCGAAATGACTCCTACATCTTCATGTGCTGCACTAGCGATTAGTGCAACTGCCGGAAAAGAAATAGCTGCGTTTCCGTGCCATGCCAAAGCAGTAGGGCGAATGGTGTCTTCGGTGACAAAAGCTTCCCAATCCGTGTGTGGGCCAAAAAGTAGCGACGGATTCATGCGATGTGCCTTGCTTTCTCTCAAGAAAATGCTAACATTTGGGTCGAAGAGAGAATATGCCATCTAGAGACGTAAACTAAGTAAGTTAGGACACAACAAGGTCATGTCAGAAAATTATACACTGTGGAAGGGCTGAACTCGAAGTGCATTAAAGCAAAAAGAGAAAAAAACTCTACTCCTAACCTAAACAAATAAATACAATTTTATACATATATATAATAAACGCAACATTCCTGCCTCAAACTGCATATAAATGTGTTTCCGAATGGTGAACGACGTAGAGTAAACATATTTCTAAAATTGAATTGGAAAGAAACGAGAATGTATGCAATTTGCACTGCCAGAAACGTGAAATATAGTACTGTGTAGTATGTGTTGCATACATTTTCAATGAAACCTCGATGCAGCACATGAAGGCGTTGACTAAATTTCTGAAAAATTCTGGTAGACTTTTAGAAATATAGGTCTGGAACTTTTACTTTAATTATTCGATTATAAATGGTGCATAATATGATAAATCTGTTTTTATGCTTACATTTATATTGTGAGCTCACCAGTTTGGTGAATGAGGTTTGTCATTACTGTTAAATATATAAACTAATAAGAAAAGTAATTTGCTTTATGTTCTTAGCAGAATTTGGTAAATGTTATATAAATATTACGTAGGAATATGCTTTCGAATACATGAAAATTGAATCCTCCTCGTAGTAGATTTGAAGTTTTGTTTTCTGCATCTAATAATAAGTGCTTGTAATCTCGTTGCAAAGAAGACGGGCAGAAACGTTTTACTCTGTAAAAAAGAATTTGCTAATTGGATTAACGTAGGGTTACCTATATAAAATATATTCTGTATTTCAGTTACTTTTGGAGGAGTTGGTGGTCTCTTTTTTGGTGTCAGTATGATAGCTATTGTTGAAGTTTCTTTCTATATCATCATTGATTTAATTCGCTATGCTATGAATATGACGAGAACACTAAAGAGAACCCAACAGGTGTTTCCAATGGAAGGAGATTCACATATATACAAGAGAAGCCAAGTTCTCATGGGGCCCAAGCTTTACATAACATCTGGACGTAGAAACAAAATTCATGTAGTCAACCTACATCTAAATAAGGAAGAAGAATCAATGGAACCAAAGAGGATATTCTTGAGAATTTGCCACATGTTAAGAAGGTAAACTACGTTGCACTGTTTACATAAAATGGATGAACAGTGTAATTTTATTTACATTTAGTAGATGTGATTAATATCTTGAAAGAAGTTGCAATCAATAATGTGAGTTGTAACCGGAATGTCTTTGTATAGGCACTAATGATGCATAAAATTTGGGCTTTCTTTCTTTCATGCTGAAATAAAATTGAGGTAGAAGATATACTAAAGCTTGATGAAAAAGTCATGCCAAACTAAAAGAAATTATTTAGCTATCACACAGAAATTTTTTCACGGATATGATGTTTTAGGTATTGTGCGGGTACACAAGTCCTTCTATTATTGAACTTCTTAGAACATTATAAATATAAAGACGTAAAAGACAACTTAAGTATACATTATATTTCAACTGTAACAGTCTCGATTTAAACATTATGTTTAAAATACATGCTTCAAGAAGTTGAAATACAATTATTTCATTTTGAATATGTTTTATAAAGCAGCTTTAGAAAGTTTTCTGAAGCTGTTCCGAATTAGAAAAGAATTACTTCTATGTTCCTATAACGTTCTAAGTATCAGAGATTAGGCAATTTGTTTAGCTGAAAGCAATTATTATCAATGATGTGCAATAATATTACATGTGGAAAATAACATTACTCACTGGGAAAACTTGTAACAGAATTAAAAACTCACATGAAATGATTCTTAGAATAGTGATAGTTGGTTGATTGACATTGTTGATTGACAAAACTTTAGGAGGTTTATTGCTGCTGCCTCGTTCTCAAGAACTGTTGTATGGATTTTAGTAGATTTATTTCTGTAGAGCGGTATCGAGTATACCGATATGTCAAAAGATACAATACATATCATGTACAAACTGGATAATTTCACTAAAACCAGCAGAAATCTTGATATATCTTCATATCGTTAACAATGGTAAGATTAAGCAACCATCAAACACCAATGGCTAATGTTTGGTATCAATAAATAGGTAATACTATTATAAATCTGTGTTCCCTTTATCAGCAGAGATTTTGAAGTAGAAACCAGCATAAAAAAGCTAATATATTGAAAATAAACATACATTAAACATATCTGGTCTTTGTCCCTAACTTTGGAGTTTAAATCTTCATCGTTGTCTCAATTAGACACCACTACTCATAATCTTATTATATTTGTCGCGTATCGCTGCGTATGTATCACGGCATTCCCTATTGCACCATCAATGATAACAGTATTGATCTGTTTTTATTTTTTGTAGTATAATTCTCTTTAAACTAATGTACGATTACATTCCCTATATAGATAGATAGATAGATAGTTAGACAGAAAGGATGATTCAGGAAATACGTAGCAGGGTTTAACCGCAGCTCCTATTACACAGTAATATTTGAACAAAAGATATTACCAAAATGCATGTGCCAAATTACATGGTAATCATGCTGATGCTTCTGAAATTAGGAGCGTCTCAGGAATACACCTACCGGGTGACAAATTCAAAATTTCAAAGTGGTGAATGTTACCCCCAATTAAAACAATCGCTAAGATTTGAATATTTTCTTGAGTAAATACTTGACCATATCTCTTACCTTTTGGGGTCTATACGAGCTCATTAATACATCAAAAGGATTATTAAATAATTGTTAAAGCTAAAGTGAAGTTCGAAAGTGCACATGAAGAAACAAACGCTAGAATTTTCGAAAACAGTAGCATCTCTGGAACACCTCTCTCGCACTTGAAAGTGTCAAATAGAAACACTGGATACTTTATACTTGCTTTGCATGAAGAGATAAATATTGGATTACATTTATAGGTAATGGTTCACAACGGTTGGTATCTTATTTCTGCTACAGAAGCTGAGTTGTTGCGAAAATGATGCGATACGGTTTACGATGCAAAAACAAAACAAAATAGGGAACGATTGGTCGAAAAAAAGGAACAAAAGAGAGAAAATGCTGTTATAAATGGGTTCAGCAAAACGTAGGGGCATGAGCTCGGTTATCTGCAGTAGAGAAATTCCAGAAGCACAAGTGCACAGCAGAAGTAAGAAAGATGCGTTTGTAAGATCATGTTATGTTCTGCAGATTGTAGTAGATGTAGCCTTTCCTTCACAGATGCTCAAAGTTATGGTCAAGAAAGCAATACAACGATTTACTCGCTGTAAATAAATATGTGTAGCACCTTAAAGCTTGGTCACGTTGATGTGCCGGAATAGGGTTTTATTGCATTGTATTATGTTGCAAAATGTAAATGGTCTATTCAAATTAACAGAATCCTTAATCCGACAACAGAAAAAATAGTTCATAGAAGAAGATCGAAAAAAGTTGCCTATTGGAACCTAAGGTTGGGGTATTTTTACATATAGGTTTGAATTCTAAAAACAATCCCAAACGATCGATATTAGTTCAGAAAGAAATTGAAAAGCAATTATTGAAAAATAAAAACTACAGTGTTTCGCATTTTACGTCTACTTCTTTTTATTATAATAATTTCTGAGACTTGTGTTTATTATATGGAGCGTTCAGAGCATAAGGGTATCACGTCATAAAGTTGTGAGGAAAATGGATATAAAATTTGCAGTGTAAGCTTAATTGCGTCTGAATTTTAAATTTTTATAGGATGATTAATTATATTGAGAATTTTAGTCTCCTCTTTATGTTGGTCTACTTAACATTGATTTGAGGCTTTCAAATATTCCATTTTCCACTTAAAAATGTCTGTAAGTCAACAACGAAATAATAATACATCATAATTAAATTTAAATTAATGGTCCATGGCAAACACTTTAAAATTGTTTATCGCAAAGATCAGATTCACCGGTATTTTAACAGAATAGTGCTTGAGCGTTGAACTGTAGAAATTCAAACTACGATTAGTGATAATTTCAGACCTATGTTTCATTACAAGTGTAAACTTTATTCAGTGGAGAATAGAGCGTGGATCATAGGTCACAGTTAATGACGACGGGTTTTATAGGGTCGAAGTTGCTGCCAATGGTTCACAGTAGTTCATGTTGGGTGGTGGGTCCGACTGGGTCACTTGCATTGTGGGTGATGGTGCCTCTTAGGTCACGTTGAATCGTGAGTCACGATGAATGGTGGATCGTAGATCAAGTCTTCATTGATCCACCTCTAGATAATCATATATGTATCTTTACACATTTGTTTCTTTCTTTCGACCATGTGGATTACTTTCCTTCCCTTGGAAATATTCTTGTAGGGATTGTCCCATGTTTAACATACATATTTTATTCGAACAAAATGAACGACTCAGATGCCACATTGTTCCAATTTCGCCTACTTGCAATGTAAATACAATACAATATTTATAACGTTACCTAGGTGGCTGGGTAGTTAACTCTTCGGCGTCTGGAGTAAACAAGTTGTGTCAAGGGAACATTTTTCTTTGAAAATATATTTTTATATGTTCATATTTATTATTATTATTAATTACTTTCTTGCATTCTTTCCTACATTATCATAAATTAGTGACCGTGGTTCAGGATAGATTATATAAAGTCAAATACGGTTATAGGTGATCGCACTTCGTTTCTCTTTTCAAAATACATTCCTATCTTTTCACCTAGTCCGAGAGTAGGCACATAACTCTGCGTTGATCAACTGTAACATTGTGGTTAATGAGTTTATTTGGTTCGGCTCTTAAGATGTAAGTAAATACAAATTTATAACAATAATACAGTAACAAAGTCAACCTGATGGATGACAATATGAAATTATATAGAATGTTATGCTATGAGCTGAGCAGTAGGGCACTTTATACCTACTTTGGGAGACCTTGTATATTATTAGTAATGTATTTCTTTGCATTTATTGGTAACTATCTGAAAGACCCACTTTTCGCATGGGTCAGATAAAATATTTTTCGCATATGTTAGATAAGATATCTATGCAAACAAACTGAACAACGAAACGAAAATATATAGGTAATTTTCTCCTGCTTTTACATATCCCGGTAAATGCCCCCCGAGAAACCCTGGCTCGAAATTTAAAAAGAAAGCTTCTGGCCCTGAGAGCATTGGGGCTGTATTTGAAAATCAACGCCTCTGAAAGTAACGCCATTCATCTCAGTGACAGTGAAAATTAAGGATTTGACAAAAATATAAGTCATTTTGGATTATTTTTAAATATCTCGGTACCCCGATGTCACTCCAGTCCGCATACAATGATAGCTGATTTTGAAAGTTATCATTAATGGAAGTGTCCTCTTTCATTTAAGCGACAGTTAATACTATGGATTTTACACTATTATCGGTAATTTTGAATTATTTTTACATGTCTCGGTAACTCCTCTCTCCCTGGTGACCCCGAGCCGAATACATTGGTAGCTAATTTTGAAAGTTATCGCTAATGAAAGTGTCATCATTGATCTCAGCTACCACAAAAACTATGAATTCGACACAAATATCGGTCATTTGCTAATATTTTTACATGTCCGGATAAACGCCCCATTCTCTGAGACCCCTGGCTCAAATTTTGAAAACAAAAACGCTTCGTCAAGGTCAGCGTCTGGCAAAGGTATCCATGACCAAAAGTTAGTAACTTTCGGTGAACTCGTGTGATCCCCAGGCCGCACACAGACACACACAAACTCGTAGTTCATACATACAAGAGATAGAACAACCCAGCGCATTCTTTACACAGCACAGCGTTCGTTCGCGTAGAACGTTGCTATGTTCTTTCCAACCAGTTGAAGCTTCTACTAACTGCCGGAGGCATTACTCTTTTGGGCGTAAACACGTCTATTTTACCTGTGTCTTCTATCGAAGTAATCGATCGCATGTACACCTGGTATTAGCTATTTTGTTGTTGAATTGAGATTGAAGAACCAACAAATGGCTTTCCATTAAGTCACAAGTTGCTTTTGACCGTGAAGTTGATATAGATTAGAAATGATTTATGTATTATTAACCCGATGTAAAATAGAAAGATTATATTGGTTTTAACTGAACACGCACAAATATCATATAGAAAGAGGCCTTCCAAAAACTGCTTCAAATCTCATGGTTAACTCTATGCATATACACAAGAGTATCATTGATATGTCAGAGTTAATAATATTTATGGGACCATAGACAGGTTTAAAACTTCCAAACTATGCTGTGCATAAAACACGGAAATCTTATGGTGTGGTTTGATCCGTGTGTCTGTCGACAGATACCAGAGCAAAGACAGTAAGTAATATCGGGAAGTTTTTTTTGCCGTTGATTCTGCACCCATAGAATATATTCCAACTCATCCGCTAACTTTATATTCAAGCCAGAAGTGGTTCAAATTAGCAATTTGGAGTTCCAACATTTAACTCATAGATGAAAACGGACACATACAAGGAGAAGGCATTTTAATAAACATTTCCGTGTATATAGGCTGTATATGGTCATCCAACATACTCTACGAAAATTGAAAATGGTTTACCTTAAATTATTACTTCCGGTTTCAATAAAAAATTCAGCTTGTATCGTCACATCATGAAACGGTAACATAGCGAGAACTGATTTTTGGAAACGAGTTACAATCTAGAGACAACATCATGAGTATTCAAGATACTCTAGTGAAACCATAAGTGGTTGAAATTTACTATTACTTCCGGTTTGAATTTCCGATTGTAACTTAAAAGAAATATTAAATGCTTCAAGATGTTATCTTTTAGAATTAATTCACTGTCTAAAGAATATATTTTATTTCTTCCGTTAACTTTCTATTCTAACAAGAATTGGTTCAAAATAGCCATTTCCGGATTTACCATTTCTCAATAGACAAATATGATGATAACCTATAGTGGGAGGCGGTTTCTAGAAACGATTTAGAGTCTAAAGACGCCATATCATGACTATCTACAATATAGTAACAACAAATTCGGCTGTACTTAGAATTTCCTTTAACTTCTGGTTTCAATAACAGACTCAACGTTTATTGCTATAGAACGAAAATGGCAGCAGATAGCGAGAAGCTGTTTTACGCAAACGATTCACCTCTCAACAAACGTTTGTTACTATCCATATAACTCTACCAAAGCTGGAAACTGTTCAAATTTACTAGTACTTTTGGCTCCAATAATGATTTACTGAGCACAAATGGTAAATTATATTAAAAAATCTTTTTCCATTCGATTCATCATCTCAAGACTACCGTCTTACTTCCCGTGGCAGCTTTGATCAAAGCAGAAGTTGTTGAAATTAGCGATATTATGTGTGAACGTTCCTCGCCATAGAACGAAAACAGTAACAGATAACGATGACATTTTTAACCAAACAATTTAGCATCTCAAGGCAATATAAAATAATTATTTTCAACACTCTACAGTCACAAAAAGTAGTTCAAATTAACTATTACTTCATATTTCAATTTTTATTTCCATAGATCAAAACAATAGGAGATAATAAGATACACCTTTTTTATAATCAATTCAGGGTCCTAAGAAAATGTTCCTCCAAGAATTCAACATCCCACAAATATTTCCGCCAATACCTACTCAAACCAGGAGTAGTTTAAGTTAGCCTACTTCGGTTTCAATCTTTATCGCTACCGAAACATTAACGAAAACAAGAACAGGCGACGAGAAGCACAGTTTACAAACATGTGATCACTATACATACACACTATAATCACACTACAAAACCAGAAGTGGTTCAGTTTAATATTAATTGTATTTACGGTTTTAATAGTTTTTAACCCTAATCGTCATAGAACAAAAGTGATAACAGATAGCGAGAACCAGTTTTATTCAAACAAATCAGTATTTCAATATTATATATAATGACTCTCAACAACACTGCTAAACACGGAAGTGATTATGATTTATTATTCTTCTGGTAGCACTACTGTTTCCCTTAGATCATAAATGTTAGAAACCTATCAAAACTTAGTCTCTTGCATTCGATTCCTATCTTAGGAATATGTTTTATTTTCCCATTTAATGTTCTATTTAAAACTGAAGAGGTCAAATTTACTATTGCCTAGGTACTTCCGTAGTCAATACAAATTTCCATAGAGCGAGAACGGTCAATGCTATCAAGATGTGCCCTTCCGAAGTATTTCAGCGTCTCAAGAATGGATTCAATCTTTTCCGTTGAAACTCTATTCAAATTGGAAGGGGTTATATTTAGCCATTTCAGATTTCAACGTTTATCAATATAGAAATCAAATGTAACAGATAGCGAGAAGCGTCTTTTTACAAACGAATCAGCGTCTTAAGATAACATCCAAGGACTATCGACAACACTAACAAAACAAAAAGTTATTTCAAGTTACTATTACTTCCGGTTGCAACAGTTACTTCTATAGAGAGAATCTGAATTGTGTTGCTTCAAGCAAATACACAACACATACTTACGTATAGTCAAACCCTGTTTTACTTAATTTGTATGTAACATTCACGTACACCGTGCCGACGTTCTGTAAATACTCACCGTACCTCTGTTCTATTTTAAAGATAACAATTACTTATTGACTGAAATGGTTATGTGAAAATATATATATATATATATATATATATATATATATATATATATATATATATATATATATGATTTATTTTATTGTAATTATTTTATATAATTTAATGAATTGATGAATTTATCATTACATGCCAAAATGTTTGACCCCATCGAGATCGGACTTACGACCTCACTATGACAAGATTCATGTTTTACCACTGAACTAAACATTTCAACCTATTTATTTACAACATAATTAATACATTATAGTAGTCGGCAAATTATTACATATGTATTCGAATAAGAAGAAAGAAGTTCCTGAAGAAAACAAAAATATTTTATTCCCAGAATGGTACCTATCATAATCAAGTATAGAGACTTTAAAACTTTACAAAATGTTTCCGCATATGAACAAGTGATTGGTTGATATCAGAAAGTGTGAGGTTCGCAAAGTAAATATCGAAAGAACAAGAGCTTGGTGTAGTTAAAACATACATTGTTGGCTAAAAACTAACCGAATGACAGCATTATTCTTAGTGGTATGATAATACTTAAAATCAGGATAAACGATTTAATTGGTGTCGTTGAAGGACGAAGGATAAAGGCGGCATATTTTGCTTAACGATTCACAATTTGTCAAATATCTGTTACATTGTTACAAGTTTCTATCCTATGGCTGAGTGTGTCAACTTACCATATATTAGATTAGTTATCACTACCAATAATAAAATTAAAGAAGTAAGTACAGTATGAAATGATGATTTCCAAACTATGTGGATTCCATAGTCAAAATTGAAGCAGTATTATCATCTGTCACAAAAGAAAATGCATGTTTTTTCCTAGTAACTTTCCATCACCTCTCGATTTAATTAAATATTTGACTAATCCCTAACCATAAATCATAAATCTATGTATTTTGTTTTTCAGTTCAGAAATGATACGATAGAAGTATCGTAATCCTTAATAGAAAGACGAAACAACTACGTTCTTTCAGAAGCTTGAAACTTACTAATACTAGCAATATATACTTACAGTGTAGGGAGTTTCTGCTGCGTTATTCCGTAGTTCATTGCATGTGTACAAAACTACAACCCAGATGATCCGTGTTCCAAACTTCTCCATGCTTTGCTTGTATTTTTTTCTTTGATTAGGTAGGACAATAACTAAAAGAAAAATATGATTACAATTGTAATTGATTCAATATTTTGCAGAATTTAGTTGTTGTTGTTGCTATCAAGCGAAAACGATGAAGTAGAATTTTACAAATGTAAAGGCCCTCCTAAATTTTAATATTAATAAAAACTATTGCCAGGTTTACAGCTCAGCACTAAATTGAATTATCTTCAATTTTAATCCATAGTCTACGAGATGGGTTTCAGTTATACTGAGTGTATTCAGAACACTGCCTTTCATCATCTTTATTTCTGGAACTAAATATAGCTAAAATCGTTTTTCTTTAGATATAAAATACTCATATTTACTTTTAAACGAAACCGAGAGTGCAGTGCAAAATGTCACTACACCATATTTCTTTACATAAATAATTGAAACAAATGGATATATTAAAACGTGCAAATGTCGAAGATAATGTTACAAACTCTGTAATAAATTAAATAACAGTTTGTAATAAATTAAACCGCAATGAAGTGCAAGTTATTCAAATTTAGGGAAAATATTTATCGTTAAATTCTAAATAGGCAGGGAAACTTCACCTTCAAATATATACCTTGAATTTGATAATCGATAGAATCTGAAATATATTAAAAATTTTAAATCTTGAAGAACTCACTCCGAGTTTCAAGTTCCATAGTTTTTAAATTGTCTTTACAAATCCCCAAATTAGCGATAACTCCTGGAAATGGTTTATTAAACCAATCCTGCTTCAAGTTTTGTCTATAAATCACCTTACCTAATTACATTATTACTACATGATGTATTTTAGGTCAAAAGATTTTTTCCTTTGTATATATTTCATGAAGAAAAGAAACGTTAACATTAAGCAAATGTAGTTACTCATCTATAAAGTCAAAATAAAATGTCAAAAAAGCACACTTCTCTTGCTAGAACCTATTTATGGTGGAAGCCCATATAACAAATCTTTTTTTTTATAACCTCAGAAGGTTTTACTTAATGTTTATTAATATGTATAGATTTGAAATGAAGAAAAGCTTACTATTAACAAAATGGTCTCCAGAAGCTTTTCTAGAATATATGTTATTAGTTTTAGTAGTTGATTTGAGTTTAGCATCCCGTTCTGTAACGAGGCCATATGAGACATGCACGTAAAGCTTAACGTGGGATCTGAACCGCATGAGTTTCCGTCGAAAATTGAACTCCGGTTTTAGAAAGGAGTACCGATCTGACAACAGTGAGTTCTTACCTGTTGGTATTGGAACAAACGTTGTATTCGGAAGTACTAATAAAACTGATTAAGAATTTTATGACCTGAAATCAGACAGACACGTGACTCGGTAAGGCACGGACAAATCTAAAAAAGACGAAACATCATCATGCACGCGAAGAATGTCTATGACACTATTAAAACAGTTCTATCCTTTCCAACTGGTCTAGGGGCTAGCGTGTGCGTATTTGGTGTATGTAGTCACGGGTTCGATTCTCGTTAGAAAATAATTGAAACTAGCTAGCTAGCTAATGTTTATTAATTATCCGTCTCCTTTAGCCTAAATGACTTAGTACGAGCGGTCCCAGGTTGAATTACCTTTGAGGGTACTTGGTCGAAAAATCGTAAAAAGCTTCTTCAGGTCAGCCATCCTGAATTAGGATTTCCTGGGTTTTCCTCATTCACACCAGACAAACGTTGGAATGCTACCTAATTTGTAGGTCCGATGCCGCTTCCTCCCTTCCCCAATCCTTTATTCCTTCCCTTTCCTAGGATAGTGTGCTCGATGAGGGAGGTCAAGCGAGACGGGCTAATTCTCCATAGATGCCGATGGCTCAGAAGTCAAAATCCGAAATTCTTAATCGTAAAGGACTTACTCGTAGGACGTTAAACTAACTTTCCATTCACGTTCATGTAATTTTGAAACGCGATTTTAGAAACACGATTCTGCGTTCTGTTTTCACTAACTCTATGGTAGTGTACCTCTTTTGTTGTGTGCATCTGTATGTATCGACACATTGTACTAAAAGATAACTGCAAGTTCTATAAGAGTATAGAAGAGATAAATTAAATAAACTTCTTATAAGGGTTAGTCAAACTCCAGTAATGCATGTCCAAAAAACTTGCCTTGTAGAATATTAAAAATACAGCTGAATCCAAACAATGTTTTGATAAATCTTTTTCTGTGCAGAGAATGGCGAAAAATGCTGCATTTCTTCTAGTATGAGAAGATGAATAAACCTAAAATTACATTTAATGGCATTCCGGGCCATTGGGTCTGCCTAAATAAGTATTTATGTTTGAGTTGTTGAATCCACCACAGAGAGCGTGGGTCTGAAAAACAATTCCGACTCGAATAATCTGTATAAAAGTCGTAAGCAAAGTGATCTAACTTGTACCAGTAACAAATAATTTGCATAGAAATAAGAGTTACCATATTAAAAAATGAAACTTTCGCAAGATGACGAGAGTGAACAAGATAAGGTATATAGACAGTTTGATTTTCGTTTTAATCAGAAGCACTTTTCAGATTAGGTGCTAATGGTAATTTATTATTGGAAACAATTTCAATGCTGAAAAGCTACTGAGGAAAATATTCAACCAAATTTGAGAAAGTTGAGAAAATACACAGACAAAAAAACGTCAAAAACTATGCATGCAAAAACTCTGGTGCTGGTGTTTTTTAAGCATTTGACAAAACAATGACTGGACAGGAAAAAAAATTCTCTTGAGAAATGAAATTGAGGAATATTTAAGCATTCAAGCTTAATTGAATACTAGTGCGATACTTATATTCAATGTAAGATATATGTTACAGACAAAATTAACTGCGCGGCTGTTGATTACATAGAAATTGTTGTTATGTATTGTTCATCACATTAAACACAAAAACTCATATTTCATATCAAGAAATAACCTATGTATGCACGACAGCACCAATACTATTAGTATACGTCTGTATTATACAAACGAAAAATACATTCTTTAATATAAAGGAAATGGTGAAAAGTTCGGTGTGACACCTACGTAGTTAACACCTACCTCAACAGCGTTCTTGTCACGTCATATTTATTAATGTGCGTATCCTAATCAAGGAGAGAGGGTTAAAATATATACCAAATAGAGTACATCACCTTAGTGAGATGAAACGTAGTATATAAATACCTTATAAAAAACGAGTAACCAAATATCTAAGAATTTTGTGAAATTTCGATTTTAAATGAGGAAGAGGGTCAATTTTTATAACTTCTGTTCACGTAAGAATGATGACATAGAGCTTTTATGTCTTGTGTTAATATTAACCTTTATTTTACGGCTTGTCAGTACACTGCCAGAATAGTAAATCCGTTCTTTCCCGCGTGGCGCTGTACTGACACAGGCTAAAGGTCTACTTTGACCCGCGAGCACACCGGTTGAGAACCAACGTTTTTGGTTCCTTTCACTATGGACTATCTCTTCATACAATAAGGCAGATCAGTTAAAAAAATGTGTGCTCGCGGGTCAAAGTAAACATTTCGCCTGTGTCAGTACAGTGCCACGCGGGAAAGAACGGATTTACTATTCTGGCAGTGTACTGACAGCCGTAAAATAAAGGTTAAAACAGATGATCTGCTTGAAATGATTCGTTCCTTTGCTATACTGAATGTAGCATTTGGCTCCAGTTGGATTTTTGTAATGTTACATTCATTAGCATGTATGCTTTAAGAGGAAGGTGGACCTGGGTATATGAATTTCTTGGTTTGAAATGTGAGAACATTTTCAATCGTCTTCAAATATCAGCTTTGAAGGGGAGAGGAGACAAGTTCCAACTACGTGGTGAATATGTCAAAGTGATATAGTGACCGTCTGTCTGATCATCACGGAAAAAAGAATAAACCGTTTGAATTGAATTCCTGAAAACATTTAGTACTTCCAAAACAAAGTTTAAATGACGTCCGCAGAAACTTTGACAAAATTTGGATACAATTTAGAGGAGCACCAATTTTGACTAAATGTAAAATTTTAGTTCAAATGTACAGTCAACGACAGTAGAAACTGGAGGTTGGATACATAAGAAATGATAGCTTTTTCCAGTAGCAGAATAGTTTCACTCGATGTCTGATAGTTAGACAAGCAACATGACAGCAAATACGTGCCCGAAAACATAACATGCCAGGATATTCCTCCATTTGGAGGAAAAAGTATTACTATCTGAGAGCATCATTTAGAGAAACAACCACGAGATAAATCTGCAGAAATTCCATTCACTTTAAGATCTAAGAGATAGGAATTAATGCAAAGGAAACGAAAATAATAATACGTATCATGCAGAGACCGAAAAAGTATGGAAAGCTAAACAAAATGAGAAAAGAAGGAAAGAGGGAGAGGAAAGAGCAAAAGACATGGGAATAAATTAAATTTTAACACTTAAGGATAAACAGTGTCCCTCCTTCCTCCTACCCCTGTATCCGTCCTGGTTTCTCTCCCTTCATAGGATAAATCTCATAAAGTATCAAACGCGAACATCATTTATAGTGTTTAATTCCTTCAAAAAAGTTAACTCAGTCCAGGGCGAGACTCGAACCCCGGACCCCTAGAATGACAGTCAGACGCTGTAACCACTTACCTACACAGGCTACAGCGACCACGTTTATAAACCAGCCATTACCCGCGCTGTTATCAAACGTCTTAAATCAGCCATTGTCGGGAGTTACCCCAGTTACTCTTGAAGTTTGAATTTTATTTACGGCCTTCAGCCATCTACGGCAACAGGCCCCATGTTTTCATTAAAAGCATTTGTTCTATAGATTGAAATCAAGAATAACTTAATCTATACCCTTACTTACTGTTGTCAATATATATATATATATATATATATATATATATATATATATATATATATATAGAGAGAGAGAGAGAGAGAGAGAGAGAGAGGTATATTAAAATCGGATTAATGGGGGTTAAAAGAGTGATTTCGTAACTGCGAAATGGGTCTTCAAGACGGTGATCGTACCACTACTGACATCTGGTACCGGTGTTACGTAACACACACATTAGAAATAAAGCTTCGAAACGGAAAGTTGCACGTTGTACCGTGGATAAGTCGGTAAGGTGCCTGCTAATTGAGTGGGCAACTCGAGTTCGAGTCTCGAGTACACCAATTACTTTTTCCTTCAAAATACATTTCTATATTTTTATATATGTTATTAATAATTGCTTTCTTGCATTTGTTGTAAATTATCTTAAATTAGTGAAGGTTCAGTAAAATCCAGAAGGTTAACATACATATATATGATTGTTTTATCCGTATGTACAGTCCAGAGATGGAGCGGGTCGGGGGGCCGCGGGTCAACAGAACGTGACCCGCTGCAACCCCCCACCCACCAGGACCCACTCTGACTTAACAACGTATTACGACCCACAGACTCATTCTGCTCAGTGTATTGTAGACAGCTTCTGAACACTGGTGAATTTGTCTACTTTCAAGGCAACCTTTTTCTTTTCATTTGTTTCTATTGACGAAAGAACTTCAGGCAATTTTAGATATTGATATTTGCAATTGTAATGATAGCAATAGGACTTATTTGAGACGCAACCTGTGATTTCTTAGAGGAGCTAACTACTGGGAAAAATGTTTGAATCATGTGTAGTATAATATATTAATTATTATATAAAAAATGAATGTAACTATGTGTGGATGATCATCATATCCAAATTGCAAAGTCAAATGAAATGATTTTTGGTATATACTTAGGCCTCAATCTCAAATAGGAAGTTATATCTACATGTATCGGTTTCATTATATTACATATTCTAAGAGGGTCCGAATTTTTGCGAAAAATTTAGTATCTCGGAAGCCGTTCAAGTTGGAGAGCTGATATTCAGTATATTAATTCTTTATCTAATATAAATAAAATAAAGAGTTTGTTTGTGTGTTTGTCTGTATGTCTGTCTGTCTGTCTGTGTGCGGCCTGGGAACCAGACGAGTGGACCGAGAGTTACCAAATTTTGGTCAGGGGTACCTAGCCCAGGCGCCAGATCAAGACGAAGCCGTTTTTTTTTCAAATTTCGAACCAGGGGGGTCTCAGTGGGGCTTTTATCGGAACCGCCTTGGGAAACCAGACAAATAGACCAAGAGTTACCAAATTTTAGTCACAAATACCTTGGTCCACTATCCAGATCAAAGTTAAACGTTTTTCTCAAAATTCGAACCAGGAGGTCTCAGGGGGGCGTTTATCGGGACATGTAAAAGTATTAGAAAATTTCCGATGTCGAATTCATGGTTCTCGCGGTCGCTGAAATCAATAATGAAGCTCCTCTCGCAATAAACTTCCAAATTCACGCTATTCGGCGCCTTGCCAGGGGTCACCGGGGGGGGGGGTTGAAATATCGAAACATATAAAAGTGATCCAAAATGACCAATATTAGTGTCAAATACATAGTTTTCGCGGTCGGTAAGATCAATGGTTACACTTTTATAAGCGATGACTTGCAAATTCAGCTACCATTGTTATGCGGTCCGAGGGTCACGTGTGTGTGGGGGGGGGTTACAAAGATGTAAAAATAATCCAAAATGACAGATATGAGTATCAAATCCATAGTTTTCGGGGTCGTTGAGATCAATGGTGACACTTTCATTGGCGATGACTTGCAAATTCAGGTGAAATTGTATGTGGGCCCGGGTCACATGTGGGGGGAGGTTACCGAGACATGTAACAATTATCTAAAATGACCGATATAAGTGTCAAATCCATAGCTTTCGTGGTCGCTGAGCTCAATGATGAAACTCCTAGCGCATTCACCCCATTCGGCTAAGGCCGGAAGTCACGGGGGGGCGACACTGAGACACGTAAAAGTAATCCCAAAATGACCGATATTAGTGTCAAATCCATAGTTTTCACGGTCGCTGAAATCAATGGTGATATTTCCTTTAGCGATTACTCAAAACCAGCTACCATTGTATGCGGTCCGGAGTCACCGGGGGATACCGAAACATGTAAAAATAATCCAAAATGACCTATATTAGTGTCAAATCCTTAGTTTTCAGGGTCGCTGAGATGAATGGCGATTCTTCCCAGAGGCGTTGACTTCTAAATACAACTCCCATCCCCAGGGGACCAGAGACGTTCTTTTTAAATTTCCAACAGCGGTGTCTCAGGGCGCGTTTAGAGTGATATGTAAAAGTAGTAGAAAATTACCGATATTTTATCGTTTCGTTATTCAGTTTGTTTACATAGATATTTTATCTGACCCTTGCGAATAGTGGGTATTTCAGCTAGTTATTAATAAATACAAGATATAAATTATTAATAATATACAGGGTGGACCAAAAATAGGTATACAGTACCGTACTGATCAGCTCATTGCACTTTATATAATTTCTTACTGTTATCCATCAGGTAAACTTAGTTTCTATATTATTTGTTTTAATGTGTTTTACTTACATCTTGAGCTAAGAAGAGTCAAAGTACTTAACTCATAAACTAGAATGTTATAGTTGATCAATTCAGAGGTGTATGCCTACTTTGGACTACGTAAACAGATAGGAATGTATCGTAAAAGGAAGAGACGAAAGTGTAAACATACATAACCGTACTTGACTTTATATAATCTATCTTAAACCGCGGCCACTAATTTAAGATAATGTAGGAAAAATTGCAAGAAAGAAAGTAATAATAATAAATATGACCAATTGCAAATATGTCAATTGCCTGAAGTTCTTTCTTCAATAGAAACAAATGAAAAAAGAAGAAAAAGGAAGGCCCTGAAAGTAAAACGTAGACAATTTCATCATTCCTCAGAAGAATTTATCTACAATGCACTGAGCAGAATGGGTCGGTGAGTCAGAGTGGATCGGTGGGTTTTGAAGCTTTATTTTTATTGCGTGTGTTACGTAATAACGCTACCAGATGTCAGTACTGTTGCGACGACTTTCTTCAAGATCCGTTTCATAAATTTCCGAAATAACTCTTTTAATCCTCAATGAATCCGATATATATATATATATATATATATATATATATATATATATATATATATATATATATATACACAGTAGCGTACCCAGGAATTTATTCGGGGGGGGGTGGTCCAAACTAAATATGAAGGTATTTTATATTAAAATTCCTAAAATTGCCCCTAAAATTAGGCTAAATTTTTAAAAAGTCGAAATTTCGGGGGGTCCGGACCCCCGTTCCCCCCTGCGTGCGTCCCTGTATATATATATATATATAATATGTTGACAACAGTAAGTAAGAGTTTAGATTAATTTATTCTTGATTTTAATCTACAGAACAAGAACAATTGCTTTTAATGAAAACATGGTGCCTGTTGCCGTAGATGGCTAAAGGTCGTAAATAAAATTCAAACTTGAAGTGTAACTGGGGTAATTCACGAGGGAAACAATCACAAGATAAATCTGCAGAAATTCCATTCACTTTAAGTTCTAAGAGATAGGAATTAATGCAAAGAAAACGAAAATAACAATACGCATCATGCAGAGATCGAAAAAGTATATAAGGCTAAACAAAATAAGAAAAGAAGGAAAGAGGGACAGGAAAGAGCAAAAGACATGGAAATAAATCAAATTTTAACATTTAAGGATAAACAGTGTCCGTCTTTCCCCTTTTTTTCTTGGTTTTAATTCCTTCATAGGATAAATCTCTTTCAGTATCAAACGCGATCACTTATAGTGTTTAATTCCTTGAAAAAAAATGTAACAGTCTGGTCGGAGACCCGAACTGAGGACCCACAGAATGACAATCACACATGCTGTCTACTTAGGTACACAGGCCATACCATATGAACTTTTAAATCAGGCATTACACCCGCTATAATCAAACGTGTTGTTAAATTAGCCATTGTCTGCGATCCACCCCAGTTCCATTTGAAGTTTAAATTTTATTTACGGCATTTAGCCATCTATGGGTAGCAGTCCCCTTGCTTTCATAAAAAGCATTTGTTCTGTAGATTAAAATCAAGAATGAATTAATTTGTACTCTTGGGAGCTTACTAGTGCACCAACATACCTATATATATATATATATATATATATATATATATATATATATATATATATATATATATATATATATATATAATATATATATATATATATTATAGGCTGATCCAAGGGGGGCTATAGGGGATATAGTCCCCTCTTGACGCTCAGGTATACACGGGATAAAATGGGCTTCAATCCAACTTTACACTGGATAAAGCCACAAACTACGGTTTATCCAATCCCTTTGATCATGCCCTAGATAATAATCTGACACACACACACACACACACACACACACATATATATATATATATATATATATATATATATATATATAGTGCTTGTCAAAAGTTCGGGAACGAATAAATATCTCGGATAGAATGCGTTTTTTTGAAAATATGAAAGATACAAAAGTTGCAGGATATCAACAGAACTATCGGAAGCTCACGCCTGTCAAAATATGTGCAGCCCTTTGTGGCCTCACTGGGCCCAACTTTGATTTTTCAAATGAGAACCCCCATTTTTTATTACAAATTCGGTATCTCCGAAGCAAACTAAATCAAAATATGTGCTGCTTAAAGTGATAGGATGTAAGTACCAGGTCCTACAGGGCCGCAAACACTATAAGGGTGAGTAGTGTGACAGGTTCTGAAACAGCTAAAAATCTGTTAGAATACGTTTTCTGAAAATTTGAAAGGTACAAAAGTAGCAAGATACCAATAGTCCGATCGGAAGATGGTGCATGTGAAAATATGTGCGGCCCTGTGTGGGACCCACGGGGCCTAACCTTGATTTTTCAAATGAGAACCCCATTTTATTATAAATTCGGTATCTTCGGAACAAACTAAATCAGAATAAGTACTGTTCAAAGTTGCACGTAGACACAGCCGAAAGGATATGAGGTACATTTTACAGGAATAATTGTTGATCCCCTCAGTATTTCTTCCCACTTAGGCTTGCATAGCAACTCATTCTGTAGTTGTTAGACGTAACAGCACTTTGCGATGTCCAATTCATTTCTGACTACCCCAGTGGCCAATGTCCCATATTCACTTTGTACAGTCTGTCAAGGAAGTAAATGTACACCTGTTTTATGAGTCTGGCATTCCTGCGCTCCAACTATGAAGAATATGAGAATTAAATCAATCAAATGTTTACTGAGGGGCAAGAAGAAATGTCTAATCTGAATAAGACATTGCAGAGTGCCAAAGTGTAAGTACGAATAGTGCACGGTGTAAATAAATGTCGACACCAAAAGAGAAATTCAGAAACAGCTAGTAAACGGAGAAAAAAAAAAGAGTAAAAATTGTCGAAGTGGGAACATAAAATACAAATGCATCCAAATATGCCAACACCTAAACGTTTGTGAAGCGAAGATCCTGGTGTAGTGGTTAAGACGCTAGATCATAAATCCGAAGAACGTAAGTTCGAATTCACTCGAAGTAAAACGATTTTTTTTTAAATAATGCATACAGCACGTGCGAAGTGGTAAAAGAGAGCGTATTGCCCGTTGGAAAAGTTAAGTGAAAACGAGGCAAAAATTCCAGTGGCATTTATCAGAGAAGTGAAACAATGAAAACGAGATAGCAGGTATATCTAATCAGACGGTGGTGATCGGAAAAAACGAAATTGTCCCGAATTTCACACATGTGAGTCTCTACAACAGACAAACTTCATCAGAAATATGCCTACTGCAGAGACCATGTTACACCACCGATTGCGCTAGCCAAAGTTTGTTTAACAAATGGTGTAGTGCTTTTTCCTTAGAACGATAAATCAAAAAGTGTATACTGCAGATCAATGAAGTGTTTCGAATGTCCTGATAATTTCCTTCCCCTTTCCAAATTAACATGCATAAATCGTCTCTATCATGAATTAATATTTTACTCGTAGTTAAAAATGGCTGCTTTATTGGATGAAGAAAAAAAACAAAAAAGACTTAAGCAGGAATCGAACCGAGGACCCTTTACACCTGAGACGTGTATCTTTCTAACTCTGCCACGCCTTCACTTAGTAGCTTTACGCTTCGTCTCATACATGAGGCGAGTTGGAACCTTTAAGACGCTTATCCCCCAATATTTCTGGCAATTGCGCTACTCCAGTTTGTAATATTAACACTTTAAACGTGCAGTACTACCTCTGAAGTATATCCCCGAAGTTTATTTCAAAAAGTCTACCTTATCCTTGTTAGTTAACTTTCGCCGGGCTTTTCTCACCTTACTTCTATACAATACATGTTTTAAGCGAGGAAAAGAGTATTAAAAATGTAAAGAGAGAAAGAGTTTCTGATAAAACTCTTATGATAGGAAGATGAATCTCTGCATTTAAACTCCTCCTTACAAATCTGTGACCACGTGGTGCATCGTTTTCGCGAATTCCAACTCTAGCAAAGAAAGCAAGGCAACTGATACAATATCTTAATTTCTAATTTTGTATTCATAAACTGGCCAAAGTGAGTAAGCATTTTAGCTGTTTACAATAAACATAGAAGATATTTGGCAGTTGGAATCACTTGGATCTTTTTCATTTCACTTCGATTGATATACTATTGTATTGGAGAAGAGGTTTGAATATTTCGCAAAAAATATTTCCATTAACTTATTCTTCTCGTTCGAAAAATGAACATTTCAACTAATTCGTGTCGAACCTTTAAAGATTGCTCCAGCCTATATTTTTTAACGAATTGTATATTCTATTTTTTGATTTTTAAAAATATATTTACAGGTCTTTTGAACCCGTATTACGAACCTAGACAGCGGCGCAAATCTGTCTTCAACATTAGGGGGAGACCGTTCACATATATTATTTAAAGCGATGTTCAAAATATTATGAAGTTGATAAACAATGCTGTGGAGTATCAGGGGAGCAGAATTGTCTTCAACATAGGGAGGCAGGCAGATTTGAGGATTATTCTGGGGAACATGAATTTCATCTCACTTTCCTTTGTGGCAATCGGACACAAATCATCACTTTCCTGAAAAAAAAAAACCTTCAAATCGGATTTTGTGAGGACAGTCCACCTCAGTTCCAAATTGAAGGAGACATGTCCCTGTCATTCCCCCAGCTTTTTCTCCAGTGAACCTCGAATCACAATTTTACGAAGCTAAAAATCAAGTTTAATTATGGATCACAATGGTTCAGCGAGCCATCAACTTTTATACACATATTTGTGACTTTAATCTATTTTGGGTTATGTGGAAATTGATCTAAGTTTGGTTTGTAGATTAATAGAGACCTTTAACAGTTTTCTGAAACTGATAGTTCTAAGACTGATCAGTTGGTTCTATGGGAGTGTAACATCCCTTTTAGCAGCGAGACTATATGAGACATGGTTCTACAACTTAACTTGGGATCCCTAACTAAATGAACTCCCTTCAGAAATCAATCTCTTGATAGGTTGATTCCATAACTGTTACATTCTTTTCATTCGCACGTGAGTATTCCCAAATAGAATATGACCTTCCAGAATTCGTACTGTCATTCCACTCGGTATGAACACTAATTTATTGATCATATTCTCATTTAATATAGTAGACATGATTTCTTTTTTTCAACATACTGAAACATCTAATAATAAAACAATATATACTAATATTGTTTCTTTCCTCTTTTTTATGTTTTTACACAGACGAGTAATTCATTGACAACATTGTGTTTTTAAAAAAGGTGTGTTCAGTTCACAGTTAAAACAGAGATAAAACAGCCACCTGAATGCGCCTCAGGTTATATTGCTTTGGTTTTCTGCCTAGTGGTTTGCTCTTCTGCCCTCAGGTTAAATTGAACCAACCTGCTACTTTCATTTCAATTACTTGTATATTTAGTTTCCGATTTAAGCTTATTTTTATATTTTATTAATGGAAAGAAATCCAGAATATCGTTACTCTTGATATAGCTAGGTAGAATCATACTTGCAGCCTTATATTATTACCTTAGACGAGAAAAAGAAAAAATCTAACAGAAGGGCACCATAATACTACAAGTAATGGCCGTTCTTTCGACGAAAAGAGAAAAAATACTACAATTACTGGCTGTTCCTTTGATGAAAAGTAAAAAGAGTAAATATTACAAATAACGGCTGTTCTTCGACGAAAAGAAAAAAAAAAGGCACTTGCCGAAGATTCGAACATGGATCGGCTGATTGATAGGATAGAACGTTACTCACTACACCACACTATCAAGTGTTTGTTTTCTTGCTATATACTTTAAACGTTCAGTTTATGATTTTTGTTTGTCTCGTCTTACCGTATAACAGTTTCTGTTTTCCCTGCTTGTCACAGTATTCGTGTTATTTGTTGTGTAAATTGCATTTGCAAACGTAATATTATTTGTTGTTTTACTTGGATCCACGGCTTTAAAAGTTTTAAAGGTCAATTATATTACGCGAAATGATTTTCTCATATTTTCCATCGCTTCAAGGGGCAAAAGATAATATCCATGGAAAAAATGCACTTACTTATGAAACAGAAAATCCACCACAATACATGATTCTTGCTTTCATCTCTAGATGGAGAACTTTGAGCAAAGAATATTGATCATTCACCTTCCGTGCAGCCATTATTTTATGCGAAAAAATATGTTACCTGGTATGGAATCGAATGGAAGTTTTCTAGTTGGAAGCCAAACATGATACTCAGTGGCGGCTTTAGGGTATAGGTACGGGCCTACCCAAGAATTTAGAAAAAAATTAAACGCGAAAACATACGATAAAGAGTAAATATATTTTTCACTTTTTATATTAATGGTAGATAATTATTTAAAAAATAGCATCAACCACTCCTGTAAAATTTATTTTCTCCTCTCATTAATCAATCAAATGTGTGTATGTATCCATAAGTGAGGGAGCGGGCATACTCAAAATTAAAATCCGCCCCTGATGATACCGATACCCCACAGATTACTCTACCGAAAATGTATTTTTAACAAATTGTGCAGTGATTCTTTCTAAGACCAATAACATGAAAAGATGATACTTCAGATCAGTGAAGTTTTGAATGGCACTGGTAATCCCCGTAGATGTTGTTTGTCCTTTTTCAACCAACATTCGTAAATCATCTCCACCAGATGTCTGATTCCACCCTCTCAAGGATTGCTCGTTTAGTATGAGAAGTCACTCTTCGATTTTTCACGACCGTTTTGTTAAAAAAAAAAAAAAAACTTTGAGTTGAAAAGAATTTGGACCTATGTTGATTAGCAGTATTACTCAGAATTTCACCATGTTATCCCTACACGATCTTCCCACAGGAAATCATAAATCAAATAAGTTGGTATTACTAAGTTCAGCCCTGATGTTTAGAGCGAACCGGTAATGTTCTTCCTATAATGATATTTCCACCAAAGTGCATGCCGAAACTCATTTATTCGATGACCTGGAGACAAATTAGTGCCCATTAGTAAACTAAATAACATGCAATGCAGGAAAATGACATAAACATTAACATATTATACAGTAATTTCAGCACTAAACAAAAAGTATTATCAGCACTAAACATTAACAATAATAATTGCTATACGAAACACTAAAACGAACAGCTGAGCTCCTAACGACAGGACTTACAGTTGTGGCCAAACTATGTTAAGAACCTCTGTGTTCAATAATCCCCAACGGACTAGAGTCAATAATCCCCAATGTCCACTCGCACGAAGACGTAAGTAATTCGTTAAAGTTAAAACTATACAGTGAAGGTGATAATTTATTATTATTATTATTATTATTATTATTATTATTATTATTATTATTATTATTATTATTATTATTATTAACATACTTTTGAATATACACGGCGAAATTACTGTATAATATGTTAATCTTTATGTAATTTTCCTGCATTGCATGTTATTTAGTTTACTGGCCTGGTACTCACACCCTATAACTTTGAGTAGTACATATTTTGATTTAGTTTGCTTCTGAGATACCTAACTTGCAATAAAAAAGGGTTCTCATTTGAAAAATCAAAGTTGAGCCCTCTGGGTCCCACACAGGGCCGCACATATTTTGACAGGCACGAGCTTCCTATAGTTCCCTTGATATCCTGCAACTTTTGTACCTTCTAAATTTTCGAAAAAACGCATACTATCCGAGATATTTAGCCGTTCCGGAACTTTTGACAAGCACGATATACAGTATATAAATTGTTTTGGCCTGCGGCCTTAACCAAGGTACACCTTGTCTCAAAAAGGTTGAGCGCATTCTTTATTGGTGTTTTGAGGCAAAAATTTTCAAAGTCCAACTTCGGGTATCTTCGGGAAATAGTAAACCAGGTTCGAACCTCCAAGTCAGCCTTTGCAATCGGGAAAAAGTTTGCAGATGTGTTTTTCTTCTTTTAAATATAATAAGACTTGTTACCAAGTGGAACATTGATTGAAATATTTAATGATACAATATTTCGAAACTTTGTATTAATGTCAGCTCATGTTTGTTTGTCATTTAGCTCTCCATACGTAATGAAACATTTAGATACGTAAACGAATCTTTCCATATGTAAAAGAATGCTCAAAGTTAAGACATAGAATATAATTATCACCTGAGTACTAAAATAAAAGTCAAAGTAGAACAAAAACAGCGTTTCTAGTGGGTATGAATGTCATAATTTTTTTGAGAACCGTTATACATCGCTAAAAGTACCTTAGCAGCAGTCCTTGTGTTAGCTCACTGGTAAGCTGTCGGATTTCAAATCGTAAGGTGGTGAGTTCGAATCCCATCTGGGTCAATGCTCTTTTAAAAATTATATTTTCCGCAATGCATGAAAAATTATATAAAATAATGACATTAAATACATCAGTTGTATATGTATAACATAATCATTGCAGAGTGTAGTAATTATTATGTTTAAAATATAACATCTGAAATAGGTAGGTGTTCACAGTAGGTCTGTATTATATGAGAATTATATTATATATATTATAATATACATTATTACATTATACATAATATACATATAATGTAATATACATAATTACATTATATTATATGAGAATGTTAAATACAAGTTAAGAAACTCGTTCACTAGCAATAAATAAATCATGTAGTGTATTTATTTGCAGCTATTTGTCATATAGAGGGTAATTCTCAACATTCATAATACAGGATGTCATTTATGTTCTTGAAAACTTATTCGATACATAAACCGAGGGTTTAAACAGAGAATCCAAAGTCGCAACGCTCGCAAGAAATTCATGAACCCCTAAGGTCACGTGAGCAGACTGGAATTGTCCTTATGAAGCACACCACAGCAGAAAGTCTTTACATAGATTTTCAATTCAATTCCTGATATATGCTTTTGCAATGTGGAAGTGGTGATGCCTTTAGTCGCTCTCTCTCGCTCGCTCGCTCACTCTCTATTTATACAGAATATAAAAGTGGATGTATGTGTGTGTTTCAACATAATTCTGATATATCTAGCGCAATTATAACTATATTTCTTACAGTCTGGAAAAGAGTACTGTCGGGATACATATCAAAAATGTAGAAACGGGTCGATATTAGTATCGAATCCATAGCTTCGTGGTCGCTTAGGTGAATAGTTCTACTTTCAATTCAAGTCCAATTAAGCTCCCATTAGCACCCAGGGTAGTTACGTAGCGACATAAAAATATCGAAATCAACCGATATTAGAATCGAATCGTAAGTTTTCAGCGCCGCTAACAGTGCCACATTTCCCATTAGTCCACATTAGTCCACATTTCACATTAGTCCCATTGCCTAGAGGGCAATATATTTGCAGAGTGCAAAGTTTAAAACTTGAATAATATTTTAATTTTTTTCCGTATGAAAATGTTAAAAATCAAGAGCAAATATACTATTTCATGAACAATCCTCTTTTACTGTTCTAATATGTATAATAATAGCGTAAGAAATCTAAAAATAATTCAGAACACGTTTCACATTTGTTATTTTCTTGTTACGTAGTTCTAGCTGTAGCATGCAGTGAGTGGTATTTAAATGTAATAAATTCACTAACTAAGCATATTCGACTAACTAATTGGTAGAAATTTTAATGTCATTTAAGACCAAATTTAGTCCTAACGGTGGCAGTATCCGTTTGCTCTCCTAGGAGAAATGAAAGGGGCTGACAAGACCGACATTAGTGTCGAATCCATAATTTTCGAGGTGGATTAGATAAAGAGTGGCACTCCAGGTGCTTAATGATATAGAAAATTAGTTTCTCTTTCTTTTTATACGTTGGTCTACTTTTCCTTGATTTGAGAGTTTCAAATTTCATCGTATTTTCTACTGAAATGTGTCTGTAAGGCAACAACGAAATAATTATATATGATAAATTTAAATTCATTTTAATTCGGAAGTTGAGAAACACTTTGCCATTATATATCGTAAAGGTCAGATCCACCAGTATTGTAACAGAGAGGTGCTTGAGCCATTGACGGTAGAAATTCAAACTCCGATAAGTGATAATTTCACAGTCTTGTTTTATTACAAGTGTAGCCTCTTTAGTCAACGGAGAATAGGACGTGGATCATTTGTCAGAGTTGATGTCGATGGGTGTTGGTGGGTCGGAGTTGGTCGCAATGGTTCAGAGTGGTTCATAGCTGGTGGTGGGTCAGAGTGGATCACGATGGATGATGGGTCAGAGTGGGCCAATGGGTCCTTTGGGTTGTGGGTGATACTGGATCATGGTGGGTCGTGGATCAAATTTTCATTGACCCACACCATCTCTGGTTAAAATTGTACTAAAGATAATAGCCGATAATGCATGTCGGCTATTATGCTCAAATTTTGCACATAGATAGTACCCCACCAGAAAGCAATAAATCTGAAACGGTTCACGGTATCACGTCCTAGAACTTGAGATGTAGGGGTTTGTCTGATTGGCTAAATGAAGACGTCAATGATTTATCCATCAACAAGCAAGCTTTTTATGATCGTTTCCGCGGGGAAGTCAGAAGAACACGTGCCTAGTAATCGTAATATTGATAGTTCGCGTCCACTCCGGGGTATTTGTTTTGTGTATTTTTGACTCACCTAAATATAAACAAATCACACATATAGGCATTTTAACATATTTTGGGAGAGTAATTTTGTGGTTCGTTGTCGTTTCATCGCGTCTCTGCCGCTGGTTGTAAAGTTTTCAAAATGGAACTGGGGCCACCGCGGATTGTCGCTGCGGGGCCACCAATTTTTGGCGAGAGGTCAATAGTTGACCATCTGTAGTCCACCGACGCTTACAGCTTAGGGTAATGAACGATGTCTTTGCCTTGTAGACGGCATGACTACCGACGTCTAGGTAGAACTTCACACAGGATTTGGCTCGTTTTAGTTTGACTCGACTCTAATCCGAGTCGAGTTGGAGGATATTTTTCGCGCCGAGTCCTAGAGTAGACCTCAAAGATGTCTGTTTCGAGTCGAGTCGAGTTTCAAAGAAAAGTCGCTCGTGCCCATCCCTACTAATGAGAGCTTAATCGGAGTTAAGCGAAATCGAAAGTCACACTATTTATCTAAGCGGCCCCGAAACCTATGAATTCGACACTAATACCGATTATTTTCTAGCAATCTTTTATATGTATCCCCCTCCCATTCACCATAGGTAACCCGACAGCCCTCTGTTTCAGACTATAAGAAATTTGGTTAAAATTACTGTAGGCCAGTGGATCTCAATCTAATTCCTATCACGATCCCCTTTTATCACATCCTCTTGCCAGCGACCCTTTTATAATTTGTGTTTTATAATAAGCTTGTGTGAGATTTTTAACATACCGGTACCTATTTCTATAATAGCAGAATCCATTTCTTGTTTATAGTGAACAGTGCAGTGGCATGGAAAATCAGCGCTCGGGGCGAGAGTATACGACGATGTCTCCGTACATACGAGTGAGGTCGACAGACTAGCTGCGAAGCGCCACCATGGTTGGCACGAAGCTCAATAAAATTTTCAAAAGTAAACCCTGCCTTTCCTTGATTTTGAGCACATTTTAATACGTTTTTCCTTCTATTTTATACATGTGCACATGCACTTTCCTATAGGGATGCACGCGAGACGTCTCGTCTCGTCTCGCATTTGCGATACGAGACACGAGACGAGAGTGAAAATTTTATGCGAGACGCGAGACGAGGCACTAGACGCGACTCGGTTAAGTCTCGCACGAGAAGTCTCGCGAGACTTCTCGCTGTCTCGCAACATTTATGAATTACATTTAATTGTATATTTAGTAATTTTACATTTATTGAGTTTTCTAAGTTGAGCGTTAATGCCTCCAGGAACAAACAAGTAATTGGGGCAATAGTCATTTTATGAGATTTATTATTAATCAAGGTTAATTTTTAGAATTAAAGCCTTCTTTAGTTTCTAAAAAAGAAAAGCTTTGTAAATTGGAAATTTATTACAGCATAGATTTATGACTTTTTTTTGCGACACAAACACATACACGCAGGCGCGCACGAATACATGAACTTCTCTTTTTGATCTGAAAAGCGAATAAGACTCCCTATTGCTGCGAAATATGATATTTCTGTTGTTTCTGTCTTTTTCACATTACTACTAGAGATTAATGTTGGGGGATGGCGGGGAAATCCCCTCTCGTCAAAGTTTATCCCCGGCCCGGCTCGCAGAAATAACATGATATTTTTACATGGAATAAGTATTTTCTTTCTATATATTTATCAGAAACATCACCCTCTAGTTCGGAAGTTTAATTCAAATACTGGTTTGGCAGGATGTCCCTATAGGTTTCGTAGGAGATGGTAGGAATGGCCCTATATCTGTCAGTAATTTTATTTCCTAGATCTGGCAGTATAAGTTGAAAGCGAAAGTTGATAAAATGCGATAATCCAACATTGCTACAAGCGCGAACGAACCAAAAGAATTGGGTCGTATTGTGTTGTGAGGAGTTCTTTTGTTGTGTACAAGCGCTTTTGGTGGTATAAAAACATCTTTATACTGGAAAATCACCCTTCAAGGAAACGACCAAAACGTGTAAATGTTGATAGTGGCGACGATATTTTAGAAGAGCCAAATATTGCTGGACACCTCTAAGCTGGAAAACAATGTTGGATCCAGCAACAATTTATGCTGGGTTTTCTGTAAATTATGCTATTAATTTGACGAAAATTAATGGTCCAGCGATCAAATTCCAGTACAACTTTTCTTTTAATTTGGAGCGGAGGGGACACAAGTTCGAATACCATGTTGAACTCTAGGTTCCGTCTCCTTAGGATGTTATGAACATTCATCCCATGGAAAGCAATGGCAAACCACCATTCACCTTGCCAAGGGACTTTTAGGTCAAATACCTGCCTTCGGACAGAATATTACATCATCATTCATTAACAGCCATAGAATAACACATTGCAAAATTTTGACCTAGAATATATGCGAGACTGCGAGACCATGCGAGACGCGAGACGAGACTTCACATTTGCGAGACGAGACCAACGTTTGAGGTTGCGAGACGAGACGAAACTTTTCCATTTCTCGTCTCGTCTTGTCTCGCGTGCATCCCTACTTTCCTAACATGAGTAACACACTTCCTCCGAAATTTGTGCCCCCTTTTTTCGGCGCCCGGCATTGACAGTGGATACAGTAACTGTACTATCTATATTCCCAACGACGAAAGTGCTGGTTCAAGATGGATGTTAAACTCCTTCATTGAAGAGGCCATTAACGTATCTGATCTAAGCCCACAACTTCTTGACCAAATAATAGAATGATCATGCTACAAGTCTTTGCAACTGGTTTTCTGTAACGAAGACTTGGCCAAGTTCTGCCTGATGAGGAGAGAAGAATATCCTGGTCTGGTATCTGCTGCTTTGAAAGTAATAATTCCATTTGCTACATCGTACTTGTGTGAAAGTTTTTTTTCATGGTAAACATTAAAACAAAGACAAGAAATCGCTTATCAGTTGAAAATGGCTTCATAATGTTCGTCACGAAGATTGAACCGGGCATTGCTGCACTAGTGAAATTACACCATGCTTAGGTATCTCATTAGGTTTCAATTTTAATTGTATTTCAATGTGCAGGTTTTGTTCCATGTGTATTTTTCTAGTATTTCTATATACAGTTCTCATTAGTATCATATCATACGTCTTTCATTTAAATTCATTTTTAAACAACTCTGTACCCTTTGACAATGTTCAGTATACTTATTTTTTATTGTTCTTTACAGTATGTATAAAAGATAAAAGTATGCCTATCAGAACAAAATTCAAAATAATTTCCGGTATTAGATTCTAACTATATTTATCTCTTCCGCTTATCTTCGCGACCCCCTAGGGGCCACGACTCCCAGGTTGAGAAACCCTGCTCTAGGCATACATGAGTTATGTTGGAACATACATACATAGACTTTTATATGTATAAATGCAGATAAGAGAGAGTTGAGAGAGAGCGATTAAGGTATTACCGCTCTCAATCTCTTCACTTTACTTTTGCGATTCGTGAATTTCTTACGTGACAGTTTGGGGCTAGCTAGTTTTTTGTCTTGAACCACGATCCGATTTTCGATATTCTCTACCTAAATGCTGTAATGCGAATATTGAGAAGTTACCTGCGTATGAAAATAGCTGCAAATAAATACACAACTTATTTATTGCTATTACACGATTTTCTTAATTTGTATTTAATATTCACATATAACATACCGACCGTTCTGTCAATACATCAAATGTTATATTTTAAAGATAAGAATTGCTTATGTCGTGAAATGATATGAATATATATATTCAACTGATATATACAGCTGATGAATTCTAATGTAACTATTTTACATAATTTTCATGCATTGAGGAAAGTAGAATATCATAAAAGAATCTCACCTGAACGGGTATCGAACTCACGATTTAAATGCTCGGGGGTGTACCACTGAGCTAACATGACCGCTTTTCGGAAGCTGCTTCTGAAATATAATTGAGCTCATACGTAAATGCTCTTTTCCGTATGGAAATCACAATGACGAAATAAGAGTGTGAATATATAGTTTCGAAATATTGTATCATTAACTATTTCAATCAACTTTACTTTTTTCTACACTTAATACAATTTCAACATGTCTTATTATATTTAACAGAAGGAAAAACATATCTGTACATTTTTTCCCGATTGCTAAGGTTGGCTTGGAGGTTCGAACCAGCAGCTTTAGTTTACTGTTTTCAGAAGATACCCGAAGTTGGACTTCGAAAGTGTTCGTCTCAATACAGCTATCATCATATCGCTCAATCTGTTTGGTATATGGTATATGTTTTTATACGTGTAAAGTCAGTATAACAATTCATTCTTTAAACAGCTTTTCGTATGTATTAATACTCCTTTATAAAAACTGTTTTTAATATTATTATTACGGCGCACCATTTTCAGATTTCTTTCGCGAGTCGTTGACCAAGTCGTTCCCCACAATAGGCGTGTCGTGCAAGTAACCAACCACACGTCAGGTACTAGCTTTTACCTATTGCTTCCTGCTCACAGCTCAGAACATTGGTAACTATGGATAGACGACAGCAGTAATTACTTTATGGGAGTTGGAAGGCTATTCTGCAACTGCAGATAGCAGGCGAGTAGGAGTCCCGGCCTCTACAGGAAGGCGATGGATTCGGAAATATGGTCCTACACGTCAAACTGGTAATTTACGATCTTCTGGTTGTCCGCATGTGTCAACCGAAGCCGAAGATGCGAGATTAGTAAACGAAGCCCGGTTAGACCCCCTAAGGACGTCTAGACAGCTAAGGGAAGCCTCTCTTTTTCCTGGTAGTAAGCATACAGCTCTGCGAAGGCTTCGTCATGCAGGGTTACGTGGCTGTGTTGCTGCCGTGAAGGAAAAACTCTCAGACGACCACAAAATTTACCGTCTTGCGTTTGCACAGGCGAATGTGGGTCGCAATTGGGAAAACGTAGTTTTCTCAGACGAATCCATATTCACAACATCAAATGAGGGACGCCGTTTTGTGTATCGCCCGAGAGGCACCCGATATGACCCTGGATGTGTTGCTGCTTGAAATCGCAGTGGCCATGTATCTATTTCATGTTGGAGTTGGATTTTCAGGCGCGGAGCAGAACAGCTTCAGAGAATTGAAGGTCACCTGGACAGTGCTCAGTACTTAGATATTATGAGTAATATCATGGTGCCATCTGTACGAGTATTTCCGCCTGATGGTGTAATTCAGTTCCAGCAAGACCAGTCTCCAATACATACTTCCCGTGTGGTTCAGGAATGGTTCGCAGGGCAGCCTGAGATTGATTTAATTGACTGGCCGCCTCGTGGAGCAGACCTCAATCTCATTGAAAATATGTGGGCAGAAGTGAAGCGTACTCTAAGGGATAGTTGGCCTGAGGCAGATCCACCAAAAACCCAGGATGACCTGTGGCATCTTGTTTCCGAAACATAGCTGGAGGTAGGGGAAGGAGATAAATTTGTCACCCATTGAATGGATTCCATGCCCAGAAGAATGGGGCGTGTAATAAATTCAGAAGGGTATTGGACACAATATTAATGTCCCCGCCTTAACTCCCGAAAACAGTCCTTTTCAGGGCTACCTAAACGCTTCTGAAAATATTTCTAGAAGTAAACCACTCCTTGAATCCGATTTCTGTGCAATTCTACTAACAAAAAAAGAAAATAATAATTCTCTGCAGGCTTTGAACTCAAGACGACCTCATTAACAAGCCCGTACTCTACCAGTGAGCTAATATGAACACACAAATCCAACCTGAAGAAACACGACTTTCAATTTCCGGTATTCCATGACACTGATGGTCTTATACTTTGAAAATGTTGTATTCAACTTGGGATATTCCGCAACACATGAACAAAGCGAAAGAGAGAGAGAGAGAGAGAGAGAGAGAGAGAGAGAGAGAGAGAGAAATGAATATACAAAAGCATATTCAACGTATTCGAATGAGACTCTAAGTAACGATATTCCGTTCTAAAGAGAATTTGTGTTTCTTCCAGTGACGTTAAGGGGATCGGGAAAAGTTATGTGTCTTGAACCAGGATCTGGCTTTAGATACTCTGTTTACACACTTTCTATATCCGTAGGAATATACTGTATTTCACGAATGTAAATGACATGCTGTATTGAGAATATTGAGAAGTTACATCTGTATAACAAATAGCTGCAAATAAATACACTACATGATTTATTTATTGCTAGTGAACGAGTTTCTTAACTTGTATTTAATATTCTCATATATATAATAGAGACCTACTGTGAACACCTACCTATTTCAGATGTTATATTTTAAACATAATATTTACTACACTCTGCAATGATTATGTTATATATATATATATACAACTGATGTATTTAATGTCATTATTTTATATAATTTTTCATGCATTGCGGAAAATATAATTTTTAAAAGAGCATTGACCCAGATGGGATTCGAACTCACAACCTTACGATTTGAAATCCGACAGCTTACCAGTGAGCTAACACAAAGACTTCTGCTAAGGTACTTTTAGCGATGTATAACGGTTCTCAAAAAAATTATGACATTCATACCCACTAGAAACGCTGTTTTTGTTCTACTTTGACTTTTATTTTAGTACTCAGGTGATAATTATATTCTATGTCTTAACTTTGAGCATTCTTTTACATATGGAAAGATTCGTTTACGTATCTAAATGTTCCATCACGTATGAAGAGCTAAATGACAAACAAACGTGAGCTGACATTAATACAAAGTTTCGAAATATTATATCATTAAATATTTCAATCAATGTTGCTTTTTTTGTACACTTGGTAACAAGTCTTATTATATTTAAAAGAAGAAAAACACATCTGCAAACTTTTTCCCGATTGCAAAGGCTGACTTGGAGGTTCGAACCTGGTTTACTATTTCCCGAAGATACCCGAAGTTGGACTTTGAAAATTTTTGCCTCAAAACACCAATAAAGAATGCGCTCAACCTTTTTGAGACAAGGTGTACCTATAAGCTAAATTTGGTAACTCTCAGCTCAGACCCCAGGCCGGTCCCGGTAAACACTCCCCATGGGAACCCCTGGTTCGAAATTAAAAAAGCAAACGCTTCGTCTCGATGACCCCTCTATTATGACCCCCGTTCCTAAGCTAATTGAGGCTAAATTTCAAAGTAAACGCGATCTTAAGTTTCACCATTGAGCTCAGCGACCACGAAAGCTATGGATTTGACACTTGTATCGGTCATCATTTTAGATAATTCTTAAATGTCTCGGTAACCTCCCCCCACATGTGACCCGGGCCCGCATACAATTTCACCTGAATTTGCAAGTCATCGCTAATGAAAGTGTCACCATTGATCTCAGCGACCGCTAAAACTATGGATTTGATACTCATATCTGTCATTTTGGATTATTTTTACATCTTGGTAACCCCCCCCCCCCACATGTGACTCTCGGTCCGCATACAATGGCAGCTGAATTTGCAAGTCATTGCTAATAAAATTGTCACCATTGATCTTAGTGACAGCGAATATTTTGAATTTGACACTAATATCGGTCATTTCGGGCTATTTTTTTACATGTCTCGGTATTTCTTCCCCCCCCCCCTCCCCATTGCTGCTGACTCCAGCTCTGCATACTTTTGTTATTAAATTTGTAATTCATTGCTAATGGAAGTGTCACCATTGTTTTCAGCGACCGCGAAAACTATGTATTTGACACTAATATTGGTCATTCGGATTACTTTTATATGTTTCGATATTTCAGTCCCACCCCCCCGGTGACTCCTGGCAAGGAGCCGAATAGCGTGAATTTTTAAGTTTATTGCGAGAGGAGCTTCACTATTGATTTCAGCGACCGCGAGAACTATGAATTCGACACTAATATCGGAAATTTTCTAATACTTTTACATGTCCCGATAAACGCCCCCTGAGACCCCCTGGTTCGAATTTTGAGAAAAACGTTTAACTCTGATCTTGATTGTGGACCAAGGTATTTGTGACTAAAATTTGGTAACTCTCGGTCCATTTGTCTGGTTCCCAAGCCGGTTCCGGTAAAAGCCCCCCCTGAGACCCCCCTGGTTCGAAATTAAAAGAAACGGCTTCGTCTTGATCTGGCGCCTGGGCTAGGTACCCCTGACCAAAATTTGGTGACTCTCGGTCCACTCGTCTGGTTCCCAGGCCGCACACAGACAGACAGACAGACATACAGACAAACACACAAACAAACTCTTTATTTTATTTATATTAGATAAGGAATTAATATACTGAATATCAGCTCTCCAACTTGAACGGCTTGCGAGATACTAAATGTTTGCAAAAATTCGGACCCTCTTAGAATATGTAATATGATGAAACCGATACATGTAGATATAACTTCTTATTTGAGATTGAGGCCTAAGTATATACCAAAAATCATTTCATTTGACTTTGCAATTTGGATATGATGATCATGCACACATAGTTACATTCAAATTTTTTATCATAATTCATATATTATACTACACATGATTCAAACATTTTTCCCAGTAGTTAGCTCCTCTAAGAAATCACAGGCTGCGTCTCAAATAAGTCCTATTGCTATTATTACAATTGCAAATATCAATATCTAAAATTGCCTGAAGTTCTTTTGTCAATAGAAACAAATGAAAAGAAAAAGGATGCCTTGAAAGTAGACAAATTCACCAGTGTTCAGAAGCTGTCTACAATGCACTGAGCAGAATGAGTCTGTGGGTCGTAATACGTTGTTAAGTCAGAGTGGGTCCTGGTGGGTGGGGGGTTGCAGCGGGTCACGTTCTGTTGACCCGCGGCCCCCCGACCCGCTCCATCTCTGGACTGTACATACGGATAAAACAATTATATATATGTATGTTAACCTTCTGGATTTTACTGAACCTTCACTAATTTAAGATAATTTACAAAAAATGCAAGAAAGCAATTATTAATAACATATATAAAAATATAGAAATGTATTTTGAAGGAAAAAGTAATTGGTGTACTCGAGACTCGAACTCGAGTTGCCCACTCAATAAGCAGGCACTTTACCGACTTATCCACGGTACAACGTGCAACTTTCCGTTTCGAAGCTTTATTTCTAATATGTGTGTTACGTAACACCGGTACCAGATGTCAGTAGTGATACGCAGTTACGAAATCACTCTTTTAACCCCCATTAATCCGATTTTAATATACCTACCTATCTCTCTCTCTCTCTCTATATATATATATATATATATATATATATATATATATATATATATATATTGACAACAGTAAGGAAGAGTATAGATTAAGTTATTCTTAATTTCAATCTATAGAACAAATGCGTTTAATGAAAACATGGGGCCTGTTGCCGTAGATGGCTGAAGGCCGTAAATAAAATTCAAACTTCAAGAGTAACTGGGGTAACTCCCGACAATGGCTGATTTAAGACGTTTGATAACAGCGCGGGTAATGGCTGGTTTATAAACGTGGTCGCTATAGCCTGTGTAGGTAAGTGGTTACAGCGTCTGACTGTCATTCTAGGGGTCCGGTGTTCGAGTCTCGCCCTGGACTGAGTTAACTTTTTTGAAGAAATTAAACACTATAAATGATGTTCGCGTTTGATACTGAATGAGATTTATCCTATGAAGGGAGAGAAACCAGGACGGATACAGGGGAAGGAGGAAGGAGGGACACTGTTTATCCTTAAGTGTTAAAATTTAATTTATTCCCATGTCTTTTGCTCTTTCCTCTCCCTCTTTCCTTCTTTTCTCATTTTGTTTAGCTTTCCATACTTTTTCGGTCTCTGCATGATGCGTATTATTCTTTTCGTTTCCTTTGCATTAATTCCTATCTCTTAGATCTTAAAGTGAATGGAATTTCTGCAGATTTATCTCGTGGTTGTTTCTCTAAATGATGCTCTCAGATAGTAATACTTTTTCCTCCAAATGGAGGAATATCCTGGCATGTTATGTTTTCGGGCACGTATTTGCTGTCATGTTGGTTGTCCAACTATCAGACATCGAGTGAAGCTATTCTGCTACTGGAAAAAGCTATCATTTCTTATGTATCCAACCTCCAGTTTCTACTGTCGCTGACTGTACAGTGGGCTAACAAATTCTTGAGGTACAGAATTCGTTAGCTAGGCAACATAACTCATGCCAGCTCCAAGATTAATTACGCCTGGTAGATCAGCTAGAATACCAGAATGAAATTCCTCCTCCTGTTAAGAGAAGATATCGTAAATAGCGTTTTTATGCAGGAGTTAGGCTGACGAAATCACTAAAAGAAGTCTTTGTATACTTGAACTTACTGTACACAGCACAGTACCAGAAAAATATACGAATACCAGAGGCGCCGATGAGAAGATAACAGTCGGGGACTTAGATGATCCTTAACTCAAGTGAGGGATTATATAAACAAGTTAACTTGTTCAAATGAATATACATATTCGTATCAAATAATGTACGGATATATTATGTGGTATATGTATTAGGTTATTTTTTAAAGTAAAGAAACCCTTCCGCTGAGTTTTGATACTATTATCTGTAGTCCTACTTGCAAATCAATTAAAGTATGGAATGATCATTCAGGGGAAAAAACTAGCCCTTAATGAAAATTTTGGGCGTCTAAGAATGCATGATCTCCTAGGGTCCGGAACCACTGATTGATACGTAATGTTACTTCGAAAGAAGGTGTCCCATTACATTGTTCATTAAATTACTTTTGAAAATACTAATGTTGGTATGCAATAATTTATTTGTAAATATTAAAAATGCAAACTTCGATAACACTCAAACGAGTTGGAGAACTTATCCGTACTAAGCGTATTTCCACTTAGTTTTTAAATATAACTGGGGGTATCTGATTAGTATAATACTGCTGAAAATTTACACATTGAGACACAAGGAGAAAAAAGGAGACCTTAGTGTCGATAAAGAACAATTTAAAAATAAACGAAATTAACGCTTAATGGCAAATTTGGAAACATTAACAGAATTAACTCTGTAACTCCCCCTTATCTCCATTCATTTTTCTTCCTTTATTTTCATGATTACATTATCAGTGAGTTTCGCTACTAGATATTATCTTTCATTAAGCAGAAAACAACTGGAGCTCATCCTGTAAATGAAACATTTTAAAATGTGTAAAGAGCGAGGGAGAGAATCGAACCCAGACCGTCAGATTAGAAAACCACAATGATAACCCCTCATGCAAAGGTAACTTAATCTGCCTAGCCTAAATAAAGAGTATTTTCTGTTCGCTCAAACAAGTAGCTTAATAGTCAAATTGATTGGCCAAACAAAGGAATATCAAACTGAGGACTAAGAGAGTATTATATCACTGTATTCACTAAATCATCAACATTACATATGTTTTAAAAACAACATACAAAAGTCTTTTATTTTGAATCAAATACTATAATCGTAAACAGTCTAAAGACGAAACAATTACCGCGTAGTAATCGTGGTTCAGTGGCCAAGGAACTCGACCTATACTATGAAGGTAATCAAATCGAATTGTATCGGCGAACGATCATTATTTTTTTTTACATTAGAACTTTTTGGGGCTATTGATAGGCGAGGACACACGTTGTATTCAGATATTTGAAAGCTCGGATGTTTCAATACTTAAACTATCAAATTTTCACGAACAATAATAATAAAATAATAGTTATAATTAATATCTAATAGATTTAAAGTTAGGAGCTTACTATCGCACACGGCATAACATTACAACCAGAAACGTAACATTCGGACAGAATATTTCAGTTTTCTTTAGTGTTGGAATCGAGAAGAGGAATTCTCATCTCGTTTCTAAAACAAAATAAACAACATTGAGATGAGAATTAACATTTTACATCCGAGACGCGACAAGACAAACTCAAATTATCGTCTTGGTTTGGAGATTAGACGAGGCGAGATATGACGAAAAGTATCGTAAACATTTTCCGTTTTATCTCGCTTCTCGAAACAGTATATGTCCATTCTTTAAGTAACACAAGCTTTTTATATTTAATCTTATACGGTATTTTGTTACTTTCTATTTTGGAGCTCATTGAATTTATTATGGTATGTGTTGGTATACTTGTAGCAAAACTTTTATAATTACTTCTCCATATCTCAAATATTAGTTTATGATATGCCTTACTGTTCAGTGATATTCGGTTATTTTTATTATAGTTATTTTCCTTAAGTCGCAGAGTAGAATACTTTCTATATGAACATTTAGTGGAACGCTTTTGTTTAAAATTTTAGTAGCTGCAGAGGTGTGTCCTCGAGGTCCGCACATCCTCACTAAATCCCAAATTATTTTTAAGTTTTGTCTAATTTTAGGGTAACTTCAAAAAAATTAATACCATTATTATTATTATTATTATTATTATTATTATTATTATTATTATTATTATTATTATTATTATTACCGAAGATTTAGGACATCAATATTACGTCCTGTTTCAATAAGAAAGAAAACTGTACTGAAGTTGAGGCCAAAAGAAAAAGAAAGGATAAGAGATACTTTCGAATTATTAGTGTCCGAAAGATAACGACGGATAGAAAAAGGTGTCAACACCTGGAAAATATTAATTTCGAAACCGCGGATTCCTAAATCAAAGTAGGATTTGTGTTCATCACGATAAATAGTAACAAGATTTCTTTGGATAAAATACTTTCGAACATGTATTCGTTATAGGCCTATTGATATTTTAACTAAATATACAAATATACATAACCGAAAATATAAAAGAATATTTCCTATTTACAAATTTTGGTTCATCGTATATATGGAACGTGTTATAAATGGGGAACGAAAGCAACATTGTTATTTCTAGCAGTAGTAGTGATATTGGAAGACGTACAAAATATATACTAGGAAAAATATAGTTTCAATGCATTTATGACTCATTCTTGGCCCTGGGCATTACCCTTATATATTCACGAATAGTCTATGAAACACGTTATGATCTTTTGCAGTAAGAATCAAGGTTCTAGACAGAAATTTGATGTTATATTGCTAGTTTCTCCCTGTGAAGAAAGCCGCTTCCACTTTAACATGTAAGACCGAAAGAATTGAGTATGTTTCATTACACATCAGAAGTATTAACATTGTAGTTGAAACTTTTCTTAACTATCGCCGCCGGATTGCAAGCCAGGGTTCGCGAATTACGAAACGAATGCTCACGCTACTACGCTAAGACTGCTCTGTTATGTAAAAGTCAAAAACACTCTTGTATTGAGCAAATTACACACGTTTACGGTGACGAAGAAAGACACTGATTTCGATCATGATAAAATAGTTTAAGGGAGAGACTTGAATTTTGAAAAAACAAATAGATATACAAACACGCAAGGGCAAGAACGGGAAACAGGTTTTTGGAGAGTAATTCAAACGGTTAAATGAAAAATGGTGCCTCAGACCACTTTCTTTTCTGATTAACCGAAACTATCTCCGTAATTTGTACCTTTTATACTTAGTAATACTTGTTTTACAGTTATTTCCAGTAACTTTGAACGACAGAAGCACAAACACAGATAAATCTAGGACATATAAATAAGATAAACAATACACAAAAGAATGATTTACTTACGTTACGCTTGTAGTTTTTTTACACGAATCCACAGTATAAGTAGTAATAGTAGTAGAAGTAAGAGTAGAGGTTGTAGTAGTAGCTGTAGGAGTAGCAACGGGCTAGAAGCCCCGCAGTTCTCATTTTGTTCCACCTTGTGTGCCATGATATAAATTTAACCTCAGCTGCTTCTTCAATTTTCTTACTCTTTAATTCCAACAAGGTGACAATTTTCTTCCATTACTATAATACACAATACATGTAGCAGAAGGATTGCACCATCGCAAACTGCAACCAATCAGAAACGAGTATTTAGTTCCCATGGTTAAATTGGAGGGTGAAAATATATATTGTTCAGAAGATATACTGTTTACAATACAGTATGTATAGTGGGTCGGTAGATCAGAGTAGATTGGTGGTGTAGTGGGTCACGTTGGTTGGTGGGTCGCAATCCGCCACATGATTTTCACCCACGACCCACAGACCCACTCAGAAATCTCGACGTACTTGACTCACTGACACACCAACCCACTCCAACTCTGATCTGAGGGTGGGGGTACTTGGTTCGTTCCCATGGAAGGTAAGCTTGAGATGCAAAACATCGTGCTCATAGGTTTTCTCTCCAATTTTCTAACACTTTCTTCTTCCACTAATTCGTCCATCATAATTTACGTGCTTTAATCACGGCGTTTTTAACTTAACAGGCATAATCGTGAGACATTAAATGCAAAGATCACGAAATATTATGTGCTGATAACAGTATATCAGAAGTGCCTCAAGGACATCAAGAGTTGCAACGAAACTTTGTGTAGGGCAATACGCCAAATTTAGGAAATGAGTGATTTTTTATTTTCTGCAGAAGAAACGGTTTCAGGGGGCAAAAGCAAGGACCCAAAATTTTGAAATTTGAAGCCGGAAAATAAAAAAAATGACCGAAGGGGACGAAATTGTGCACAGATATCATATATCTGAAATGATTGAATACTTTTACATATTTTCCTGTAAACAAAGGTTGAGTGGGCACGTACACCCCAAAACCTTTATCATGAAATGTCAAAATTGTTAATAACATTAAGTCAGAAATGCATAAAGGACTTGAAGAGTTGCAACGACAATACGAAAATAGTAAGCGAAAATGTTGTTCTAGTTTCTTTGGAGAATCAATGTTGGGGCCTTATCAGATAAAAGTATGTGTTATCGTAAAAACGTGTAGATATTGTATATGCAAAATAAGGCAATTACTATTTCCCAATTGTCCCAATCTTATTTGCTTCAAATTTATCACATCAAAAGACAACTCAAAATAAAACGACACGAATCGAATTCACCTCCAAATCCTGAGTTTTACTTTCTGAGGAATTCCAAGTGGGGAACTAAATCTTAGCGAAAAGTAGAAAACACAAAATACACACTTAAAAATAATCGTCGACGTAGTTACCAGACAATAACGTTTAGTTGAGGCAATCCATTGAGTCAGCTAGAGAAGAGCTGGGCGCTCGAAATATTTACAAATAAGTTGAATGTGAGCAATGTCCTCAAATGCAGACTAGTGACACTGCCAAGAAATGGAAACTTAGCCAGACACAAGTAGAACGTTGATAAATTACACAAAGGTAGGAAAACCAATAAGGAAATTGACTTTATATGAGGTTAAAGGAATCTGCTTTTGCACTTATCTTTAATATAACCCAAAGGTATACAAAAATGTTTCAAGGAAGCTTGAGACAACTTAATTGAACTTTCCGACAAAAGAAAAAATAAAATAATCCAGCGAATTAGATGTCGTGAATCCAAAAGTCCGTCGATGGAATCGAACCAGGGACCTCGGACGTATAGTATCGTAACACTATTTTGGTTTTCTTTGCATTATTTCCTATTTCTTAGAACTTAAGGTGAATGGAATTTCTGCATATTTGTCTCGTGGTTGCTTCTAAAAGTGATGCTCTCAGATAGTAATACATTTTCCTGGCATGTTATGTTTTCGGGCATGTATTTGCTGAACATGTTGTCAGTCCAACTATCATGCATACAGTGAAACTATTCTGCTACTGGTAAAAGCTTTCATTTCTTATATATTCAACCTAAACTTTCTAAAGCTTCTGACTGTACATGTAAATTCACTGCAGCAGCTGCAAGTATATCAGTGTCAATGTTTCCATATTGTATGGCTCCTCTCAATACAGCATAAATTCGACAAACGTTTCCTGTGTGCCGCAATCGTGCATTTAATTTCCGCTGAACAAAGTAGAAAATAGTTTTGCTGTTCTAAATATCATACATCGTATAATCGCTCTAAAGCAATATCATGTTTCTGATATGTCCCTATAATCATTAGCATGTAGAATGCCTTCAAATTCGTATACTGCTTAAATGTTACTATTTACTACCGACACGTCCTAGTGAAATCATTTAACGCTTCCTTCTACGCTAATGAAACCGAACCTTTTTACTTTTTTATATTTTGAAGGTGGCCGCCCTAATAGAGGTATTTCTGACAGGAATTTGTTTATGAAAATTGCAACGTTTGTTTCTTCATGTATACTTTTGTACATCAGTTTAATTAAAGAAAAACATTTCCTATTTCGTTTTGGTTGCAGCATGCGGAAATCCCCACACTCACGTAATAACGAGCTCATATGGCTCCCAAACGGTAAGAGATATGGCAGTGTCTCCCCTTAAAGTTGTTCAAAATTTAGGAATTGTTTCAATTAGGGAAAATTAATTCCTATTTGTATTTAAAAGTTTGAAGTTATCTCCATATAGGAGTATTGTAGAGACGCCCCTGTTTTCAGAAGCATTAGCACGTGATTCGATACATGAACTTTGTCAATATTTTTGTTTCAAAGGTTTCAATGCAATAGGAAGTTGTGTTAAGGCTCTGTTATAGATTTCGTGAATCATCATGCATATATATGGTAAATTATATATGATAAGACATTATGATTTAGTATATGATCAAGTTAAGCTAATTCATAATGAACATAAGCTCTTAACAGAATTAATAGAAAACAAATACTTTTAAGATAGGACGACATTGTGGTAAAATAACAAGAAATACTAAAGGAACAAAAAATATATACATCAGATTCAAATTTGGATAGTAAACCTCAAAATGTAAATGTATCTTTCAATGACAGTGACAGTTATAATGAGCTAAATTCTTAAGTGCATGTTGTTTAAGATATTTTTGCGTTATTGGTACTCAGAAACCAAGTCGTTATTTTCTTTCTTATATGAGAAAGATCTCCTCTAATTCTTTACATGTGGGTAAATGACTGACACACAAAGTGTCTGACACGTTCCGAAGTTGAACTGCGATACTGATACTTTGGTTAGGGAAAGATTTAGAACGTTTTCCCCAGTTAGAAATGAAATGTAATGGACGATTTCCTTGATGAAATTAGCACTTTCTTGACCCCAAATACCACTTGACTCGATGGCAATTGGAACAAACCAATATTTATCAACGAGATTAACATATTTATTTCTATTATCAGTCTCTTTACGAGCAGCTACGAAACCTGTGCGTGATGATGAATGTGGAAGATCGGAGGGAGAATTAGAATCTGTGCAGGTGAAGTCCCAGACTACAGCTTTACCTTTTTTCCAGGGCACTAAAGTCATTGCATCTTGTAACGTGAATACTTATTTTCGGTATATATTTTTATATAGCGTTACATTATAGCGTACAGTTCCAATATGTCTTAAATCTAGTCTACTAATTTATCAAAATTCACTTAAACACACCATCTTGATATAATCTTTTATTATAATGCGTAATGAAGTAAACATTTACATCTTTTAAATAACATACATGTAGATTATACAAGATGGATTCTTTGTTATATCTTATATTTCTCGTTGCTATGACAACCAATAATACATATCGTCAGATTGCTATATTAGCAGAACATCAATCGTAATATACGAAAGAAATTAAATCTAGTTCTTTTTATATTTTCTTCTTCTTCTTCTAGCAAGCCTGTGCATATTTTAATAGCACATATTGCCCGTAAATGTAAATAAAGATATTAAAACTGCAAGTAATAATATTAAAAATTACACAACATCGTAATAGTCTGGTCTTTTTCCATCTGAACGATGCATCCGTTTGGTTCTCGTATTTATGTGACACCTACAGATATGAGAGCTCTCGAGATGAATTCGTTCACACTTGAGTGCCGTGACTCTCTACCTGCCCTGCTGTTGCACGGTTGACCATTTACGCCTTTCTTATCGACTACAGCCTTACAAGCAAGACAATCGTCTGGTTCGCAAATATCTTCTCCTAACAGCAGAGCTGTAGCTATACGAAAACTTTCATTGCTGAGATGTAGACCAACAGAAGATGATGATATAGCTTGAATCCATGCATTATTTTAAGGGGATGAAACAGCGAGGAATATTGCCTTGTCTTCGATCATAGGAGTTGATTGTATTAATGAGGAAATATGATGTTTTACTCTGAGTTCGTCAAAGGCTGATTGTAGATTTCTTTTCTCGTTAGCCGGAGGAGCAGACCCCACTATATTAGACCAATTTTCGATGCAGTATTGTACCTCCAGAGTTCCACTTAATTGACTTGAGCAGTAAAATGAAGAAAAAAATACGGCTTACAACATCTGTGGCCCAACGGATTCCGAAACCTCCATTTGGAACTAGTAAGGATGCTTGTAATTATGATTCATTGCTTAGAGTGCAATTGAGGATAGATTCCCATTCTGTTCTTATAATATCTTCAAATTTCTCAAGCAAGTCCGTTTCACGCCACGAGGGAGAATTTCAGAGGAAATACTGTAATCTTGGTATTGACAATGAGACTCGCAATAAAGAAAACTCTGAATTAGCTGAGATGATTGATAGGCGTGACAAGAATAACTCTAATTTCAAAATCTTTAATCCCAATATTTTCCTCCGGGCTTCTGGTGTTCGAGCTGCGCCTAGGAGTTCAGCATTAGTTGATAGCAGTAGTTGTATACCAGGTGCAAATTCATTAAATTTATTGTAAAGACCCTGAATGTCCTCTTTCTTAGCGCATATAAAACTCACTTCACATTTTGAGTGGTTCTGATGTAAACTGATGGATGTTGCCTGTGAACGAATGTTGTCTAAAATATGTAGTCCTGCATCAGTATTTCCGGCTATGGTCCCGTCGACAAGATGCCACACTCAACTCTGTATTTACATTATTGGCAAATGGTTGGAGGGTCAGAGCAAATAGTTCCGGACCTACGGGGTCACCCTGCTGAACGCCTTGTTGAAAAAAGATAAAATTTTCTTCTACAAAAAGGTTTCTAGGTTCTGAATAGCACTGAGAAACATAGGGATAGAAATTGGAAAGTGATTTTTTTTCTGTCACTAGCATGGAATATCGGTTGACTCCATTGAATGTATTTCGGAAGTCGATTTTCAAAATGGCTTCACTTGTGAGTGTGCAAACGAGTAAAACATTCTGGCAGCACACACGGCAGCTTCAGCTGCAGAAGGTATGCATACGCCTACTTGGTGTGGGTAAAATATATCTATTAATGATTCGCGCACTCGGAAACTAATAATCTTAGCTGCCAAACGTCTCCAAACGTTACCAACCGCTACTGGTGGTATCAATCCATTTTTCGTTTTGAACGCTTTCAATGATGCACCGAAGAAGATAGGTCTTTAAAAGATTTGTACCTTTCCAGATATTATAATGTGCAATAAATCTCAAATAGAGTTGACTAGACGATGCTTTGATTCACATTTCTGTCTAAGAATAAGGTCATTTATTATCGATGGTCTGAG